>NC_135717.1:124874008-125474008 GCF_964656455.1 Halichoerus grypus
TTTTGATGTAGTGTTCCATGATTCATCGTTTGTGTATAACACCCAGTGCTGCATTCAATACGTGCCTTCTTTAATACCCACCACCAGGCTAACCCATCCCTCCACCTTCCTCCCCTCTAGAACCCTCAGCTTGTTTCTCAGAGTCCATAGTCTCTCATGGTTCATCTCCCCCTCTGATTATCCCCCCTTTATTTTTACCTTCCTACTATCTTCTTTTTTTTTTTTTTTTTAACATATAATGTATTATTTGTTTCAGAGGTACAGGTCTGTGATTCATCAGTCTTACACAATTCACAGCGCTCACCATAGCACATACCCTCCCCAATGTCTATCACCCAGACACCCATCCCTCCCACCCCCCACCACTCCAGCAACCCTCAGTTTGTTTCCTGAGATTAAGAATTCCTCATATCAGTGAGATCATATGATACATGTCTTTCTCTGATTGACTTTTTTTGCTTAGCATAATACCCTCTAGTTCCATCCATGTCATTACAAATGGCAAAATTTCGTTTTCTTTTTGATAGCTGCAAAGTACTCCATTTTATATATATATACCACATCTTCTTTATCCATTCATCTGTTGATGGACATCTTGGCTCTTTCATAGTTTGGCTATTGTGGACATTGCTGCTATAAACATTGGGGTCCATGTACCCCTTCGGATCTCTACATTTGTATCTTAGCGCAATTGCTGGGTCATACAGTAGCTTTATTTTCAACTTTTTGAGGAACCTCCATACTGTTTTCCAGAGTGGCTGCACCAGCTTGCATTCCCACCAACAGTGTAGGAGGGTTCCCCTTTTTCCACATCCTAGCCAACATCTGTCATTTCCTGACTAGCCATCCTGACTGGTGTGAGGTGGTATCTCATTGAGGTTTTGATTTGTGTTTCCCTGATGCCAAGGGATGTTAAGCACTTTTTCATGTGTCTGTTGGCCATTTCGATGTCTTCTTTGGAAAAATGTCTGTTCATGTCTTCTGCCCATTTCTTGATTGGATTATTTGTTTTTTGGGTGTTGAGTTTGATAAGTTCTTTATAGATTTTGGATACTAGCCCTTTATCTGACATGTCATTTGCAAATATCTTCTCCCATTCTGTCAGTTGTATTTTGGTTTTGTTGACTGTTTCTTTTGCTGTGCAAAAGCTTTTTATTTTGATGAAGTCCCAGTAGTTCATTTTTGCCCTTGCTTCCCTTGCCTTTGGCGATGATTCTAGGAAGAAGTTGCTGTGGCTGAGGTAGAAGAGGTTGCTGCCTATGTTCTCCTTTAGGATTTTGATGGACTCTTGTCTCACATTTAGGTCTTTCAACCATTTTTAGACTATTTTTGTGTGTGGTTTAAGGAAGTGGTCCAGTTTCATTCTTCTGCATGTGGCTGTCCAATTTTCCCAACACCATTTGTTGAAAAGACTGTCTTTTTTCTATTGGACATTCTTTCCTGCTTTGTCGAAGATTAGTTGACCATAGAGTTGTGGGTCCATTTCTGGGTTCTCTATTCTGTTCCATTGATCTATGTGTCTGTTTTTGTGCCAGTACCATACTGTCTTGATGACGACAGCTTTGTAATAGAGCTGGAAGTCTGGAATTGTGATGCCACCAGCTTTGCTTTTCTTTTTCAACATTCCTCTGGCTGTTCAGGGTCTTTTCTGGTTCCATAGAAATTTTAGAATTATTTGTTCCATTTCTTTGACAAAAGTTGATGGTATTTTGATAGGGATTGCATTAAATGCATAGATTGCTCTAGGTAGCATTGACATCTTCACAATATTTGTTCTTCCAATCCATGAGCATGGGACGTTTTTCCATTTCTTTATGTCTTCCTCAATTTCTTTCATGAGTATTATGTAGTTTTCTGAGTGCAGATCCTTTGCCTCTTTGGTTAGATTTATTCCTAGGTAGCTTATGGTTTTGGGTGCAATTGTAAATGGGATCGACTCCTTAATTTCACTTTCTTCTGTCTTGTTGGTGTATAGAAATGCAACTGATTTCTGTGCATTGATTTTATATTCTGCCACTTTACTGAATTCCTGTATGAGTTCTAGCAGTTTTGGGGTGGAGTCTTTTGGATTTTCCACATAAAGTATCATATCATCTGCGAACAGTGAGAGTTTGACTTCTTCTTTGCCATTTCGGATGCCTTTTATTTCTTAACCAACTGAGCCACCCAGGCGCCCATCGGATGCCTTTTATTTCTTTTTGTTGTCTGATTGCTATGGCTAGGGCTTCTAGTACTATGCTGAACAGCAGTGGTGATAGTGGACCTCCCTGCCATGTTCCTGACCTTAGGGGGAAAGCTCTCAGCTTTTCCCCATTGAGAAGATATTCGCTGTGGGTTTTTCATAGATGGCTTTTATGATATTGAGGTATGTACCCTCTGTCCCTACACTCTGAAGAGTTTTAATCAAGAAAGGATGCTATACTTTGTCAAATGCTTTTTCTGCATCTATTGAGAGGATCATATGGTTCTTGTTCTTTATTAATGTATTGTATCAATTGATTGATTTGCAGATGTTGTACCAACCTTGCAGCCCAGGAATAAATCCCACTTGGCCATGGTGTGTAATCCTTTTAATGTACTGTTGGAATCTATTGGCTAGTATTTTGGTGAGAATTTTTGCATCCATGTTCATCAGGGATATTGGTCTGTAATTCTCCTTTTTGATGGGGTCTTTGTCTGGTTTGGGGATCAAGGTAATGCTGGCCTCGTAAAATGAGTTTGGAAGTTTTCCTTCCATTTCTATTTTTTGGAACACTCTCAGAGGAATAGGCATTAATTCTTCTTTAAATGTTTGGTAGAATTCCCCTGGGAAGCCATCTGGCCCTGGGCTCTTGTTTGTTGGGAGATTTTTGATTACTGTTTCAGTTTCCTTACTGGTTATGGGTCTGTTCAGGTTTTCTATTTATTCCTGATTCAGTTTTGGTAGTTTATGCATCTCTAGGAATGCATCCATTTCTTCCAGATTATCCAGTTTGCTGGCATATAGTTCATAATATGTTCTTATGATTGTTTGTATTTCTTTGATGTTGGTTGTGATCTCTCCTCTTTCATTCATGATTTTATTTATTTGCGTCCTTTCTCTTTTCTTTTTGATAATTCTGGCCAGGGGTTTATCAATCTTATTAATTCTTTCAAAGAACCAGCTCCTAGTTTCGTGGATCTGTTCTACTGTTCTTTTGCTTTCTATTTCATTAATTCCTGCTCTGATCTTTATTATTTCTCTTCTCCTGCTGGGTTTAGGCTTTATTTGCTGTTCTTTCTCCAGCTCCTTTGGGTGTATGGTTAGGTTGTGTATTTGAGACCTTTCTTGTTTTTTGAGAAAGGCTTGTATTGCTATATACTTTCCTCTTAGGACTGCCTTTGCTGCATCCCGAAGATTTTGAACAGTTGTGTTTTCGTTTTCATTTGTTTCCATGAATTTTTTTAACTCTTCTTTAATTTCCTGGTTGACCCATTCATTCTTTAGTAGGATGCTCTTTAGCCTCCATGTATTTGAGTTCTTTCCGATTTTCCTCTTGTGATTGAGTTCTAGTTTCAAAGCATTATGGTCCAAAAATATGCAGGGAATGATCCTAATCTTTGGTACCAGTTGAGACCTGATGTGTGACCTAGGATGTGATCTATTCTGGAGAATGTTCCATGGGCACTAGAGAAGAGTGTGTATTCTGTTGCTTTGGGATGGAATGTTCTGAATATATCTGTGAAGTCCATTTGGTCCAGTGTGTCATTTAAAGTCTTTATTTCCATGTTGATCTTTTGCTTAGATGGTCTTCCATTTCAGTGAGGGGGGTGTTAAAGTCCCCTACTGTTATTGTATTGTTGTCGATGTGTTTCTTTGATTTTGTTATTAATTGGCTTATATAATGGCTGCTCCCATGTGAGGGGCATAGATATTTACAACTGTTAGATCTTCTTGTTGGATAGACCATTTAAGTATGATGTAGTGTCCTTCCTCATCTCTTATTATAGTCTTTGGTTTAAAATCTGATTTGTCTGATATAAGGATTGCCACCCCAGCTTTCTTTTGATGTCCATTAGCATGGTAAATGGTTTTCCACCCCCTCACTTTAAATCTGGAGGTGTCTTTGCATCTAAAATGAGCCTCTTGCAGACAGCATATCAACGGGTCTTGTTTTTTTGTCCAATCTGATACCCTGTGTCTTTTGATTGGGGCATTTAGCTCATTTACATTCAGGGTAAGTATTGAAAGATATGAATTTAGTGCCATTGTATTGCCTATAAGGTGACTGTTACTGTATATTGTCTCTGTACCTTTCTGGACTATGTTACTTTTAGGCTCTGTCTTTGCTTAGAGGACCCCTTTCAATATTTCTTGTAGGGCTGGTTTTGTGTTTGCAAATTCCTTTAGTTTTTGTTTGTCCTGGAAGCTTTTTATCTCTCCTTCTATTTTCAGTGACAGCCTAGCTGGACATAGTATTCTTGGCTGCATATTTTTCTCATTTAGTGCTCTGAATATATCCTGCCAGTCCTTTCTGGCCTGCCAGGTCTCTGTGGATAGGTCTGTTGCCAATCTAATGTTTCTACCATTGTAGGTTACATATCTCTTCTCCCCAGCTGCTTTCAGGATTTTCTCTTTGTCTCTGAGACTTGTAAGTTTTACTATTAGATGTCAGGGTGTTGACCTATTTTTATTGATTTTGCGGGGGGGTTCTCTGTGTCTCCTGGATTTTGATACCTCTTTCCTTCCCCAAATTAGGGAAGTTCTCTGCTGTAATTTGCTCCAGTATACCTTCTGCCCCTCTCTCTCTTTCTTCTTCTTCTGGGATCCCAATTATTCTAATATTGTTTCATTTTATGGTATCACTTATTTCTCGAATTCTGCCCTCCTGATCCAGTAGTTGTTTATCTCTCTTTCTCTCAGCTTCTTTTATTCTCCATCATTTGGTCTTCCATATCACTAATTCATTCTTCTGCCTCATTTATCCTAGCAGTTAGAGCCTCCATTTTTGATTGTACCTCATTAATAGCCTTTTTGATCTTGACTTGGTTAGATTTTAGTTCTTTTATTTGTCCCAAAAGCATCTTCCATGCTTTTTTCAAGCCCAGCTAGTATCTTTATAATTGTCATTCTGAACTCTTGTTCTGACATCTTACTAATGTCCGTATTGATTAGGTCCTTGGCAGTCAGTACTGCCTCTTGTTCTTTTTTTTTTGAGGTGAGTTTTTCTGTCTTGTCATTTTGTCCAAAGGAAAATAGATGAATGAGAGAACAAAATGCTAACAGGGTAACAATGACCCCAGAAAAATATACACTAAACAAATCAGAAGAGACCCAAAACTGGGGGGAAAGAAAGGGAAAGAAAGAAAAAAGAAAAAGAAAAAAAAAGAATATGATCAAATATGATCAGGCTGGTGCATAGATCAGTGCCACACACTAGATTTGGGGCATATTTTGGTCTGTTAGAAGAAAGTGCCTCCCAAAATTTTAAAGGAAGAAAAACATATATGTACAAAAATAAGGGTAAATATGATGAAGGGGTGCAATATGACTGTAAAGATGAAAATTATAAAAGATTTTATAGATGGAATTGGTAAGATAAGACATTGGTTGAAAAAAGAAAAGAGAAATTTAAAAAAAAAAGGGAGAGAATGTGATCAGGCTGGAGACTAGAACAAAAGCATACACTAGAGATTTAGGGTATATTTTGGTCTGTTAGAAGAAACTATCCCAAAATTTTAAAAAGAGAACAACTTTATATATATATATACACACACACACACACACACACACCAAAAATAAGGTTAACTACGATGAAGGGATAGAATATGACTCTAAAAATGAAAAATAAAGATTTAAAAAAAAAAGGATTGATAACATGTTGGTTGAAGAAGGGAAAAAGAAAAATTAAAAAAAAATAGAAAAAGAAAAAGAAAAAAAATTAACTCTGAAAGACTAAAGAATCATGGGGAAAAAAGCCATGAATTCTATGTGGTGTATTCCCCTTGTGCTGGAGTTCTGCCATTCTCATTGATTGGTAAACTTGGTCTTGGCCGGCTGTTCTTGCTGATCTTCTCGGGGAGGGGCCTGTTGCAGTGGTTTTCAAATGTCTTTGCCAGAGGCGGAATTGCACTGCCTTTGCCAGGGTCCGGGCTGGGTAATCTGCTCGGGTTTGCTCTCGGTAGCTTTTGTTCCTTGAAAGCTTTCTGTACAGCTTTGGAGGATGAGAGTGAAAATGGTGGCCCCCCAGTCTCCTCCCGGAGGACCCGAGAGTTCGGGGCCCCACTCCTCAGTGTGCCCCCAGAAAAAAACAGTCCATCACTCCCATCTCCCCAGTCTCTGCCTGCACTCCGTGCTCACCCGGCCTGTGACCATGCGTTTCTGTCTCTGGCACATGACACTGTTTGGAGTCTCCAAACCCAGCAGATCCCTGCGGTTCGCTCCCGCACTGCTCCTCCCAGGGGAGGAAGGGGAGTCTCTCCAGATCTGCCACTTGTTGGGTCCCTGCTGGAGGAGTAGTGGCCCGACTGTACAGTGGATCATGGTTTATGGCAACCCCGAGCTGAGAGCCCACTCCCTGGCTCCTCTTTGCAGCTGGCCTCCCTGCTCCAATACCTGGGAGTTCTGCCGCACTCAGGCATCCCCGGTCTTTCTGTGACTCCGAGGGTCCTGAGACCACACTGTCCCAGCGAGGGTTCCACCCCCCACTTAGCCACTGGAGTGACATCCCTCAGCAGAGCCGACTTCTAAAAGTTCCGAGTTTGTGCTCCACTGCTCTGTCACTTGCCAGTAGTGGCCGACGGAGGCCCCCTCCCCCACCGTCTATCCTCCCGAATATCGCCTCAGATTCACTTCTCCTCAGGTCCTACCTTCCAGTAAGTGGTCACTTTTCCATTCAGAGAGTTGCTGCTCTTTCCTTCAATCTCTTGTTGGGTTTGTAGGCGTTCAGAATGGTTTGATCCCTATCTAGCTGAATTCCTGGGACCAGATGAAATTTAGGTCTCCTACTCCTCTGCCATCTTGCAGGGAGAGATTCTCTCCCTCTCCCTCCCTCCCTGCCCACCCTCTGCTCCCCGCTCTCTTAATCAATCAATCAATCTGAAAAAATTGGGTTTTAGGGATACTCAAATGAGAATAGGGAGATGAAGATATTATCATAGGACCTGAGAAATCATAAATTATTCATAAAAGATTGCTCTTATTTTTACTTTAATTGTCTGACTCCATTTTTGATGTTTGACTACTGGCAGCTTTGAAGCCCTACCCCTCCCTGTTCCCTTTCTGTCCCACATCTAATCAAGCTGATAAGAAAATCCCAGTGCTACTCCCTGTAGCCCTGGCATGAAGTTCAAAGTTCAGAACCTGTACAGGAACCCTCACTCTGGCCCCACTCCCTACTCACTATAAAAACAGTAAACCAATCCTCTTTCTCTGCTTTCTTAAATAATTTTTGAGAACAACTTATTAAGTCTGTCTTTCTCTTCCCAGAAACATTTTTTATGTGAGTTAAAAAAAAACAAAACACAACTTTTCATACTCTGTTAGCAAAAGGGTGCATCAATAATCTGGACATCCTAACCAGATTTTAGGTGGGGTTCCATCCTGCTTCTCTAGAGAAGCAGCCTCATGAGCCTTGTGACCACTTTGGTCATGTGAAGTAAGAATGTTTCTATGAAGTATAAGATTCAGGCAAACTGTATCTGAAATACTCAAGGCATATTGAAAGAAAAATTAATGTAATACCACAGGTCACTTTTTTTTTTAGCAGTTTTAGATAGGAAATTTGACAAAGTATCATTGGAGGTTCTTTGTAAATCTAAGGAGGACACTATTTCAGTGATCCTTCTTTATTCATCCTTTCTGATTTAAAAAAAATTTTTTTGTGACTATGATGCATATATTCAAGGTTTTTTTATATATTATTTTCTTTTTGCTTTTCTTTTTATTATGCATGTATACAACTTATTCTCTTCATGTCATTTATAGTCCATATTAGAGAAATTGTTACTTCAAATTTAATTTTTGTAAAGTTGTTCTCACCAGTCTACCATTATAGTTTCCCTGTATCAGTTTATTTTTTTTTTTAATAGAGCTATATTCTGGTTTATTTATGCTCCTTTTCATTCATCCGTTGATGTGTTTCTCTTCTGTAATAGATATCATATTTGCTCGTCATTTGAAATGTGCTATCACAATATCATTTATATCAAACATGCAGGGATTTTGCTCTTACATTTTCAAGCTCTTTGTCTTGGCATCTGATAATCAACTTATAGGTTATTTCATCCATAAACAAACTTCAAAATCCTGTTATGCCATGCTTGTTCCTTTGTATATCTGGATCCCAGTCATACTCCTTTTTGTTTTTTGAGACTTAAATTATTTTTCACGAAAATGGATTTTTATTTTTTAAGAATAAATATTAATAAATCTATATAGACTTAATTTCAAAGGACATTACTATTGATTGCCATTATTTTGAAGTCCTGGACTTAGGTGGTTAGCACTGATTATAAGGAAGGAAACTTGAATAAAATTAATAGGCTCGAGTATTTTTTGTGTTGTTTACCTACCCTGTTTTGTTGTAGTCCAGACATTTGAAAATGAAAATACTGTTTTTCTTCCAAAACAAAAAGGATTTAATACTGTGAATTATTTGAATTTCTTAAAGTTTTCATCAATTCTATAACTTTATAGTTATTATGTTTTTTACATTATCTTGCATTTTATGTGACCTTTAAATAAAAATATATACTCAGTTCCTATTTTACACTTAATAAGTGGAAAAGTGAAAACTTCTAAAAGTCAAAGGTGAGAATGAAGAGTTGATCTTTAAACAATTACATAATAAAAATAAAATAAATCATTAATTTTGTCTACTATAAAAAAATAAAGTTAAATTGGATATAGTTTGATCATAATTTGTGTTTCTCTTTATATTGAGTACATTTTCCATCAGTGACTCAGTTTGTGCTGTATAGAGACTTGTTGATCCTCAGGTTGAATTCTAGAATAAAAGTGACTTGAAATTTTTCTGGGGAAAAGCTAACTTATATGCATATTATTTATTCTCTACCTCCAAAAACAGCAGAAATGGTCAAAAATTCCTGCCCACTGTCAACCTTATTCACTCACACTGGCACTGGTCATTCTTAGCTTAGCCCTTTTGCGGCTTAAGTATAATTCTATCTTTTTCTGCTTCTCACAAAGTTATTAAACAAATACAAGCTCAATTGAAGAATGCATGAGCATGGAATGTTTTCTATTTCTTTCTGTCTTCCTCAATTTCTTCCATAAGTGTTTATATATACAATGGAATATTACTTAGCTATCAAAAAGAATGAAATCTTGCCATTTGCAATAACATGGATGGAACTAGAAGGTATTATGCTAAGCAAAATAAGTCAGAGAGACAAATACCATATGATTTCACTCATGTGGAATTTAATAAACAAAACAGATGAACATAGGGGAAGGGAAGGAAAAATAAAATAAGATGAAAACAAAGAGGGAGGCAAACCATAAAGACTCTAAACTATAGGAAACAAACAGAAGGTTGCTGCAGGGGAGACTGGAAGGGGGTGGGGTAACTGGGTGATGGGCATTAAGGAGGGTACTTGAAGTAATGAACACATTATGCAACTGATGAATCACTAAATTCTACCTCTGAAACTAATACAGTATATGTTAATTAAGTTGAATTTAAATTAAAAAATTTTTAAAAAAGAAAAAAATGCATGAAAATTTATTTCAACCTCTCAACATTTTAATGTTTTGTTAGCTGTTCTCACTCAAAACATGTAAGTTGAAATGATGTGTTTTGATGTGGACAAGTTTGTGTAGAATAGATAAAGGCACAGTGTTTCTAGAATTGCTGTGTGCCTAAGGACCTCTTCACAAGAAGGTCATAGGAATAGAAAATGCCAGGACAACTGGAGTTGAGAGGTGTAAGGATGGGGCATGAAGTAGGTCATTATGTCACAGGTATTTATATTTATTTATTGATTGATAGATTGGTTTCATTACCATATAACTTAAATACAGTGAAATGTATAGATCTTAAGTATAAGTTCAGTGAATTCAAATGTGTATATGGTGCAATTAAAACCTTTCCAAGATTTACATTACCATCACCTGTAAAAGTTTGCTCATGCCACTTTTTTATCAACCTCCACCCCCACCCCCACCCCATGTCAGGCAACCACTCTTCTAATTTAATTCAGCACTTAGATGAATTTTTTTGTCATAGGGAAACTTCAGAAAGTTCAGTACCTCTGATAGGAATATCTTGTAACTGGTGAGGTTACCAGTTTATGAAATTTGTTTACCATCTTGATCTTCTTGCATAATATTTGCTAAGATTTTAGTGACATTGTTTTAGCTTGATGTGCATGGTTTTTTGAAGATCTATAAACAGCTGTCTTCTGCATATTCCAATCTTTGAAGGCAGGATATAGGAATTTAGTAGTGAAAGATCAGACTATGTAGTCTCTGGGACTTTTCCCAAGGGATCAGATCATTTGTATGTGTGTGGAATAAGAAGCATTATATAATAGGTGCCCATTGTTTGTCCCACTATGATCCATGGACAGTCTGTCAGGATTATTGATCATGCTTATTAAAATTCAGATTCCTGGGCCTCATTTGTAGACTTACAGAATGAGAAGCTCCAGGAACTAGGAATATACTGCTGCTTTTTAAAAAGTGGTCATCACAAGTGACTTGCATACACAAATCTTGACTCAAACAAGAATATTACTTAGCCTCTGTGAGTTTTGATGAACTAATCTGAGCTTCTCAATGGTTCTTAAATGAGTTAGGAAACCCTTAAGACAATCCCTGGCATTCAGTAAGGCACAACCTATGTTATCCAGTTTTACTATTGCTATGTTTCTTGTTATGAACACCCCTATTTAAAACCCCTACTTAAAATCCTTGAATCTTCTCTTACTGTTTTGGTGAAAAGGAATAAAGTCCATAATGTGATCTCAACCCTACATATCTCTTCACTCACATCTCTAGTATCAAGCACTCTCTTACTTTTTAAGGCCTGTCCCCATTAATTACTTTTCAGTGCCACATTTCCTCTCAACATAGAGCCTCTATTAAGTGCTATTCTCTTACCTGGAACACTTTCTCTCTGTTCTCTGGAAACACCAGTCCAAATGCTATTTTCTCAAAGTTCCCTGAACACACTTCCTCAAAATAAGTCAAGTATCTAAGTCAAGTATCTTTAATTATGTAGTCTTCTGAGACTATTGCTATTTACATTTTTAAGCATTTATCGTAATGCCAATTTTATACTTACCTGATTATATGAATAGTGTGTATTATCTACACTTGACTTAAAAGGTAGACACTATGTCTAGTTTTGCTAACCACTAATAAGTAGTAGGTGATTAAAAAAATAAGACTGAGGTGCTTTTTGACTGGTCAGGTTTGTTCTGTTTGTCCTAAATTAAGGGACCAAATAGACTTATTTTTTGTTTATATCATCTTTTATTACAGTCTATGACTGTACTTACATACATTAAATCATTACAGAATTCATATTTTAAGGCACTCAAGTCTCCCAAATTAAGGTACCTATTGTACTTTGTTCTCTAATTTCAAACATTAAAACATGAGAAGTAAAACTGCACCTTCATATTAAATTTGAGGCTTAAATTTGTAGAATAAATTAAGTACTTTCAGAAATCTCAAGTCAGAAATTAACAGGCTAGAGGTTGAACTAATAATCTTACCATGGTTTGATCATCACTTGGTTTATTCTTATTACAAATTTGGCTTTTTATTTACAAATCTAAACAATTAAAATTCTACTTTTAGATGGTACAGTAGAGATATTAATGGAAGAGACAGATCCACACATTTGCTATGTCCCTGGACATTTATCTTGCTTTAAAATGCTAATCTTTTGTGCCTTGAGCTTCTTACTGAGCAGTGAATGTTTATCTGTGCACAATCCATTTCTCTTCCTGCTGGGATTTTCTTTAGAGTCAGTGGTGCCATCACTGAACAATTCTGAATGTGGTTCGTTAGGTATATTTGTTCTACATGGAGTATTCTCAGAGATCACACTTTCATTTTTGGCTCCCATGGCTTCTCCTAAAGCTGTTAAAATTCCATCAGATTGGTTTACCATAAACTTTGTATCTTCTTCAGTGAAGTATGTTTCTTGTTATGAACATGGTTTTAAGCATTTCTGTGAGGTCTATCAGCACTGAGAACCACTTTTCTTTCATCTTGTAGATGATGTGTTGAGTTTTGGCTGTGGCTGGAGTCCTCTTCTGACCATCCCTAAGTCAATTTTAATAAAAAGGCTAACATCCCTGATATCTCCTGTCAAAGTGTGTTTAGCCTTCTGTTTACTTGGTAACTCAGTAAGTTATCAGTAAGATAATTCCCTCTCCTGTGACATTTCCTTGAAGGTCTTCATTTACAATTATATCCAGGATGACCAAATCAACAGCACAAAATACTGGATTTCCTCCATCCAGTACTGAAATACTGTATCCCAGAGCTGCTGACAGCTTCTGCAATTTCTTTGGTTGCTACCACTCATTCCATTGGGTGGCCATTGTCCATTGGTTTTCTCATTGTGACAGTGTCCAGAATAAAGTCCTAGACATGCATTTAGAAGCTCCAGAAGTGTTTCTCAGCTTGTGTAAAGCCTCAGCTTAATTTTTAATTAAAATTTAGAGCATGATAGATAAACCTAATTATTCTAATTTACCATCCTTTAATAAAGTAGCATAGCTTCGTGTTAGCAATGGTCATTTAGAAAACAGCTATTTTAGGTATAGAGGACAAGTTTTATTATCTTAAATTTGAGACCTAAATTTGGGAAAGGTAAAATAAAAAGATTATCATAGGAAAAAATTACAAACATAAGCCACAGGTATCCAAGTATAAGTTATAATATTCATTGTGCAAGGAACAGTACACATAGTATTTTAAAACACACACAAACACACACATGCACATATGCGCTCAGCAATAAGTGACTATAATATTAGGCATTTTTAACTTTTACAAAAATCAGTAGTTATCAAAGATAATTTATAAATATGTCAAAAAGTACAGAGAATTAAACATATATTTATGATAAAAAGAAACTCTGTTACTTGGGCACAAAATAACTAGTATTTAACAAAGAGAAAGCTCAAATTCTGCCTACTCCTTTTTTATTTGCATATCATCCATTTAACAATTTGCAGTAAAGGAATCACAATCCTTTTTCACCCCTTGTGAATATACCTATTATATTTAGCCAGTTTTGTTAAATTTTAAGTATATTTCATTGCTTCCATCTCTCATTATTTTCACTTGCTATAAATCAAGCACACAAAATTCACCTCATTCATACCCTCTGCACTTACTGTACGTCTTCAACTATATTTCATTATTTACTATTACATTTTGAAGCAACCACACCTGTCTTCCTTTAAAAGAAAATATTTCCTTTTTATCTCTCTTCTTGTCCTAGATAATAAATATGCATTGCTCTACATATATACTCTGATACCTTACACACATTTTTTTTTTTACATTTCTTCAAAATGAACAGGTATGTAACATGACCCAAACACATTTATATGTCTTCTTTAGTTGAAGATTATAATGGGTTACATATGAGCACAGATTATATTTTCTATGAATGTAATTTAAAAATTAATTTAGTTTAAGGTCTTACAGTTAACAAGAATCTTGAAATTACTACTTAAGTTGACATGTCTGTGTTTATCCTTATGGCTTGAACAAGGTAAAGAAATTTATAAGCATGAATTCCTTTAAAAGGCTTTCTTTATTACAGTTTTTCTTAGATGAACACAATATTTTGTTTATGAATAATTTTTAGAAACAACATATTTTGATTCATAAAGTAAATATGGAAATTTAGAATTAAAATCATAATACAATAATTTTTTAAATTTTATTTTTATTTTTTAAGATCTACTCTCAGCAGCTTTTGAGTATAAAATACAGGATTATTAACCACAGTCACCATGCTGTTCATTAAATTCTCAGAATTTATTCATCTTATAACTGGACGTTTGTACACTTTGACAACCTTTGCCTCTCACCCCTGCCTCTGGCAACCACCAATCTGTGCTCTGTTTCTAGGAGATCTATTTATTTAGATTACACATATAAGTGAAATCATATAGGTATATCTCTTTCTCTTTCTGGCTTATTTTACTTAGTATAATGCCCTCAAGTGTCTGTCCAGGTCCATCCAGTTGTCACAAGTGGCAGGATATCCTTCTTTTTATGGCTGAATAGTATTCCATTATATGTGTGTGTGTGTGTGTATCACAAATTCTTTGTGCATCTGCAAACACTTAGGTTGTTTTCATGTTTTGACTATTGTAACTTGGCTATTGTAAAAAATGCTACAGTAAACATAGGAGGGCATATATCTCTTTGAAATGATTTATTTTCTGTTGAGAAGTGGGATTGCTATACCATATGGCAATTCTATTTTTAATTTTTTGAGGAACATCTATACTGTTTTCCGAGTGGCTGTACCCATTACATTCCCACCAACTCTGTACAAGTGTTAACCTATTCTCCATATCCTTACCAGCACTTGTCATCTCTTGTCTTTTTGATTGTAACTATTCTAATAGGTGAGAGGTGATACTGTGGTTTTGATTTGCATTTTTCTGATGATTAATGATGTTGAGCACCTTTTCATGTATCTGCTGACCATTTGATTATCTTTGGAAAAATGTCTATTTTGGTCCTTTGCCCATTTCTAATCAAGTTACCTGATTTTGTTTTTTTGCAATTGAGTGTAGTATTTTTACAGAAATAGGAAAAACAATTCTAAAATTTGTGTGGTAACACAGAAGGCACCTAATGGTCAAAGCAATCCTGAGAATAAAGCTGGAGGCATCACACTTTCTGATTTTAAACTATGTTACAAAGTTATAGTAATCAAAAAAGTATGGTACTGGCATAAAAACAGACATAGACCAACAGAACAGAATTAAGAACCTAGAAATAAACCCATGTATATATGGTTAACTGATCTTTGACAAATATTTGACAATACTCAATGAATAAAAGATTGAGTCTAGTCAATAAATGGTGTTCATGTCCAAAAAAAAATAAAAGTGAAACTGACCCATATCTTACACACTCACAAAATTTACCTCAAAATGGATTGAAGACTTAAATGTAAGACCTGAAACCATAAAACTCATAGGAGAAAACAAAAGGAAAAAGCTCCTTGACACTGTTCTTGGCACGCATTTCATGGATCTGACAGCAACAGCATAAGCAAGAAAAACAAAACTAAACAAGTAGGACTACATCAAACTGAAAAGCTTCTCCAAAGCAAAAGAAATGGTCAACAAGATGAAAAGGCAACCTGTGTAATGGGAGAAAATATTTATGAACCACATATCTGATAATGGGTTAATATCTAAAATGTGTAAAGAATTCTTACAATTATTAGTCTTAGACAAAGTAGAATATTATTTACACTGTGATAAAATTAGGAAGAGACATAAAGAGTTGTTTTGAAACTCAGTAACTCTCATTTTTAAAAAGAACCTTCTACTTATCAGAAATACTAAATTAACTTTTGTTAGCCCACATTATAAATCCCTATATTCACAAATAATATTTTAAAAGACTCTTTAAATTATGTTTATATGTTTATATATATCCTTACCTCTAACCAAGACCAAGACTATTAGCTTAATTCACTGAAGTTGAGAATATTTTTTGGGGGGAGGGAGGAGCAGAGGGAGAGAGAAAATCTTAGGCTCCAAGCCCAGTGTGGAGCCCAATATAGGACTCGATCTCACACCCCTGAGATCATGACCTGAGCCAAAATCAAGAGTTGGACGCTTAACCAACTGAGCCACCCAGGTGACTCTAGAATAATTTTTTTACAAAAAAATATTTAGTATCTAGCCTTTTACAGAGCTGTTTTAGGAAGGGGAAAAAAGCTTTATTTAGAAGAGTCAGAATATGTAAAGCATTGAAAGTTAAACATTTTTTAAAAATTCCTTTTTTTTTTAATTTATATAAATCCTAAAAAAGTATCAATTCAAATTTGAGATCCAACAGATTGTAAAAGACCTTAAAATTTGCTTCATTGAATGCTTGTTTTATGGAGCCTCTCAAATGAACAAATTTGTTCATATCAAAAGTTCCTCAAACTGTCACTACAATTCCAAATTGCCCTTACTGAAATTATGCCAGTTGGAGGGATTTGCATATTAGTTAGGATTGTAACATGAAACATGAAGAAAGCAGATTTTTAGTTTGGAAAGAACACAGATTTTAAAAAACTCCACGAGAACTGCAATAGTCAGTAAGGACATAGTTGTGAAACCACGTATCTTCAAGACCTGGCCAAACACTAGTAGCTTGAAGAAGCCTCTAGCCCCGGCAGAGGGAATTGAGTAAAATATTTTCAGGAACGTAAAGACAATACTGAGGAATGTCCTTATAAGTTTTGGAAAAGCTAAATTGTTGTAACATTTCTCCAAAGGACACTAGTGTGACACACTAGTGTGACATGAGATTTTGAAACTGGCAGCTTCTAATCCACTTGAGAGGCCAGTTTTTCTGAACTCTGTCTCCTGTCCTTTGAACTTCAACTTATAAACCAGGAGTCAGCGCCTTCAGTGAACAGGCTAAATCCAGACCCACATCTGTTTGTACAAATAAAGTTTTATTGGAACACAACCTCATGCATTTATTACATATTGTCTTTGGTTGTTTTCATGCTGTAATACAGATTTGAGTCGCAGCAAAGACTGTTTGGACCACAGAGCCTAAAATATTTACTATCTGGCCTTTTGTAGAAAGATATTTATTGAACCTTACTAAGAGACATAAAGCCTTATAGGCAATAGACAAGTAGAGAGGATGGCTGGTGGCAAATTAATGCTGTGGAAGATCCACATAAGTGAAAATGTACACAAATTTGGCCAATGACCTGGAAGTCTGGGGAGGGGGGGGGACTCTCTTCTCAGGACAGAGAAGAAAAACAAATATTGAGAAGTCTGTGAAATAATTGGAGCTCAGATTAAAAATAAAACTTCATACTCATGGATAGGATAGCCCTCAGCAGAGGGAAACTCCAGGTATCCCAGATGTGCACACTACTATAGGACTGAGCTGCTTGTTAGCATCACTGAGGGATTGGCCAAATCTTGCCGAGTACTCTGCTTGCTAGGCTTCACCAGCCTGAGACCATTAGGGACAGTCTACTGTTAGGTTAATTAGCTTGCTATAGCAAAGGAAAATACAAACCATGAGGAACCATGGTTTCCCCTTAAAATGGGGAGTCAAGGAAGGTTATTTTATAGCATTTTGGATGCTGAAATAAGTCATAGAATGATACTCGCAGGAATTAAATGGATTTTGTGAAATGAGCCACTGGAAGATGAGTGGTCTTACCTTTAAAATATATGTCTCTATAGAGTTACTATAGCTTCAAATGAATGTGTCTAAATAAACTGATATTAAAGGGCTTGGGCTTAGTTTATCTTGCATGTCATGCTTGGTACAGTTTATCTGTTCTGTGAGTCCTCATACAGTTTTGGAAATATGGTTTCTGTTTCAGGGTGCAGTATAAGAACATGCATTGGAGTAATAAACACCACACTCAGGTTTATAGGAAAAAGATGTAATTGAGAATAGGTGCAGCTTCTATTTGTACTTTTCTTAAATTGGTACAGCTTAGTTTATATTTTTTATAAGATCTCCTTCCTCCCTTGGCCTCTGAACAAACACTGATAAGAGTTGAGTGGAGTTACCAAACACTAAATACTCCTGCTAAGATCTCTCCCTCTATCTTCCGCTCTGACATATTCAGCATTATCCCACTACTGCTCTGCTTTAAAACTCCAGGGAGATTCTCAATGTTCTTTTTAGCCTGTCACTTCTAGAAGCCCAGGTCTCCCTAGGTATGTATTATGTTTCAGACTATAGAATGTGAGCTCACAATACTTTTCCACATGATCATTTCTTACAGTCTAAATACTTATTTTTCCTACAGCCCTTACCATCATCTGACACAATATGCATTTTACTTATTTCTTTTTAAAGTTGGTACCCCCTGTTTCGGTAGGCAGAAGCTAGGGCACATGCCCTCTTCCCAAGATTTCTGTCTGTTGATTATTTAATCAAACACTAATGTAGGTACTGCTGTGAAGGGATTTTACAGAGGTAGTAAAATCTCAAACCAGTTGATCTTAAGATAAAAGAGATTATCCCTCTATCCAGGTGGAATTGACTCAGTCAGGTAAGCCCTTTAAAAAGCAGAGTTTTGTCTGGCCGGTAGAAGAAAGGAAAGACAGATGTATTCAAATTGAGAGAAGAATGTGAAGTGCTATTGGTGCTTATGGAGATGGAGTGGGTTATGTGCAAGCAGCAGCCCCAAGGAGCTGAACGTGATCCTTGGCTGATAGTCAGTAAAGAAATGAGGACCTCAGTCCTCCAACAGCAAGATGAACTCTGCTAACAGCATGAATGATCTTGGAAGTAGATTATTTCCCAGAGAGTACTGATAAGAGCCTACCTCTGCCAACATCTTGTTTTTTCATCCTTGTGAGAACCTAAATAGAGGTCCCAGCCAATACCAGTCAGACTTTTGGCCTGCAGGACCAAAATAATTAATGGGTGATGTTTTCAGCTGTTATGAGAGTAGAGGTATTTTCCCCATTTTGTTTATTGTTATTAGTGTCTAGAATTATGCCTGGAATATAAGAAACATTTTAGAAATAATTCCAATTAACCTGCTAAACTAAACACTGTGAATAGTTTGAGACTATTTTAATCTATAGACTCACTCTAGATATTTAGCTGTAAATCCAGTTAAGTAAAGGATTAAGGGTTAAATGTTTGAAGAGTCCATCTAAAAATCTTATATAATCTCTGGTAACATTTTAAAAAAATTATAAAAGGCATCGGTGATACACTTACAAGTGTTTAATTTTTTTTAAGATGAATTGATTATCAGACACTGAATACTTGATTTAATGCATGTTTTAGTGCACTTTATGTGACACAAATTAATTTGCCATAGAGGCAGGAAACCTATCTCTAAGGTAATTAGTCATGGTCAAATCTTAATTATCTCCTTAAGTAGGAAAACAGGCTTATCAAGATACTTACTATGGTATTCTTGAGTGGTACTCTCTCTTATTTGTTAATAACCCTTTCCACTAAAATAAAACATTCTATGGTATAGATTTTAACACATGGACTTTGAAATAATGACACCCATTTTTGAACACCTCTAACCTCTGTATTCCTTCCAATCATACCACAAGTTGCTTTTACCTCTATACATGAGGAAAATGGGCCTTAGAGAGATTATGTAACTAGCTTAAGATCAGAAAAATTGAATTTGTAAACCTAAGATTCCAGCCCAGGTGGATGCATAACTGAGGTTCCATGTTTGTCCTAGTCTGACACACCATCAATTAGTGATGTTTTGTTTATTAAATTCATCTGTAATTATTATGAATATATATTCATGTCTGAATATTTGCAGTGTTTGTAACAGTTTTATTGAATATTAACAAGATATGATGATCATTTTCTTAGGCACTAATTTTATCCTAGAAACTTTGTTAGAAGGCTTGGATTGTATAGGCTTTTGTCACAAGGGCAGTAGTCAAATCTCAAAACAAGTGCAAAACTGAGTTAACTTTGATCAACAAATGGACGGAACAATCTTGAAGCAACCAATTATCAATCAATTGACCTTTCTTTTACTTACATTCCTTCAATGCACATTTGTTGAGAGTACATCATGTGCGGCATTGTATTCTATGCTGAATTTAGCATGACATTTGTCCTTGGTATTTTGAGAGCTTTGAGAGAGAGATTTGAGGTGATATATTGTCAGAGACCTGAAGCTGAAAGATGAGTAGGTGTTAGTTAGCCTTAAGAGGGGCAGTTGAGAGGGAAAAAGAGAGCAAAAGTGTGGGAATATTCTAGATGAAAATAAATAAAAACTGAAAATTAAGCAGAGTTTGCTTTTTTTTTTGTTTTTAAGGAACTGAAAGAAGTGCACTGTTGTTGGATGTTAGAGTCCATTATTTGGGAAAGGAGCACTTGGAGGCAGAGCTTTAAAAAGGGTGTGTATGCAGTGCCTTCTAGGTTGCCTTAATACAGTTGAAATTTATGTGGTGCCGCTGAAGGGAATGCAATGAGTAGGTTTTTTATTTGTTCATTCACTCATTCAACAATATTCATTAAAGGCTTGCTTTGTGCACTGTGCCAGGTACTGGCCCATGGGTTAGGAGCTAGACTGCAGTGAATTTGTCATTGTCAGGGTCCTTTCCCTCATGGAGCTTATTATCTGGATTGATGGTTTTGAAAGGTCATTCTGCTGCAACATAAATAATAAACTGTAGCAAGGAAAGACCAGACAGAAGGAGCTGGAATAGGAAGCAAACAGAGATGATTGCCTGAGCTGAAGATTTAGGATCTAGCAACAAAGAAGTCATTGGTGGCAGAAATGGGGATATATTGGTTGGAGGAGGCATTTAGACCCCAACTTCTTTTTATGAAGTTAGAATGAGATGGAGGACAGGTACTGTATATCTTTATCACTATATTTCCAGTCCTTGTCTACTAATTTAACCTTGCCAGATCATCATCTTTGCCAGATCATTGATTACAAGCATTCTTGATTTTAGCGTGTACTCAATATCTGCTTAACTTACAGTTGGGACTAAATTTGATGGTTTGGGGTATTTTTCCTGATTTTTAAAATTTACAAATAAGTGCTATTTTCTGAATAATGAATTCGTTAACTTTTTGGACATTTTTCTTTTCAGTATTACAGGGCTATAGTCACATTCAATTAAAGACTGCATAACATGTTAATGAGTGGTTAGTGAATCTCTCTTTCCCCCAAATATCTACTAATCTACTAAAAAAATTGTAAAAGTTGGTCACTTCCCAAATTGACAGCCTACTTTAGGAACTATTTGTGCATTTATTTTTTTGTACTGTGCAATTTGTTCTTGTTTACACAGGTTTGCTCTATAATATTTCATTTGTAAATGCTGGCACTCGCTCACAGTATTTGAGTTTTCTCCCCTACCCTTGAAGGAGAAAGTAAATAAATTTGCTCCTTTTCTGTTTTTCTTAGTTTTTAAAGTTATATTAAGTTTATAAAGTGCATGCTTTTAAAATTGTATTTTTGGTTTTAAAAAAGGAAATATATTCAACAATTTAATAATTTTCTAAATATTAAAGTTAGAATGTAATTATAATTTGCAAAACAGTTCATTCTTCCACCACATTCTTGAAACAAAAACATGGGCCCTTTATTCATACTCCCTATGTTCTGGTCCTCATTCTTTTGGAAAAAATGGTATTTGGAGATTTGAAAGGTTCCAACTTTATATTTAGATCTGACAGAAAGAAACTTCAGAATAAGTTCTATTCTTAAGCCCCCTGACAATTATGTCTATGCATAATTTTTTATTAGTCATGTTATAGCCTATTAATGCATTTGGTGGAAGTCACAAGGTTGGATTTGACTATATTTGTACTTAACTTTTCTTCTGCTAAAGTCTTATTTGTTTTAGTTTGGCTGTCTATTCTCTATCTGAAGTGTTATACATTCAGATTTCAGTAGCAATACGTTATAGATGATGTAGAAAAAGTTTGACAGTTTTGGAGGAAAAAAAGGTAGAATTATTTCTTTAAATTATCATAGTACTTTAAAAGTCTTGACTGTGTAAAATTTAAAGTGTATGACAGAAACGTTTGATATTTCTTAGACATCCTAAAGCCACTCCCATTTTCCAGTTTGAGAAACACTTTGTTTATGAAAAATTTCAACCTTATTTGCCCAATCCATTTTTTCCAACTTCTTTTTCTTCTTATTCTTAGCAATATACTTAGCAGCACAGTTGCATAAATGGAAAATTTAGAATAAAAATCCTCAATCAAAAGTTCCATTTTGTGCATTGCATTTTTGTGTCAGATAATTCAATATTTATAAGTGCTTATAGCCTACAATAATTAGTGGAAGCTAACAGGTACCTTAAAAGATCAAACATTTCAAATTATTAATAAAAACAAGAATTTAGAACTATCCTATTTAAGTAAGCTCTCAACAAAGTTGGGCTTCTTTATTCTAATTTTTATCTTTAACACCTTGAGGGCAAACTTTGTGAAAGAATCTGAAGATTTACACTGGGAAATTGATGGATACATATAGATAAATACTAAAGGACAGGAAGAAAAAAGGCTTTTCTTCTGGATAGTTGTTTCTAAAAGAGTACATTTTATCTGTTCCTCTGGTATTAGTTCTATGATAAAATCTCCCTTGTAGAAGGTTTCTATATAATTCAGTAGGCTTTCCTTATAATTTGTAAAAAGATGCCTTATAAATGAAACCTATAATTTATGATTATGGTTTATGTCAAAGTCAAGTATTTTTCTATTACTTTGAAGACTTTTAAATATTAATTTTCAGTATTAAAATGTCTTATTTTCCTACTCAAAATTATTTCTGCTTTTAATATTCAAGCACGTTAGGTGAATGGCTGTTCTCCAAAGAAATTAACAACTATGGATTTAAAATTCTATTTTTTTTTTTTTGCTTATAAAATTTTAACAGTATCCTTTTGGCTTTATGGATCCAGACTATAAAATTGACTGATAAACAAGTTAAGAAGTTAATTTTACCTTTATGTGTAAAAACTTATATGGAAAAAATCAGGTTTCATCAGCTATTCAAAGAATGTATTACTCTTCTCCCTATTGCACACTCTCGAACATAGAGGGCGCTGTTACATTAACGAACACCACCATTTCAAGCAGAAATGTTTATAGCTCCTTTTAATGGCAAGACCATCAGCTCCAATGTGTTTCATGACGGCTGTGTATTAATCATTTTGTCTTTCTCTCAGTAAATATCTTTTTCATAATGCTTTAATGAAGTTCTTTCCATAGGCTTTCATCTGAGATAAGTAAAGATGTGAATGTGAATGCATGGATATATTTATGGAAAGCATTAGCTCATATGTTAAATGCCTCATGAAGTTTCCTGACAGCACCACTCTTAATTTTTAACACATATAATAATATATCGTGACAAAAAACAGTCAACATGAGTCACTAGACATTAAATATTAAAAATTATGGAAAGACTGATAACTTGCTTTGACATTCTGGAAAAGCACACATTTTGTCACGTTCATGCCAGGAAATGCAGACCAATATATTTAGTCTAAGTGATGCACAATATTTTTGGCGATACGTAAAATAGCTCCAGTTAATCGCTATGTTGATCATTGCAAGAAAAAGAAGGTTGTTTAAAACATTGTGATTTTGAAATGCATTGATCTTTAAATTTTTATCTAGCTGTTTGAAAATAGAGGTATCTATCAAAGAACAGGTAGTATACAGGTGGATGTTTTCTAACATGAGAACAATCAGAAGAGAGGTACCATATTCTCAATTTGGAATACTATTCACTTCTCTCCTTCAAGCTCTTAAGGTTTTACTCATTGTTACATGCTGACTTTACATGTTACTACCTGCACTGCTGCTTTCCTATGGCAAAATACTCAGAGACTGGCCCAGCTTCTGGGAATGAACCTTAGCAGACAGAATATATTATTGAAATGTTTAGGCAGAAGAGCTATTGATTATCATCTGGCTTTACGTATAATAAATGGTAAGCCAAAAAAATTGTAAACAGCACATGTATCAAGAGATTTAAATGTGTTTGTATCTTTAGACACTCTAATCCCATTGTCTAGAATATCTACTCAAAATAATGTTCTGAGGGAGTAGAGATACCTTCATGCAAAAAATATATATATATTTTTGCAATTCTGGAATCATCACAAATAATTAAGAATGGTATATTACTCAACATGGTATTATAGAGATAATATATGTTATAATATATATTAATATATGTTCATATATAATAATATATTCATATATAATAATAACATATGTGTATGTGCATATATTTAGTGGTTAAAGTACAGATTCTGAAGCCTGAAAGCTCTGGTTCAGATTCTAACCCAGTCACTCACCAAAGAAAAGGATAATCTCTCTGCCTCAGCTTACTCATGTAGAAAATGGGTATTTAAAAACTATTTTCATAGGATTTTTATAGGAATTAAATGATGTGGTCCCAGGTAGAATGTTTATAAGTATAAATAGACCATATTAAAAGCTTGCTATTGTATTTTCATGGCTCTTCACATTAAAAGTGGTATTTTATAACAATATATTTGTGTTTATTGGCACCTAAGTCTTAACCTCTTATCTATATGCTCTACAAAGGAGAGATACTACTCAAAGTAAACTTTAAAAAGATGAATTGGTGGGTGCATGGTGGCTTTTAAGAGGGAATGAAATGAAGGTGTGGTGACCAGTTAAAAATATACTGCAGTACTGAAATGAGGTCATATTTGAATATTCAGTCACATCTTATTCTGTCTAAGAAATATAGAGACATCAAAAGCACCCATCTATTATCATTTGGTCTTTTTGCTCCTGTCATACTTTAATTATGATGTCTGCATATCATATCATATATAATGTTCTAATAGTGGGTTTTGTGGTGTTTTATGTATCTTTTGATGGGAAGAGATATGAATTCACACTTTAGAGATTACATGACTACAAAGCTAGCCTCTTACCTGTCACTGGAAAGGTTGCTTTTCATTATGGGGGTGTGTGTGTGTGTGTGTGTGTGTGTGTGTGTGTGTGTCATGAAATTTCAAATCATTCTTCTTATCTTTTACAACTCCCCCTTCACCTCATGTTACTCAGCCACCTGGTCTCTGTGCTGTGCTTTGGACACTAAGCTTCTCTCATCATAGGACTTTATCTTTCTTGTCCCACATTTCCCAACTTGTCAGAGGACCAATGTCCTCTTCATTCAGATATACTTAAATGTCACCTATTAGAGAGGATTCCAGTAACTGCATCTATTAAAGTATCATCACCATCCCATCACTCCAATTTGTTAGATTTTTAATATTGCATTTATAATAAACAGAAATTATATCTACTTAAATTGTGAATGTCTGTCTTCTCTACTAGAGTACAATTCCACTGAAGCATGAGCTTTGTCTGTTTGTTCGCTGTAATGTCACTTGCCCCTAGAATATAAGACTAGTCAATTAATACATGTTAAGTGGCTGAATGATTATGACCGATAACTTTTGTTTAAATTCAGATGAAATTTCTGTGCAAAAAATTTTGATATATGTACATTGTAACTAGCTAAACTGGTACCTTCTACAGATAACATCAACCAAACATACATACTTTAAAAAGTTACAGTACTATTAGTAACATTTTCCAAAATTTACAGACTATCCCTAAGTGGGGGATTGAGCTGGATATCATCACTGGATTATGGAGCAACTGGGGAGGGTCAATATAAGCATCAAAGTAAAAATAAAAATTAAAAATTGCTCTAAAAGCTAAACAATGATTTATTCCTATTTTAAAGAAGATGAGTGTATTTAGAAATAAAGGGGGACATGACATTTTACCTGACCTAAATCTTAATTTATATACTGTTCTGATTATCTAATGACCAAACATTTCCTGAGTTGAAAGATAAGATAATCATGTTTTGGATTATGCCACTGCAATAAGATTTCTTATTTTGTCTTCCAGTTAAATTGTGTGAGCTGTGCAAACAAACTGAAAAATGCTAATGCCCAAATGGCTACTCTTGTATATTCATATTTTATGGTCTTTCTTTAGATTAAAGAAAGTAGTAAACATGTAGTATTTTCTCTCTGAGGGAATATGTCATAAATAACAAAGCCTTTGAGACTACCCTCTTAGACTAAAGAGCCCTCTTGACTTTCTATAAGAGATAATAGTATCATAGTCGGAGAGTATCAGGTATAGAAATACAATTATAAACATTATTCCATTAATTCACCACATTCTCAAATCAAAATAGGGCTTTTGTTTCAAACTGTGATCTTTTTGTTCCATTTCCCATGTAGAATCCTTGTTTCGATAACTAAAGCACTCTTAAGTGCTTGAAATGTTAAATAACTGAACAACTTGTAATGATGAGTGAAAGTAAAAAAAAAAAAAAAAAAAAAAACTTCAAGCCAGTAAATCTTCATAAATGCATTCAGAGACCTGTGAAGACGGTGCCACATGCTGTGATCTCTTTAAAGATAGGATACTGAGGTTTTGAAGAGATTGACTTTGGAACCAGACTACCCACATTCAAATCTTGGCTCAACCACACACTAAGAGTGTAATCTTTGGCAAGTTACTTAACTCCCTCTGGTCTTAATTTCCTTATAAATAAGTCAGGGATTAATAATAATACCCAGACATAGAAGTTATCTTAAGAATTAACTAAATAGAACATCTGGCTCATTACAAGCATATGAAAGGTTTTGTTTTTGTCTTGGGGGTGGGCAGAGGGAGAGGGAGAGAGAGAGAATCCCAAGCAAGCCATCCAGGTTCCACGCTCAGCACAGAGCCCAGTGTGAGGCTCGATCTCATGATCCCAAGATCATGACCTGAGCTGAAATCAAGAGTTGGATGCTCAACCGACTGAGCCACCCAGGGGCCGCAGCATATGAAAAGTTTTTTAAAAAGTATGCAAAATAGCTATTTCATCTTAACAGAATTTGCCAGTTATTTTGGGAATTTGAGGTTGTTTTGATCATTTATGTTAGCCAGTTAATTTGAAATATTTCTATGTAATGATTCATTCTTGGTTTTCAGCAAAAAAAAAGTAAAGAAAAGAAATATTTCTATGTAATTAATTCATTAAAATAAATATCTACATGAGCATCACTAAGTCAATTTTTAAAGATGGTCAATGTTAGAGTCATAAGTTATCCATATTCTGCTGATGATTTCATAAGACATCCTCACCTTCTTTACTCTTCAACATAGTTCCATTTGATATTGACATGACCATTGTAAATATTTACTAACCATACCTCATGCCTAATAATGAGGAAAGTGCTTGGAAGGAAGTGGTAGAGGACATAAAAAAATGTTTTTGCCATGATCATGGTCCCCTAAGGAATAGAAGAATTTTCAAAATACAATTTATTTTTCAGAAGTCAGTCATAGGTTAACTCAGTTAACATTATTAATGTTATATTTTATGATATTTATTCTCACTTACTAATGAATTTTCAGATGTCTTACCAAAACTGAGAAACTCCTTCATGAAACTTAGTGAACAGCCTCCTTGGGGAAAACTGTCAATTTACAAGTATTTTTGGGGGGCGGAAATATTATGCTCTAATGATGCCTGGATATTCATGCTTTGGTAAATGACCTGCTGCTGAAAAAAGAAAGGGATTTACATGAATGAAATTTGCATTATTTATTTTGGGTCTTAACGGTCTTTTCTACCTCTTTCTTCCTCTCCCTCCTGAACACACACACACACACACACACACACACACAAACAAACACACATACATTCATCTGATGTAAAGTATTCTGAACAGAGACTCTAAATGGTCTATTCATTGAGAGATAAGCCATGTAAGAGTATAAGGTCAGAAGAATTCAGCACTCTAGAATTGTATTCAAACATTGGGCATGCTCAATGCTTGTATGATGTTTGTTGTGAATTACCTGCAATTGACTACTGGACTCAAGTGGTATTTGTTAAGAGCTTTCCCCATTTTGTTTTACTTCCAGTTCTGCTTTCCAAATTGGCTTCATATTATTGGCAATTTTTCTTTGCATATCAGAACAAGAGTTAAAATCACAATATGCTTTTGCTATTGGTATTTTGCTACATGGTGTTTATTTTACATCTTCCATACTGAGAGAAAAATCTGATGTAGAACTATTAAGTAACTTGCCACAAATGCTTTAAGATGAATCTTTCCTGGATCATTTCCTTTTGTTTTACTTCCATGGGTCAGTATGTGCCTTCACTCTTCACTCCTGGCAACACAAGTCCTACATTTATCTAGTGTTCTGGCTTCAGTAGGTGGGTTAGATGACTCAGTGCTATCAGAATTTTACTCATCAGGTTCACTGCCTCAAGTTTTTTTCTGTCAGGATTCCTCTAAAATATATTTTTTAAAGATTTTATTTATTTATTTGACAGAGAGAGAGATAGAGCAGGAACACAAGCAGGGGGAGTGGGAGAGGGAGAAGCAGGCTTCCCGCCGATCAGGGAGCCTGATGCGGGGCTTGATCCCAGGACCCCGGGATCATGACCTGAGCTGAA
Source organism: Halichoerus grypus (assembly GCF_964656455.1). Lineage (NCBI taxonomy): Eukaryota > Metazoa > Chordata > Mammalia > Carnivora > Phocidae > Halichoerus > Halichoerus grypus. Next base: position 124,902,187 of record NC_135717.1, read on the forward strand.
GGCAGACGCTTAATGACTGAGCCACCCAGGCGCTCCTAAAATATTTTTAACAATAAAAAATAAAAGCAAAAAGTTTGAAGGTAAAACAGTAAAAAGCTAAAGTTAACATTATACAAATATGTTGCACAACATTGCAAAAATTGAGTATATTAAAAGATCATTGGTGGCAAAAAGAATCATTGAAAAGCCAATGGGTGAGACTCAGAAAACGTAAGGGCAGACTCACATCTACTCTCAAGACACAGACGAGGGAAGCCTGCTCTGTTCGAGGACTGTCCGGTCAGTGGAGCAGTCAGAACATACACAACATTTATCGATTAAGTTTGCCATCTTTTATGGGCGTGATCCGTGCCACCTGAGGACCAGACGCTCCTACCTGTGCCCTGACTCTGACTGTTCTGATTTGTTCACTGCCACTGACGCAGGCACTGCTGCCCTTGAAAACTAAGTGTGGCTGCCGCTGTTGAAACCACTTTCTGTAGCAATGCTTTCTTGGGCTCTTAGCTACAGATTCTAAGGCCAGGGCAGCTGTATGTTTTGGCTTCGTCTAAGGCATATGTCTGTGCTCTCAAAGCAAGTGATCAAAAAAATAAGTATAGGCTTACCTCATTTTATGGCACTTCACTTTATTGCACTTCGCAGCTATTGCACTTCTTACAAATTGGAGGTTTGTGGCAATCCTGCCTCAAGCAACTCTGTTGGTGCCATTTTTCTAACAATGTCTGCTCACTTCCTATCTCCGTATCATATTTGGTAATTCTCACAGCATTTCAAACTTTTCATCATTATTATGTTTGTCGGGCGCCTGGGTGGCTCAGTTGGTTAAGCGTCTGCCTTCGGCTCAGGTCATGACCCCAGGGTCCTGGGATCGAGTCCCGCATCGGGGTCCCTGCTCAGCAGGGAGTCTGCTTCTCCCCTTCCTCTCCCCGTGGCTTGTGCTCTCTCTCTTGCTCACTCACTCTCTCTCTCAAAATAAATAAAATCTTAAAAAAAAATTTATTGTGTTTGTCATGGTGATCTGTGATCAGTGATCTTGGTGTTACTATTGCCATTGTTTTGGGGTGGCACAAATCATGCCCATATAAGATGGCAAACTTAATCGATAAATGTTGTGTATGTTCTGACTGCTCCACTGACCGGCTGTTCCTGCATCTTTCTCCTTCTCCTCCGGCCTCCCTATTTCCTGAGACACAACAATACTGAAATTAGGCCAAGTAATAACCCTATAATGACCTCTAATTGTTCAAGTGAAAGAGTCACGTGTCTCTCACTTTACATCAGAAGGTAGAAATGACTATGCTTAGTGAGGAAGGCATGTTGAAAGCCAAGTGGGCTGAAAGCTGGGCCTCTCATGCCAGTTAGCCAAGTTTGAATGCAAAGTAAAAGGCCCTGAAGGAAATTAAAAGTGCTACTCCAGTGAACACCTGAATGATAAAAAAGTGAAACAGCCTTATTCCTGATATGGAGAAGGTTTGGCGGTTTAGATAGATCAAACCAGCCACAACATTCCCTCAAGGCAAAGCCTAACCCAGAGCAAGGGCCTAACTTTTCAGTTTCACGAAGGTTGAGAGAGGTAAGGAGGCTACAGAAAAAAAGCTTGAAGCCAGCAGAGGTGGGTTCATGAGGTTTAAGGAAAGAAGCTGTTTCTATAATATCAGGGTATGAGGTAAAGCAGCAAGTGCTGATGGAGAACCTATAGCACATTATCCCGGGATCTGGCTAAGATAATTAATGAAGGTGGCTACACTAAACAATAGATTTTCAATGTAGATATAGTAGCCTTTTATTCAAAGAAGGTGTCATTTTATTCAAAGGAGTTTCATAGCTAAAGAGGAGAAGTTAATGCCTGGGTTCAAAACTTGAAAGAGTAGGCTGACTCTTGTTAGCGGCTAATGCAGCTGGTGATTTGAAGTTTAAGCCAATATTCATTGACCATTGTGAAAATCGTAGGACCCTTAAGAATTATGCTGTACCTACTCTGCCTCTGCTCTATAGATGGAATAAGAAAGCCAGGATGATAACACATCTGTTAACAACATGGTTTATTGACTATTTTAAGCCCACTGTTGAGACCTACTTCTCAGAAAAAAAAAGATTCTTTTCAAAATATGACTGCTCATTGACAATGCACATGATCACTCAAGAGCCTTGATGGATATAATACAACGAGATTAATGTTATTTTCATGCCTGCTAACACAACATCCATTCTGAAACCTTGAAAAGATCAGAGAGTAATTTCAACATTTAAGTCTTATTATTTAAGAAATACATTTTGAAGGCTAGAGCTCCCATAGATAGTGATTGTTGTGATGGATCTGAGCAAAGTAAATTGAAAACTTTCTGGAAAGGATTCACCATTCTAGATGCCATTAAGGACATTCATGATTCATAGGAAGAGGTCAAGATATCAACATGAACAGGTGTCTGGGAGAAGTTGATTCCAGCCTTCATGGATGACTTTGAGGGGTTCAAGACTTCAGTGGGAGAAATGACAGCAGAAGTGGTGGAAATAGCAAGAGAACTACAATGAGAACTGGAGCCTGAAGATGTGACTGAATTGCTGCAATCTCATGGTAAAACTGTAATGGATGAGTTGCTTTTTATGGATGAGCAAAGTAGTTTCTTGTGAGGGAATCTACTAGTGAAGATACTGTAAAGATTGTTGAAATGACAGCAAAGGATTTAGAATGGCACAAAAACTTGGTTGGTAAAGCAGCGGTAGGATTTGAGAGGATTGATGTCAATTTTTAAAGAGTTCTACTATAGGTAAAATGCTATCAAACAACATTGCATGCTACAGAAAAATCATTCTTGAAAGGAAGAGTCAATGGATACAGCAAACGGCATTGTGTCTTAGTTTATGAAATTGACAAAATCACTCCAGCCTTCAGCAATCACCACCCTCCTCAATCAGTGGCCATCAAGACTGAGGCAAGATGCTATACCAGCAAAAAGATTATGACTTGTTGAAAGCTCAAATAGTGGTTAGCATTTTTTAGCAATAAAGTATTTTTAATTAAGGTATGTGCATTGTTTTTTTAGACATAATGCTATTGCACACTTAATAGACTATAGTATAGTGTAAACATAACCTTCATATGCACTAGGAAGCCAAAGAAAATTCATTTGACTTGCTGTATTGTGATATTCACTTTATTGCAGTGGTTGAACTAAGCCCACAATATATCCCAGGTATGCCTGTATTTGGCATGTTCAACTTATTTTTGGTGCTATTTCTCCCAAAATAGGTAAAGGAGATCTAGTAGTCAATCTATAAGATACTATTTTTCCTCTCTGTTTATCTGTCTTCTTGTAGAATTTTCCCCTTGAATCTGGTTGACTCTGCAACTTGTTCTTTACCAATAAGATGTGATAGAAGTGAGGTAAAAAAAAAAAAAAAAATAATCCTTATGGCTTCTACTTGAGTCTGCTGGGACATTTACTTTTGAGTTGCTCACTTTAAAACCCATCTATCAGGGCACCTGACTTCGGCTCAGGTCATGATCTCGGGGTCCTGGGATCAAGCTCTGCTGTGAGCCCCATATCGGACTCTGCATAGGGCTCCGCACTTAGCCGGGAGTCTGTTTGTCCTTCTCCCTCTCCCTCTGTCCCTCCCTCCCTCCCTCTCTCTCTCAAATACATAAATAATAAAATATTTTAAAATAAATAAACCCATCTATCATATAATGATAAGTACAGAACACATGAGAGGCCATGTGTAGATGCTCTGATAGAAAACCTCTGTTCAACTTCCAGCTGACAGTCAGTTTCAATCGTCAGCCATGTGAGTAAGCTGTCTTAGGTATCCAGACCAGTCAAACTTTTAAGACTACTGTAGTCCCAGCTAACATATGACTGCAACTCCTTGAGAGATTACAAGCAAGGACTGGTCAACTGAACCTAGGAAGCCCACAAAATCCATACAACCATGAAAACTCATAATACATTGTTGTTTAGATAGTATATTTTGAGATAATTATAAGGAATAGATATCACCAAAATAAGAGAATTCCACAAATATAGGAGAAGTTTAAAGATTCTGAGTAGGAGGGAAGGAGGGAGGGAGGGGGAGTTTAACTTTGCTATGTTGTGAAATTTGCCTTTTTTCCCCTTTTATTTAGTAGTGTGAATTTAGTTTGGTAAAGTTTGTTTTTTCAAATGAAAAATATGCAGCATATATCAGTTCAGAATTGATTGCTTAGAATTGCGTATGTGATTTTGAGAAGATAACAGCAACACCTGATCTGTATTACCAATTATATGTCTGGTTTCATGAGCAAGACTTGCTGAAAGTCTCCACACCAATTATTTACTTTGAAATATGCTTGACTAATTAGTGTTTTTGTCATTATATGCCTTCAGAGCCGTTCTGGAGACATGCAGACACCCACTTACCCATAGTGTGTGCCCACCAACTTAAAGATTTAGATACAACCATAACAATTGTGGGATGAAGGCAGAGAGGGCAAGATTGCTCACACTTACTATTTATTTATAAAAAATAAATGATGTAGTGGGAGAATTATTTGACACTTTAGCTAGTATGTCAAAGTGAATGATTATGGGGTCACACAGTGAGACACTTAAATAAATTAGCCTGTTTGTAATGAATCTTTGTTTTGGCATTACTGTTAGCCAGTTGTTGCAACAGGACAGTTATAACAATGAATATGTACAAGCACATTATTTCCTAATGGCATGCTAAACTAGAATCAAAACAGGCATATATCAGCATGTATTAAAGTTGAATGGCAATTAAATAAGCACTGACACATTTTCCGATTTGCTTTCTCAAATTACTCAATTTGTTAAAAAAACAAGAGTTGGAAACAGTGTTAAGAATAAGGATTCAGGGGCGCCTGGGTGGCTCAGTTGTTAAGCGTCTGCCTTCGGCTCAGGTCATGATCCCAGGGTCCTGGGATTGAGCCCCGTGTCAGGCTCCCTGCTTGGCGGGAAGCCTGCTTCTCCCTCTCCCACTCCCCCTGCTTGTATTCCCTCTCTCGCTGTGTCTCTCTCTGTCAAATAAATAAATAAAATCCTTAAAAAAAAAAAGAAAAAGAATAAGGATTCAGAAGGTATTAATATTTACAAAATTTATATGGATAGTTAATAAGAAACCTTATAGTCAAAAATAAATATGAAATTATATATTTTCAAGCTTTCTTAACATTTTTAATGAAATGTATATTTTTGAAATAGAAAAAATGGGGTAATTTTTCCATAAATAAAGAATATACCTTCAGTGCTAACTTGTAGGGAATATATTGAGACTACAAATTAAAATAAAATGGCTAGTTAATGAAGTTTAACATGACCAACTCATTCTGGAGAAGAACTTTGATATTGGCTCATAAAGAGTTTGATGTATTTTTTTAATTCCACAAATAAGTGATACCATACAGAATTTGTCTCTCTCTGTCTAGCTTATTTTACTTAGCATAATAGGTCCATCCAAGTTGTTGCAAATGATAGGATGTTCTTTTTTAAGGCTGGATGATATTCCATTATAGATATGTACTACATTTTCTTTATCCATTCATTGGTGCACACTTAGGTTGTTTCTGTACTTTGACTATTGTGAATAATGCTCTAAAAACATGGGAGTACAGATATCTTCTCAAGATAATGATTTTGTTTCCTTTGAATACCCAGAAGTGGGATTGTTAGATCATATCATAGTTCTATTTTTAATCTCTTGAGGAACTTCCGTATTGTATTCCATTGTGGCTGTACCAGTTTACATTCCCACCAACAGGGTGTAAGTGTTCACTTTTCTCCACATACTTGCCAACATTTATTATCTGTTGTCTTTCTAATAATAGGCACCCTAACAGATGTGAGGTGATATCTCATTGTGGTTTTGATTTGTGTTCCCCTGATGATTGGTAATATTGAGTACCTTTTCATGTACCTGCTGGCCATTTGTATGTCTTCTTTGTTTTGTTTTGTTTTGTTTTTTTATTGAGGACCTGGACACTATGCCAATTACTAAGAAGGTAAAGATGAAAAATTGACACAATCCCTATTCAGTAAAGTTTACCAGACAAGAAAACAGGTCGCTACAACAGAGGCACAGCATAACATAGCTGTTAAGAACCTGGGGTCTCTGGAACCAGAACGCCCAGGTTGTGAATCTGTCTCTTCCTCTTACCAGATCAGTGAGTTGGGGCACATGACTTAACCTTTGCATGCCTCTGTTTTCTTCTCTGTAAAATGGGAATTATAATAGTAGTCCCTGTCTCATAGATTGTTTTGAGGATTTAAGTAGAGCACTTAGAACAGTAATTGGCACATAGTAAAAGTAAGCACTATATAAGTATTTAATAAGATCTATAAATGCTAAAGATCAAGGATATGGGAGCATAAAAGAGGTGTCTGACCCTCCTTATGGAATCCAGGAGACCCAAAGGTGGGTGGGAGTTGCCCAGCCAGGCCTGAGTATAGCCTTGATGTAAGAAGGGTTCAGACTCAGGTTCATTTAAGTAAGTGCAAATGTTTCCTCCCCAGTCTTACAGTTTTACCACCATCATTTATTAAAGAGACTGTCCTTTTCCCATTTGTGCTCTTGTCACCCTTATCAAAGATTAGTTGACTGGGTATGCATGGGTTTATTTCTAGGCTCTCTATTCTGTTCACTTGGTCTATGTGTCTGTTTTTATGCCAGTACTATACCCATTTTGATTACTATAGCTTTGTAATAGAGTTTGAAATTGTGTGCAGCCTCCAAACATGTTCTTCTTTCTCAGAATTTCTTTGGTTATTTGGGACTTTTTAAGATCCGTACAAATTTTAGGATTGTTATTTCTATTTCTGCCCAAAATGCCATTGGAATTATGATAGACATTGCACTGAATTTGTAGATGGATGTGTCAATTAACTTAATTATAATAATTTCACAATGTATACATATACCAAATTATGTACACTTTAAATATATACAATTTTACTTGTCAGTTATACCTCAATAAAGCAGAAAAACACAAAAGTACACCATCTTACAATTTGTATCACGAGCAGAAACATGAATACAAAAAGACCTATTTCATAGTAACTTAATAATCATACTAAATTATATAAGGAAATACATTATTATAAAAAGATAAAAAAGAACCAAGTAAAATATTAGTAATGGAAAACGTGAGAGTTGAAACACAGAATTCAATAGATGGAATTAGATATAGCAAGAGACAAATTAGAAAATTGTAAAATCAGAATTAGAAATCAAACATAAGAGATATGAAGTATAAAAAAGGAAATGTAATATGCAGATTATAGGAGTTTCAGAATGACTGGAGGATAAAATTGAAAAAAAAATATTTTAAAAACAACAGAGATAAATGTAATAAAAAATAAAATGAGAAAATGATAAGATACTTATTAAACAGTAAGATACCTTATGCTATTGAAAAGGCCCATACAAGGCTCCTAAGTAGAGGAGAGATAAGAAACACTGTAGTCCTTAATATAGAGTGAAATTTAAAACATCAAAGGCAGAAGATTATAAGGAAAAAGATTATAGATAAAAGAGCAAGACAAAGGAGGTGAACAATAGCTTAAAACATGAATGAAAGAGGATGATGGAATTGTATTTCTAAAGTTTGAGGGAAAAGAATAGAATTTTATTCCAGCAAATTGCCATTTAAATAGAGAGTATGAAAATATATTCTTGGCTATATAGGGCCGCAGTACTTCTGCTACACAAAAACCACATTGAACACAGTTGTGCAAGAAGCATATAAGTAAGAGTAGACACCAATTCAGCAGATATTTGAAAAAAGATGAGCAGATACCTTATAACATTTCTTACTTTCTTAAAATATACATATCTGTATTTATCTAGATCTATCTACATGAATATTTATTAGATCCTGTCTACCTATCTGTTCCTGTATTTATAAATCTATCCTAACTCAGTCTTAGAAATCTATCTAATAGTATGATGAAGTTGGGAGGAGATCAAGAATCTTAAGAATGTAGGAAATTATTTTATTTTTAGGCTGAAAAATAAAGATATCAATTTTTTAAAAGAAAAAATGAAAAGTATAAAAAATCATGACAAACATGATAAATTATTGTTATTGAGGCAGATCTAAATATATTGATAAAAACAATGAGTAGAAATAGACTAAACTCACCAGTTAAAAGACAAGAATTTTACAAACGTAATAATAAAGACTTGGAGTATACCAGGACTCTTTTTTTTGTCTATACTCATTCCTGTGCAATGATGTTGTTTAGCCTCATAGTTTTAAATACCATTTAAATACTAATGACTCCAGATTTATATTTCAAACCTGGACTTCTTCCCAAAACTCTAGACACATCTACCCAATTACCTGCTCAACAACCACAAAAACAACAACAAAAAAATCATATGATCCATTATTAGAAGAGGTAATGCGAGTATGATCTGGGGTGGTCAGTGAACGTTTCCATGAGATAGTGGTATTCATAGTGAAATTTGAAGAATGAATATGGGGAAAAGTTTAAATTGAGTGGGAACAGGGAACTTTCAAGGGAAAAGGAACAGACTCAGCAAAGACTCTGAGTCAGGAAGGAGCCCAGCACATTTGAGGAATTAAAAAAAGGTTATGATGATGATGGTTACCAGAGAGGAAGTGGGAGATGGGCAAAAATGAGTGAAGGGGAGTGGGAGATACAAGCCTCCAGTTATGGAAGGAAAAAGTCACAGGAATAAAAAACTCAGCTTAAGGAATACAATCAACAATAACTATAATAATGATGTAATGGGACATATCTAGCTATACTTGTGAATGTAGCATAATGTTTGAACTTGTCAAATCACTAATTTGTACACTAATGTAACATTGTGTGTCAACTCTACTCAAATGAATAAATAGGTGTTTCCGCATTGTGCACACTTAGATATGATAACTTGAGAAGGACACAATATAGCTGAGAATGTATATCTAATCTAATCACATGAATGTGATCTAATGACACAAAATCATCAGACAAACTCAAAATGAGGAGAATTCTATTTAAAAAATGAAATGGGAGACTATTCTTCAAAAAAAATGCCACTATCATAAAAGACAAAGAGAAGTTGTGGACATGGTTGAGATTAAAGAAAATTAAAACAATATGACAATTACATGCAATAACTACCCCTAAACTTGATTTCATACTTGTTAGAGAAAAGGAAGACAGTCTGTGAAGGACATTATTAGATTAACCAACACAATTGTCATATGCACAGTGGATTAAATAAAGGTGTCAATGTAAAAAAAAAAAAAGGTGTTGTGGCTATATGTGAGCACATGACAGGAAAGTGTTGCAAATATGGCCCTAAAGATGGGTAGGGCCAGAATCCTCCATAGCCCTTTGAGCTAAAGGGCTTCATTAAAGATTTTGATCTTTATCCTAATAACAATGAGAGGGGATTGAAGGATATTAAGCACTACATAATCAGATTTTAATTTGGAAAATACCCTTAAGAAAACAAATTGAGGTGTGCCTGGGTGGCTCAGTCGTCTGCCTTCAGCTCAGGTCATGGTCTCAGGGTCCTGGATCAAACTCAGCATCCTAGGGGCTCCCTGCTCAAGGGGGGAATCTGCTTGTCCTTCTCCCTCTGCCCCTCCCCCCCACTTGCGTGCACACTCTCTCTCTCTCAAAAGATAAATAAAATCTTGAAAAACAACAAAAAAACAAATTGAATCTTACTTATCTCCCATCTAGCAAAGCACATGGTACATGGTACACAGTAGAAGCTCAAAAATGTCCTTCTATATATGTGAGATTATTCGGAGCTACATTACTTATTAATAATAAAGTTTTAGTGAATTTTATTATTACTTTCTAATACTTTTTTCATCAGCTCTGTAAAATTGCATTACTTCATGTAAACACTCTTTTCTTTTTATATTATTTTAGATCTATTATCAGTTATCAGTTAGCAATGAGTTGTACTTTTCAGGAGTCATGATTTATCCATTTAATATAAACTTGAAAAGGTAGTTTCATAACTGGGAGTTATGAATACCTCCTGAATGTTTAAAAGTACTTGGATCATTTTGTGTGCTAGGTAAAACTTCAAAACCCACTTTTAACTCAGTTTTATTTTAACACCCTGGACTGCTAATTGAAATTAAAAAGAAAAAAATATATTTTCACACATGGTCGGCAAACCAAATCTGCTGAGGTTTCTGTAAGACTAGCTTGCTGTTGTCTGCTATTTAATTAACCAGTGTACAAATAAAATGTCCTCAGTTTAATTTCCATTCCGTAGCTCAATACTGTAAACTATTCACAGCATAATTAAAAGTCCTGCATTCTCCCAGGAATGGTATTACCAGTAAGCAACCAACCCATGAAATAGAGAAGCCTCTTACTCTGCTAAATTGTGTGTGCTAATAAAGGTGCACAAGTGTTCTCTGCTTAATCTGACTGAGCCGAGAAAACCCCAGCTGGCATCCAAGCTACCTGCTTTTAAAACCTCTCCAAGCATCTGAGCTCCGGGAGAGCATCATTAAAGTTAATATAGGAATTGCATTGTATTTTATTGAATTTCATTGAATTTTCTTCGTGAAAGAACTTACTCTCAAATAATACAAATTCACTCCACTGTCACCAAGTGTAATTATTGTGAAGCTTCAAGTTTGATGTTTATCTTGAACCAGAGGAAAAAAGAAATGTAATAGAAGGTTTTATAAGAAAAACAAAAAAGCCTGAAGCCTGACTTATGTACTTGGAATAAATACTCAGTTTTGTGTTGATGATGTTTAAAATTAAAGGCTATTTCTTTTATGAATAGTCATTATTCAAAGAATCAGTAATTTGAACTTTTAACTAAAATTAACTATGCAGGGCACCATTGACCTAGTTATTTCAGCCTATGCAAAGAACCTGATTACAGCATGGTGAATACCTCCACCAATTGCTTCAGTAGTCGCAATGAAGAGAGGATAAACATAGAATTAATAGTGTATGGCTACAGTGTTTGTATAATTATTCTATATATCCAGGCTCTCCCCTGAAAGTCAAATATTTTCAGAAACCTATCCTATTACTTGTTGCTTTGGTATTTTTGATGCAGTGCATTAAAAATGTTTCATGGTTTGGATCAAATCTAATTTTACGAATGATGCTCCTTCATCTGAAATACCTCAATACATAATCATTTTGTTGATAAATAGAAAAAAAAAAAGGGAAGTTTGGCCTTACTGTTTTATTTCCTGAAGGATAGCACATTCCTTTAATTGTCGAATGCAAACTGATCTCACATTTGAAAAATTATCACTTGAATGGCACTCATTTATTCCAAGTGTTAGGGTGAATGTTACGTGCAGCATGCTAGAGCTGCGAATGAAGCAGGGGAGGGGAGTTGTGCTGTATCTCACTGATGTTTTCTTGGCAGGTGACAATGAGGGGCCAGTCCTATTGATTTTGATGCGGGCTTGCATGTTGCATATTTAAAGAAATTCAATATCAGAATTGATTTAAGTTAAACAACTGAGTATGCATACTCGGCCATCTCAATTAATTGTCAAATTCATAGAACTTGAAGGCTAAAGTGAGCATATAGAAATTTCTTAGAGTTTGCTTTAGGAAATATGTATTATTATGGCTGTAAACATTTCAGGGCAGGTATTCTGTAATATCCTTTGATAACTCATACTGGTGGTCAAAAATATTTTTAAAATATTTCCCCATAAATATTCTCATGCTTTGATTTTTATCTTCACCTGAGCGGAAATAAAGAACCATGTTCTGAAGTTAGTATCCTTTCTTATACATGAGTCTTTTCTTCTCTAGGCTAGGTTAGAAGTCTAACTTGAGGCCCAATTTGTGTATGGAGGCTGTTTTGTTAAAAAATATTTTGTTTTAATGTCTACTTTGTGTTTTAAAAGGGCATAATACTTGTAAGAATTGGATTATGATAGAATCAGTTTAGTGCCTACCATTTTACCTGAAGGCTTCACACATGTAAGTTAGCATCTCTTGCAAACTTTTGAATGTGTGTTCTCTGGATTAAATGGTCTCAGTTTTCTGGGTCTGCTTTTTATTTGTAAAAAAATATTACTGGAATTCGTAGGACTAGCTTCTCTCACTTAAAATACAGGTAAGTTTCATCCATATTTTTGTATAGATTCATTCCTTTTTATTGCTAAGAATTATGCCATTGCATGGCTGTACTGTAGATTGTTTATCCATTTATCTATTGAAGAATATTTAGGTTGCCTTCAAATTTTGGTGATGTGAATAAGACCACTGTGAAATTTTGCATATATGTTTTATGTGTGCATGTGTGAACGTAAGTTTTCAATCCACTTGAGTAAATACCTGAAGTGAGATTGCTAGGTCTTATGTTGATTGTGTTTGCTGCCAAATAGATTTCCAAAATGGTTGTACCATTTTACATTATCACCAGAAATGTAGGAGAGTTCCAATTCTTCCGCATCCCACCAGTTCTGTGTTGTCGGTATTTTTTATATCTGTCATTTTAATAGGCATGTAATAATAGTAGGCATGTTTTTAATTTGCATTTCCATAAAGACAAATGAAATTGAGCATCTTTTCATATGCATATTTGCCATCTGTATCTCTTCTTTGGTGATGTGTCTTTATAGATATTTCTTCTTCTTTTTTTAAATCTAGTTATTTCTATTCCTACTGTGAGTTTTCAGAGTTTTTCATGTATTATTGGGGGTGAGGCGTCCTTTATCATGTATGTGATGTGTGGTTATTTTCTCCCAAACTGTGACTTTTCTTTTTATTCTCTTAACAATGTTTCCTGAAGAGTGAATGTTTTTAATATCAAAAGTGCCATTTGTCAATATTTTTAATGGGTTATGCTTTTGTTGTGGCATCTAAAAACTCTTTTGCCAAACCCAAGTTCCCATATTCTTTCTTCTATATTTTTCTCTAAAATTGTAGTTTTCATTTTATACTTAGGTTTATTATCCATTTTGAGGTAACTTGTATGCATACTAGGTATGAGGTATGTTCTGAGATTTTTTTTAATATATGGATGTTTAATGTTCCAGCACTATTTGCTGAAAAGACTGTTTTTTATTATTATGTTAATCACCATGTATTACATCATTAGTTTTTGATGTAGTGTTCCACGATTCATTGTTTGCATATAACACCCAGTGCTCCATGCAGAACGTGCCCTCCTTAATACCCATCACCAGGTTAACCCATCCCCCCACCCCCCTCCCCTCTAGAACCCTCAGTTTGTTTTTCAGAGTCCATAGTTGAAAAGACTATTCTTTCTCCATTTGATTGTTTCTATGTCAAAAATCAGATTCCTGATTTTTGTGTGGTTTTATTGCTGGATTTATCTCTAGTCTGTTCTATTGACCTTGTATGTCTACTGTAAATATAATTACTTTGTTGGCTACTACTTTTTGAAATAAAAATCATATATACTTAAGGTGAATAACATGATATTTTGATATACATGTACATAGTGAAATTATTACTACAGTCAAGCTAATTAACATATCCATCTCCAAAAATTAGTTTCATGTGTGCGCGTGCGTCCACGCATGCTGTGTGAGCATCTGAATACTCTCTTGGCAAATTGCCAGCATACAGTACATAATTATTAACTATAATAATAACAAGTCATCTTGTATATTAGATCTCTAGATGTATTCATCTCATATAACTGCAACTTTGTATCCTTTGACCAACATCTCTCCATTTACCCCACTTCCAGTCCCTGGCAAAAACACCTTCCTACTCCCCACTTCTATGCATTCAACTCTTTTAGATTACACATATAATTGAAGTCACAGTGTTTTTCTTTTTTTTTTTTTTTTTTTAATTGAAGTATAAATGACATACAATATCCTATTAGTTTCAGGCGTACATCATAATGATTTGATATTTTTATATATTATGGAGTGATCTCCATGATAAGCCTAGCTACCATCTGTCAGGCAGTATTTTTCTTTCTATGTTTGGCTAACTGGGAGGACATTATACTATTACTTTAAACTGGCAGTGTGTGTCCTCTAATTTTGTTCATTTTCTCAATAAACTACTAGATTCCTTTCCCTTTCCTTATAAATTTTAGAATCAATTCTGTCAATATCTTCAAAAAAAATTTCTGAGATTTTGATTGCAAATGAATTAAATCAAAAGATCAGTTTGGAGAGAAATGACATCTTCATAATACTGAGAGTCTTCTAATTCATGAACACAGTCTATCTCGCCATTATTTTAGATCTTTTTTGATTTCTTTCACAAGTGTTTTGTGTTTTTCAGCATAGGGACACTTCACAAATTTTGTTAAATGTGTTCCTAAGTTTTTAACTTTTTTGGCACCATTATAAATGGTAATGTTTTGGTAATTTCCAATTCAAATTGATGATTGCTGGTATGTAGTACATAATATAAGTGACTTGTATTCTGGCTGCTTGTTAAATTTATTATTTCTGGGAGCTATTTTGTAAATTTTTAAGATTTTCTACATAGATAATATTTTGTGAATAGAAACAACTTTCTTTCATCCATTTCAACCTGAATTTTTAAATTTCTTTTTATTTCACTCTTACCTTCACTAAGATTTCAGTATAAAATTAAACAGGACCTGTAAGAGAGAACATCTTTGCCTTGTTCAGTATCCCTGGGGGAAAGCATGCAGTGTTTCGTCATTAAGTTGTTAGCTGTAAGTTTTTGTAAACATCCTTTATTAGGTAAAGAAGTTCCCTCCTATTCCTAGTTTGCTGAGAACTTTTTATCATGACTAGATACTTAAATATCATTTTTGCATTTATTGAGAAAATCATATTTTTCTTGTTTTAATCTGCTAATATGGTTAATTTCATTGATTTATTTTTGTTGACACAGACTTGTATTCCTAGCATTAATCAATTTAGTTGTAACACATACTTTTTATATATTCTTGAATTCGATTTAATAAGATTTTGTTGAGAATTTTTGGATTGATATTCAGAAGTGATGTTGGTCAGTAATAGGCAATGTCTTTGGTTTAGTTATTAGGGTAATGAATGTTTCATAAAAATAAATTGAGAAGTATTTCTGCCTCTTTTATTTTCTCAGAGACTGTAGAATTATTATTTTTCTTTCACTGATGTTTAGTAGAATTCTCAAACTTTGGGAGTACCCACTAATAAAAGAATCTAGACCTGGGGTTGATATTTTTGGAGTGTTTTAAACCATAATTAAGTGTATTTAACAGATACAGATATAAAGCTATTCATATTATTTATTCCTTTTTGAGTAAGAGTTTGTGTTTTTTTAAATTTGGTACATTTTAATTTAAGTTGTCTAGATTATGAGTATAATCAGATTGTTTGCAATAATTCCTTTTTCCTATTTAATGTCTGCAGACTCCATAGTGATGTCTCTTCCTTCATTCCTGATACTGGCAATTTGAGTCTTCTCCTTTTTTTCTTGGTCAGTCTGGCTAGAGTTTTATCAATTTTATTGATGTCTCTAGCCAAACCTTTGGATTTGATTGATTTGATTGTTTTTATTAAATTTTCTTTTTCAGAATTTATTTTTTTATTTCATTTAAAGTGAACATTAGATAGATTTTACTGCATTCATAAAGTTGTGCAGCCATCACTACTGTCTAATTATAGCATATTTATGTTATCTCGGGAAACAATTCGATACCCGTTAGCAGTCATTCCCCATTGCCTGTTCCTCCAAGTTCTGGTAACCACTAATATATATTCTCTCTCCAAGGATTTTCCTATTCTAGACATTTTAGGCAAATAGAATCATATTTATATATGGCCTTTTTTTCTGGTATGCCTTTCTTTTTACTTAGTGTAATCTTTGAGTTTCATCCACATTGTAGCATGAGTCATTATTTTATTCTTTTTCTTTTTTTTGGCTGACTCATATTCTATTGAATGGATATATTTTGTTTGTCTATTCATTAACTGATAGACATTTGGGTTTTCTCATTTTTTGGCTATCATAAAGAATCCTGCTATGAATACTTATTCATTAGTTTTTGTGCAGATATATTCTTTTAGTTCCCTTGAGTATATACCTAAAAGTTGAATTGCTGATTCATATGGTAACTTCATATTTTATTTTTTCAAGAACCACCAAAATGTTTTCCAAAGCAGCTGCACCATTTTACATTCCCACCGGAAATGTGACTGTTCCAATTTTTCCACATCCTCAGCAATACTTTTATTGCCTTTCATTTTGATTGTGGGCATCCTAGTGTTTCTGTAATGGTATCTCATCATGGTTTTCATTTGCATTTCCCTAGTGTCTAAACATGTTGAACATTTTTATGCAGTCATTAGTTTATAATCCAGGTATAATAATCCTAAATTGCATTTTTATTTTTCTCAAAATATAATTTCTCTTTAATTTTTGAAAGATGTTATTGCTAAATATAGAATTATTGGTTGGCATAATACCAATATGTATTGGTATTCTTTCATTACTTTGAATATAACAACCCTGACTTGTGACCTCCAAAGTTTCTGAAGAGAAATCAGCTATTAATAGTATACTGTTTTCATGGTACTCTTTGTCCTTTGTTTTGACAATTTGAATATGATGTGTCCAAGTGTGAATCTCTTTAACCTACCTGGAATTCTTTATAAACATCTTAGATGCATATATTATTGTTTTTTCAACAAATTGACCTATTTTCTGGCAATATATCTCCAAATATCCTTATGTCTCTTTATCTTTCTCCTTTCCTTATATTTTTATTATGTGTAGGTGCTTGATGGTCTCCAACAGATCCCTGAGGATTTGTACATTTTTCTTCATTTTTTCTTTTTGTTATATGGACTGAATAAGCTCTATTGAGAAATTTTCAAATTAACTGATTTTTTTCTTCTGCCAGGTGAAATTGGGCAAGCCCCCTCATGATTTTTTTTCAGTTTGTATACTTTTCAACTCCAGAGTTTCTATTTGGTTCTTTTTAAAAATATATATATATCTTTATTAATAGTCCATGTTTGGTGAGACATTGTTCTCATGCAGTCTTTAGTTCCTTTAACACATCTGTAATAGTTGATTTAAAGTCTTTGGTAAATCTAACATTTGAACTTCTTCAGGAACAGTTTTTATTGACTGATTTTTTTTTCCATATTGGTAATATTTACTAAAATTTTTGCATGTCTCATATTTTTATTGCTGAAAATTGGACTTTTGAATACAACGTGATATAGGCTTTTAAAGCACTTATAATTTGGGGAATTCTTTTTTCATTCCATAGTGACATATATTATGAATATAATTTTCTTTAACATTTAGAGATTGTTTTCTCAGTAAACAATAGTGTAACATCAGGATGTATGTATTTGAAACCTTCATTTTCCACTAATTTTCTTGAAACCCTTGGTGAAATTTCTTTGAAGAATGTAGTAGTATATGCCAACAACTATAAAAAATGTGGAAGAATTTATTTATAATATTATTATTACCATTATCTAACATTTTTGTACATTTTATGTGAAGACTGTACTCCATGTGTCAAACCATAACATTATTTTATTCACTGAAAAGTTTGATTGTCATAAAAATTGGAGGAGTCCAAGGCTGAAAATCCCTGAGATCAACTGAGAACATGGTATTAAGCTAATTGCTTTACTTCCTCACTATATATTCATTTATTTAATTTTAGTAACAGTTACTTAGGTCCCTAAATTAGGATTTGTTGCCTATAGCTCCTATTGCAGTTTTTTAAATTTAATATACTATTTTTCTGAGTATGAATGGTTTATTTCTTCATATCTCTTCTAATTAAGAAAACTAACTTTCTAAGCATATATTATATATATTATTTACTATTTCCTACTTCTAAGTATCTAGATTTATATTCCAGTAGTGTGTTGATTTCTTAATTGGGTGGAAAAGTACTTAGCCTTATGGCTAAATTATATACAGTTGACCCTGAACAACACAGATTTGAACTGCCTGGGTCTACTTACATGCAGATTTTTTTTTTTTTTTTTTACTAATACAGTACAATACTGTAAATGCGTTTTCTCTTCCTTATGATTTTCTTAATTTTTTTTCTCTAACTTACTTTATTGTAAGAATATAGTATATAATACACATAAAAATGTCAACTGTTATTGGTAAGGCTTCTGGTCAACAACCGTAGGCTATTAGTAAAGTTTTGGGGGACCCAAAAGTTATATGTGGATTTTCAACTGTGTGGGGATGGGTGTCTCTAACCCCTATGTTCAGGGGTATACTGTAGTTCTTTCTGATTCATGAATAAGAGATGCTATCTAAGTTTTCTAAACACACAAACATCTTTCTGAGTAAAAAAAAACCAAAAAACAAAAAACGTATTTTCATTTTTTTCCTAAAAATAATTTTATCTAAATTAAAGCAAAACACAACAGAACATGTCTTAGATTTTCAAGGTATCAACAGCCCATTTTACTTATGTAATTTTGATGAAAAATAAGTATTTATATTAAATAAACATAATTTGAAGGTGTTTGTTTATAAATGCTTGCTTAAACAGCAGCTAACAACTGAACTACATACTGCATTTGCAAACAGTAGAGAAAGTATTCATGTAAAAGGAAAAGAGATAGACATAAAGGCAGAATGTCTGAGTGGTAAACTCATGGCACATAAAAATTTCAGTAAATTATCTATACTTAGATCTCATATTTGTAACTTGGAAAGTTTTTGAAGAGTATTTCTAAGATGGTGTAAATAAGACAAAAGAAGAAAAGGTAAATCAGAGCATAAATTCTGTTATGAGGACAAGTAGAAGAGCCATATAAAAATTGATATTATACAATTTTAATGTTATTGTCTGCAGGCTTTCCAAGTATATGCCTCACATCCAGCCAAAGCCTCTCGAAAGTAGGGATATATTCCTTTTTCAAATCCCCTTGGTCTTAATGAGATGTTTTCAATGACTTGGATCCTTGGTTCTGCAACATAATGGACTGTTCCTTCAGAGAAGGAGATATAAATTATTGTGTATCTATAGTACTAATCAGCAGGGTATACTGAACACTTTTAGTGTTGTTCCTATTGTTCAAGTGAAGTCATGCAACTTTTATTCATCCTTAAATCTATACTTTTACTTTTTTTACTTGAAACTTCTCACTGTTAACTTAATTAGCTGTGGGCCTGGTCCTTACTGTGAGGCTAAGAAAGCATTTACCCAGACACTCGTGAAACTGCTCCGGTGGCAAATCATAATGCTCTTCAGTTGAGACCGGTGTGTGGGAATTATTCTTAGGTCCTCCAGGAACGAAAAGTATGGGTACCTCTTGATGTTTTCAGCTTCTGCAGGTAAAGTAAATAGCACTTGTGCTATTCTTATTTTTTGCCTGATGTTGCTGTCTTAAAGCTAAGAAAGACAATATATATTTACAAAAGTAATGTATTTTAAAAGATAGAATTATTTTAACATTCAATGATTTTAATCTCATTTTAGGTTAATTTAATAAGATGTTATTTAATCTTTTACATGAGATTTGGGATATCTTAAAAATGGAATTAGAAGGGTATAATATGCTGTTAATTAAGAAGATACAAACACATATAACTTGGCATAATTTTAATGAACTGTCTACCAAAGCAGGAAGAGAGAGTGCATGATTCTGAAGGAATTCAGGACAGCAGGAGAGTTAAGAAGGACCAGTAATAAGCTTACCTATGGTTCAGAGGTGGATTATTCTATAAGGTAGGACCTAAGAGAATAGAGACAGAAGAAGATGAAAATAAAATAAACGGGGTAAGCAAAATGTTATCAGATATATCAAGCTTAAAACAAATTAACAGATAGAACTACAAAAGGACAAATCGAGTAGCAGCAGGTAGATATAACCTGGGTAAAGGAAAATTATTCTTCATGGATGCAGAGGGAGATAAGTAGAACTGCAGGGGCACTAGGAGTTCTTAGCAGGAGCTGGTGTGGGTCTGTAGTTATCATTTGTTTTTAACTTAGTGGTTATCATTGCAAAAGGTTCTGCCCTGTCTCCCTTCATTCTGGGTTGGAAGGTTGACCTGATAATATTAGGAGAGCCCCATTCACTCAAACAACCAAAGCTTTTAGCAAAATATGTCCCTTGGAGCACTGGACCTACAACTTTCCTTATAAATACACATTCATGAAATTCCACATATTATTTCCCTCACTTTGAAATCTGCAGAGCATACTGGAAATTTAAAGGCTCTGTAATCTCCTGCTGCAAACAAATCTGATTATAATGTGTAATTCAGACCTTCCCAAAATTATTTAACCATGTATTCATTTATTTCTTTTTTTACTTGTAGTAGGATATGATTTCACATCTTACATAACACACTTTGAGAAATGCCATCTTAATTATTCTGCTTTACTTAGAATAGCCCTTCAGATGTTTGGAAAGAATTTTATTATTCTTATTAGATATTCTCTCCAGGCTTCAAATCCAATTTGTTTGTATGAAAGATTTTTAAATCCTTCAGTATTATAGTGAAAAAAAAGGCATCTTAAAATTACATTTGTGGAGTAATATAAAGGAACAGGAAATTGGGGGTACTGGAAATACGAGTTTGCATTTTTGTTCTATTCCTAGTTTGTTAAGTCAATAGGGTCATTATTTAAAATCACTGTTCCATGTTGTGGAAAAAAAAAATTACTCATGAAGTAATTAAATAAAATAGAATAAGATATATGAAAACACTTAAGTTTTGTTCCTATCTCCCAGAAGTCATTCAATCCATGCTATTTCCTTGTTATTTTCTCCATATATGAAATATATCTTTTTTATGTTCTCCTATTTATGATAATTGCATATTTAAGAATTTACTGCAGTTTGTTTTAAATCATATATATAAAACATTTCCCCCAGATGAATGATGGGGAGAATCTTACCAAACTATTTTATTAACAAAAAGATTTTTAGATATTTATAAAGAATATTTGAGAATAGCAAAATTCACATTAAATAATTTTTAAGAAGTTTGACTAGTTTGCATCAAATCCCTTAAAAACATCTGGAGGGGGAAAAGATGGCAGAGGAGTAGGGGACCCTATTCCAGCCGGTCCCCGGAATTGAGCTAGATATCTACCAGACCACTCTGAACACCCACAAAATCAGCCTGAGATGTAAGAAGATAGATCTGGATCTCTACAAACAGAATATCACAGGCAGTTGGTTTCAAGTTATGAAGCGGGGAGCCATGATTCCACGGGCAGATATCAGAGGACAAATGGAAGGGGGAGGGAGCCTGGTGGTGGGGATCCTATACCACTGGTGAGAGATAGACTCCCGCATCGGGGACGGGGCACAGACTCGCACACTGGTAGCAACAGGGAAAGGACTTTAGGGCAGCCCCCCGGAGGGAAACCCAGAGCGGCAGGCCACAAGTGCGAACTGGGGGCGGCTGGAGGTTTTAGAAGCACAAAGAGCAGAGACATGCCCTGACATGGAGGCAAGGACTGGGAGCACTCCTGAGGGGCGCACAACCCAGGACGCTGCAGTTTATAGCAGCACAGACAGAAACAGAGATAGTGTGGCCTGGAGAGCTCACTGAAGAACAGACTGCTATCTCTCTGCTCTGAGGCAGAGGGTGGGAAATGGTCTCTTCTGCTCTGACTCTCAGAAGAGAAGCAGAAAGCTGCCAGGGAAAGCCTCCAGAGAACAAAAGCCCCCAAAAACCGGTTTTCACTGAGCCCATCCCCCACCACAGGGGGCAGGGCAACTCTGCCCAAACAGGATTGCCTGAGTAACAGTGCGGCAGGCCCCTCCCGCAGAAGACAGGCTGGGAAAACAAGAGGCCAGCAACCCTAAGGTTGCTAGAAAACAGGTGCATCTTGCTTGGGTTCTGGTCAATAATTTGGACTCTATACATTCCCTCAACCACCCCTCAACAGAATGACTAGGAGGAGGAATCCCCAAAATAAGAAAGACTCAGAGACTATGACTTATGCCACAGATTTACAAATGGATGCAGATATAACCAAGATGTCGGAGATGGAATTCAGGCTAGCAATTGTGAAGACAATAGCTAGAATGGAGAAATCAATTAATGGCAACATAGAGTCTCTAAGGGCAGAAATGAAAGCTGAATTGGCAGAACTTAAAAATACTATCAACAAGATCCAATCTAATCTAGATAATCTAACAGCTAGGGTAAGCGAGGCAGAAGAACAAATTAGTGAGCTAGAAGACCAATTAATAGATAAAAAAGGAAAAGAGGAGGCCAGGGAAAAACAACTCAGAATCCATGAAAATAGAATCAGAGAAATAAGTGACACCATGAAATGTTCCAGTGTCAGAATTATTGGAATCCCTGAGGGAGTGGAGAGAGAGAGAGGTATATTTGAGCAAATCATAGCTCAGAACTTCCCTAATCTGGAGAATGAAACAAACATTCGTGCCCTAGAGGCAGAGAGGACCCCTCCCAAGATCAAGGAAAACAGGCGAACACCCTGGCATGTAATAGTAAAACTTACAAATCTTAGAACCAAGGAAACCATCTTAAGGGCAGTCAGGGGGAAGAGATTCCTTACGTACAGAGGGATGAACATCAGAATCATGTCAGACCTATCCACAGAGACCTGGCAAGCCAGAAAGGCCTGGCAAGACATATTCACGGTACTAAATGAGAAGAACATGCAGCCAAGAATACTTTATCTGGCAAGGCTGTCATTTAAAATGGATGGAGAGATGCTGAGCTTCAAGGACTGGCAGAAACTGAAAGAATATGTGACCACTAAGCCGGCCCTGCAAGAAATATTAAGGGGGGTTCTATAAAAGGAGAAAGACCCCAAGAGTGATATAAAAAAAAATTGCAGGGACAGTCTATGAAAACAACGTCTTCACAGGCAACATGATGACAATAAATTCATATCTTTCAATAATCACTCTCAATGTGAACAGCCTAAATGCTCCCATAAAACGGCACAGGGTTGCAGCTTGGATAAAAAGACAGGACCCATCCATATGCTGTCTACAAGAGACTCATTTTGAACCTAAAGATACATCTAGACTAAAAGTGAAGGGATGGAGATCCATCTTCCATGCCAGTGGACCTCAAAAGAAAGCTGGGGTAGCAATTCTTAAGACAAATTAGATTTTAAAATAAAGACTGTAGTTATACAGAAGGGCACTGTATTATTCTTAAAGGGTCTATCCAACAAGAAGATCTAACAATTGCAAATATTTATGCCCCCAACATGGGAGCAGCCATCTACATAAGCCAACTGTTAACCAAAAAAAAGAGTCTTATTGATAACAATACATTAATTGGAGGAGACCTCAATACCCCAGTCTCAGCAATAGACAGATCATCTAAGCCGAAAATCAACAAAGAAACAAGAGCTTTGAATGACTCACTGGACCAGATGGACCTCATAGATATATATAGAACATTCCACCCTAAAACAACAGAATACTCATTCTTCTCGAGCGCACATGGAACTTTCTCCAGAATAGACCACATAGTGGGTCACAAATCAGGTCTCAACCGATACCAAAAGACTGAGATTATTCCCTGTATATTCTCAGACCATAATGCTCTAAAACAGGAACTCAAATACAAGAAAAAATTTGGCAGAAATTCAAACACTTGGAAGCTAAAGACCACGCTGCTCAAGAATGTTTGGGTCAACCAGGAAATCAAAGAAGAACTTAAACAATTCATGGAAACCAATGAGAATGAAAACACACGGGCCCAAAACCTGTGGGATATTGCAAAGATGGTCATAAGGGGGAAATACATAGCCATCCAAGCCTCATTCAAAAAAACAGAAAAATCCCGAATTCACCAACTAACTCTACACCTTAAAGAACTAGAGAAAAAGCAACAAACAATGCCTAAACCACGCATTAGAAGAGAAATAATTAAGATTAGAGCAGAGATCAATGAATTAGAAACCAGAAACACAGTAGATCATCAACAAAACTAGAAGCTGGTTCTTTGAAAGAATTAATAAAACCAATAAACCACTGGCCAGACTTATCCAAAAGAAAAGAGAAAGGACCCAAATTAATAAAATTATGAATGAAAGGGGAGAGATCATGACTAACACCAAGAAAATAGAAAGAATTATTAGAAATTATTATCAACAACTATATGCCTATAGACTGAGCAATCTGGATGAAATGGATGCCTTCCCAGAAACCTATAAGCTGCCAAGACTGAAACAGGAAGAAATGGACAACCTGAATAGGCCAATAACCAGTAACAAGATTGAAGCAGTGATCAAAAACCTCCCCCAAAACAAGAGTCCAGGGCCTGATGGATTCCCTGGGGAATTCTACCAAACATTCAAAGAAAAAATAATATCTATTCTCTTGAAGATGTTTCAAAAAATAGAAACAGAAGGAAAGCTTCCAGATTCATTCTATGAGGCCAGCATTACCTTAATCCCCAAACCAGGCAAAGACCCCATCAAAAAGGAGAATTTCAGGCCAATATCCCTGATGAATATGGATTCCAAAATCCTCAACAAAATCCTAGCTAATAGGAACCAACAATACATTAAAAGGATCATCCACCATGACCAAGTGGGATTTATCCCCAGGATGCTAGGATGGTTCAACATTCGCAAATCAATCAATGTGATAGAACATGTTAATAGGAGAGAGAACCATATGGTCCTCTCAATTGATGCAGAAAAAGCATGTGACAAAATACAGCATCCTTTCCTGATTAAAACTTTTTAGAGTATAGGGATAGAGGGAACATTCTTCAAGTTCATAAAATCCATCTATGAAAAACCCACAGTGAATATAATCCTCAATGGGGAAAAGCTGAGAGCCTTTCTCTTAAGATCAGGAACATGTCAAGGATGCCCACTCTAGCCACTATTGTTCAACATAGTACTAGAAGTCCTAGCAACAGCAATCAGATAATAAAAAGAAATAAAACGTATTCAAATTGGGAAAGAAGAAGTCAAACTCTCTCTTTTCGTAGATGACATGATACTTTATGTGGAAAACCCAAAAGACTCCACCTCCAAATTACTAGAACTCATACAGCAATTCAGTAATGTGGCAGGATACAAAATACAATGCACAGAAATCAGTTGCTTTCTTATACATTAACAATGCAACTCTAGAAATTAGAGAAACAATTCCATTTACAGTAGCACCAAAAACCATAAGATACCTTGGAATAAACCTAACCAAAGAGATAAAGGATTTGTACTCTAGGAACTACAGAACACTCATGAAAGAAATTGAAGAAGACAAAAAAGATGGAAAAACATTCCATGCTCATGGATCAGAAGAATAAACATTGTTAAAATGTCTGTGCTACCCAGAGCAATCTATACCTTCAGTGCCATCCCGATCAAAATTCCAATGACATTTCTCAAAGTGCTGGAACAAACAATCCTAAAATTTGTATGGAATCAGAAAAGACCCCGAATTGCCAAGGAAATGTTGAAAAAGAAAAAGCTGGGGGCATCACGTTGCCTGATTTCAAGCTATATTACAAAGCTGTGATCACCAAGACAGCATGGTACTGGCACAAAAACAGACATATAGGCCAGTGGAACAGAATCGAGAGCCCAGATATGGACCCTGAACTCTATGGTCAAATAATCTTCGACAAGGCAGGAACAAATATGCAATGGAAAAAAGATAGTCTCTTCTATAAATGGTGCTGGGAAAATTGGACAGCCACATGCGGAAGAATGAAACTTGACCATTCTCTTACACCGTACACAAAGATAAACTCAAAATGGATGAAAGACCTCAATGTGAGACAGGAATCTATCAAAATCCTAGAGGCAGTAGGTTACTACCCATAGGCAGTAACCTCTTTAACATCAGCCACAGTAACTTCTTTCAAGATACATCTCCAAAGGCTAGTGAAACAGAAGCAAAAATGAACTTTTGGGACTTCATCAAGATAAAAAGCTTCTGCACAGCAAAGGAAATAGTCACCAAAACGAAGAGGCAATGCACAGAACGGGAGAAGATATTTGCAAATGACACTTGAGATAAAGTGCTGATATCCAAGATCTATAAAGAACTTTTCAAACTCAACACCCAAAAAACAAGTAATCAAGTCAAAAGATGGGCAGGAGACATGAACAGACACTTCTCTGAAGAAGACATACAAATGGCTAACAGACACATGAAAAAATGTTCATCATCATTAGCCATCAGGGAAATCCAAATCAAAACCACACTGAGATACCACCTTACACCAGTTAGAATGGCAAAAATGGAAAGAAACAAAAAATGTTGGAGAGGTTGTGGAGAAAGGGGAACCCTCTTACACTGTTGGTGGGAATGCAAGTTGGTACAGCCACTTTGGAAAACAGTGTGGAGGTTCCTCAAAAAATTAAAAATAGAGCTACCGTATGACCCAGCAATTGCACTCCTGGGTATTTACCCCAAAGACACAGATGTAGTGAAAAGAAGGGCCATATGCACCCCAATGTTCATAGCAGCAATGTCCGCAATAGCCAAACTGTGGAAAGAGTCGAGATACCCTTCAACAGATGAATGGATAAAGAAGATGTGGTCCATATATACAATGGAATATTACTCAGCCATCAGAAAGGATGATTATTTGTGGATCATAAGGAATAGCACGGAAGACATTAGGAGAAGGAAGGGAAAAATGAAGGAGGGGATAGGAAGGAGAGATGAACCATGAGAGACTATGGACTCTGAGAAACAAGCTGAGGGTTTTAGAGGGGAGAGGGGTGGGGGAATGTGTTAGCCCGGTGGTGGGTATTAAGGAGGGCACGTACTGCAGGGAGCACTGGGTGTTATATAAAAACAACGAATTGTGGATCACTACATCAAAAACTAATCATGTATGGTGACTAACTTAACAAAATAAAATTAAAAAAAACCCTTAAAAACATGTTTTCCCTGTGATCCAAGTTTTTTAATTTTATAAATCTAAGGTTATAATCAAATAAGTACGCAAGCATATGTAAGGAAACTTAAAGGCCATTTGTAAGTGAAAAAAATGAATGTCAGAACAATTTGTAGCCCATGGAAACACTATGTTTAATATTTTTAAGCAATATATTTTTAGAAAATTGTGGTTGGATATATATCAAAGTCATACTTTTTATCTCATGGGGTGAGGAAATAATGCATTTTTCCCTTTTTTGCTATCTGTATTTGTTGAATTTATATAAAGTAAGCATGGATTAGCTGTGTAAAATTTAAAATAATGAAAATCAGTTGGCACATGATAATTAAATTTTCTCATAATTTTTAAGAGCATTTTGAATCTTTGTAAACCATCCTGAAGAAATTCAAACTTTGTTTAAATGAAATGCTTTGAACTTGGCTTAGCCATGGAAATTGTATGTTTCTCCATAGCATCCCTGAAACTGTGCCTATTTTTGTCCTCACTGAGTACAAATGACAAGATGAAGAATGGATAAATTCAGAAAAATGTCCCAGAGCATTCCCGATAACAGTTATAACATTTGCTCTATCAATATTTTGTAAATCAACTGAAGACATTTTGCTGATAGCAGTTGGAGCACAATTCTGTTCCATGATATTAGGTCACTGAAATTTCAAGCAGGACTTTATTATTTGAACCAGTCTAGCACTTTTCAGTAGTTCAAATAAACTGTAAATGTGCAGGCAGAACTAGGCTTTGGCACTAATTATGTTCTGCTTTGTGTAGCATAGCCTTATTTAGTATTCCTGGTGCCATAGTAAATCTTACCACAGTTTAGGTTGCCTGTTGAGATTTAGCCAAGAACCCTGAATGGGAAAAGCTACTAATAACTCAAATGTAATTTGAACATTATAGCATACTACAGGTCCAACTGCAGAATCAGAAAATAGACACCAAAAACTGGTCTATTCATGGTACATGAAACCAGTGCCAAAAACTCTCTTAAACTCTTCTGAATCCTAACAGGGAGGTAAGCTTATTTTGTGTGTACCTGCCTTTCTCTGCTTGACCCAAGACATATTAACATTTTGGAGAATGGAAATGGAGGTTGAAAAACAAAAAATAATTATATATCCTACAAAAATATATATTGTTCCTCTAGCTGTTGAAGTTTAATTTATATTGCTGATAATTTTAACTGAATCTCCAAAGTTTTGTAAGCAAAAC
Organism: Halichoerus grypus; assembly: GCF_964656455.1. Taxonomy (NCBI): domain Eukaryota; kingdom Metazoa; phylum Chordata; class Mammalia; order Carnivora; family Phocidae; genus Halichoerus; species Halichoerus grypus. The sequence continues at coordinate 124,930,191 of NC_135717.1, forward strand.
TCTATTTTATTAACCTAGAAATCTGAGAATGCTATGCCAGAGACAGGGATAATGAAAGATTAGTGGAGTTTGAGTGTACAATGTTAGGGTGGGAAAGGAAAAAAGATGCTACTGATCAAATCCAGGTATGGCAGTATTGTACCAGAGAAGTAGAAGTTACCTTATAGTAGAGTGCCTGACCATAGTGGGTTCTTGAAGCATTCAGGGTCTAATTCTTTCACCACAAATTAAAGTAAGTAAAAAAGCTAAACATTCTATTTGCTACTATCATTAAAGATAAAATAGTTTACACTGTCAAAAATGCTGTCAAAAATAAATATCTACTAAGTATAGCTTATGTAGATTACTAATGCCAATGGTTTACAAATCTTCAACTGTCAACACTAAAGGCAATATGTTTAAAATTTGTTATTTTCTGTTGTCAAGAATATTCCCTGTTATCACTGAATCATAACTCTTGGATAGAATTGTATTATAAATTTGCATTATTTAAAAACAAAGAGTTCTTACGTATAAAATTTGGGAAAACACTGTGTATTCTAAGTTCTGCTTTCTATTGAACAATATGTTTCTTCACATCATTATAGTTGCACTTAAAGAGAAAAAAAATATCGTAATTCCAAAATGTAGCCTAGGTTTTTTTTACTTTTTAATTATTTTATTTTATTTTTAATTTATTATTTTTTTAATTCCAGTATGGTTAACATATAGTGTTATATTACTTGCAGGTGTAAAATATAATGATTCAAAATTCTGTATATTATTCAGTGCTCATCTTGATAACTGTACTCAGTCCCCTTCACCTATTTCACTAACCTCCCCCCACTTTATTTGTTTTGTTTCTTAAATTCCACACATGAGTGAAATCATAATTGTATTTGTCTTTCTCTGATTTATTTCACTTAACATTTTTTAAAAAATATTTTTTTGACAGAGAGAGACATAGCAAGAGAGGGAACACAAGTAGGGGGAATGGGAGAGGGAGAACAGGCTTCCCACGGAGCGGGGAGCCTGATGCGGGGATTGATCCCAGGACCCTGGGATCATGACCTGAGCCAAAGGCAGACGCTTAACAACTGAGCCACCCAGGTGCCCCTTCACTTAGCATTATGCTCTCTAGATCCATCCATGTTGTTGCAAATGGCAAGGTTTTACTCTTATGGCTAAGTAATATTCCATTCTCTGTATGTGTATCTATCTGTCATCTATCTATCATCTATCATCTATCTATCTATATCTATCTACCTAATCTATCTATCATCTATAATTTGGCTATTGTAAATAATGCTGCTATAAACATAGGGGTATATGTATCCCTTTGAATTAATGTTTTTGTAGTTTGGGGGTAAATACCCATTGTGGAATTACTGGATCACATGGTAATTCTATTTTTAATTTTTTTTTTAAAGATTTTATTTATTTATTTGACAGAGAGATAGCACAAGTAGGCAGAGAGAGAGGGAGAAGCAGACTCTCCACTGAGCAGGGAGCCCGACACGGGGCTTGATCCCAGGACCCTGCGATCATGACCTGAGCCGAAGGCAGCCGCTTAACTGACTGAGCCACCCAGGCGCCCCTATTTTTAATTTTTTGAAGAACCTCCACACTGTTTTCCACTATGATTGCACCAGTGTGCATCCCCACCAACAGTGCATAAGGGTTCCTTTTTCTCCACATCCTTACCAACACTTATTGTCTCTTGTGTTTTTTATTTTAGCCATTCTGACAAGTATTAGGTGGTATCTCATTGTAGTTTTGACTTGCATTTCCCTGATAATGAGTGATACTGAGCATCTTTTCATGTGTCTGTTGGCTATCTGGATGTCTTTGGAGAAATGTCTATTCATGTGTTCTGCCCGTTTTTTAATTGTATTGGTTTTGGGGTATTGAGTTGTATAAATTCTTCCTATATTTTGGATACTAACCCTTTATCAGATGTGTCATTTGCGAATATTTCCCATTCAGTAGGTTGACTTTTAGTTCTGTTGATACTTTCCTTGGCTTTGTAGGAGCTTTTGATTTTGATGTAATTTCAATAACTTATTTTTGCTTTTGTTTTCCTTTAGGAAACTTATCTAAAAAAATGTTGCTATGGCTGAATGTCAGAGAAGTTACTGCCTGTGCTCTCTTCTAGGATTTTTATGATTTCAGGTCTTAACATTTAGGACTTTAATCCGTTTGAATTTATTTTTGTGGATGGTGAAAAAAGTGGTCCAGTTTCATTCTTTTGCAAGTAACTGTCCAGTTTTCCAAACACCATTTGTTGAAGAGACAGTCATTTTCTCACTGCATATTCTTACCTCCTTTGTTGAAGATTAATTGACCATATAATTGTGGATTTATTTCTGGGCTCTCTCATCTGTTCTATTGATTTATGTGTCTGTATTTGTGCCAGTATCGTATTAGCTTTGTAGTGTATCTTGAACCCTGAGATTGTGATACCTCCAGTTTTCTTCTTCTTTTTCAAGATTGCTTTGGCTATTTGGGGTCTTGTGTGGTTTCATACTTATTTTAGGATTTTTTGTTCTTGTTCTGTGATTGGTATTTTGATAGGAATTTTGATTGCTTTGGGTAGTATGGGCATTTTAACAATATTTGTTCATCCAATCTATGAGCATAGAATATCTTTCCATTTGTTTGTGTCATCTTTAATTTCATTCACCAGTGTTTTATCGTTTTCAGGGTACAGGTCTTTCACCTCCTTGGTTAAGTTTATTACTAGGTATTCTATTATTTTTGGTGCAGTTGTAAATGGGATTTTTTTTCTTAATTTCTCTTTCTGCTACTTCATTATTAGTATATAGAAACGCAACAGATTTCTGTATATTGATTTTGTGTCCTGCAACCTTATGAAATTTATCAGTTCAAATAGTGTTCTGATGGAGTCTAAAGTTTTCTATATGTATATAGTATCATGTCATCTGCAAACAGTGGAAGTTTTGCTTCTTCCTTACCAATATGGATGCCTTTTATTTCATTTTCTTGTGTGATTGCTGTGGCTAAGACTTCTACTACTATGTCTAGTACTGTATTTATAAAAGTGGTGAGAGTGGACATCCACGTCTTGCTCCTAATCTTAGGGGAAAATCTCTCAGTTTTCTCCCATTGCGTATGATATTAGCTGTGGGTTTTTCAGATATGGCCTTTATTATGTTGAGGTATATTTTCTCTAAACCTACTTCGGTGAGAGTTTTTATCATGAATGGATGTTGTACTTTGTCAAATGCCTTTTCTGCATCTATTGAAATGATCATAAGGTTTTTATCCTTTCTGTTGTTAATGTGATGTATCATGTTGATTTGCAAATATTGAACCACCTTTGCATTTTAGGAATAAATCCCACTTGATTGTGTTGAATGATTTTATTAATGTATCATTGGATTCAGTTTGCTAGTATTTTGTTGAGGATTTTTGCCTCTATGTTCATCAGAGATATTGGCCTATAGTTTTTGTTTTATTTTGTTTTGTTTTTGTAGCGTCTTTATCTGGTTTTGGTATCAGGGTAATGCTGGCCTCATAGAATGAATTTGGAAGCTTTCCTTCTATTTTTGGAATAGTTTGAGAAGAAACATACTAACTCTTTAAATTTTTGGTAGAATTTACTTGTGAAGACATCTGGTCCTGGACTTTTGTTTGTTGGGAATTTTTGGTTACTGTTTCAATTTCATTGCTGGTAATCGGTTCAAATTTTCTCTTTCTGATTCAATTTTGGGAGGTTACACACAAAGAACAGCTTTTGCAACATCCTGAAGATTTTGCGCCACTGTGTCTTCCTTTTCATTTGCCTCCATTTATTTTTTTGATTTTCTCTTTGATTTCTTGGTTGACCTATTCATCATTTAGTAGCATGTTATTTAACCTCCATGTATTTGTGTTCTTTCCAGATTTTTTTCTTGTGGTTGACTTCTAGTTTCATAACGTTGGAAAAGATGCATGGCATACTTCAATCTTTTTTAATTTATTGAGACTTGTTTTGTGACCTAACATGTGATGTATTATGGAGAATGTTCCATGTCCACTGGAAAAGAATGTGTATTCTGTTGTTTTAGGATGGAATGTTTTTAATATATCTATTATATCCAACTGATGTGTCAATCAAAGCTATGGTTTCCTTGTTGATTTTCTGTTTGGATAATCTGTTGATTTAAGTGGGGTGTTAAAATCCGCTACTATTATTGTATTACAATTGATAACTTCCTTTCTGTTTGTTAATAGCTGCTTTAGGTATTTGGGTGTTCCATGTTGGGTGCATAAATTTTACCACTGTTGTATCTTTTTGTTGGTTTGTTCTGTTGATGATTATATAGTACTTTTTAAAAGATTTATTTATTTATTTTACAGAGAGAGAGAGCACACATGTGTGCATGTGTGAGTGGGGGTGGGGGACAGGGAGAGGGAGAGAACCCTTTAGCAACTCCCTGCTGAGAGTAGAGCCAACTTGAGGCTCAATCCCAGGACCCCAAGATCATAACGTGAGCTGAAATCAAGAGTCCAATGTTTAACTGACTGAGCCACCAAGGTTGCCCGATATAGTATCCTTCTTTGTTTCTTGTTAAAAATCTTTGTTTTAATGTCTATTTTGTCCAGTATATGTATTGCTGTGCTGGCTTTCTTTTCATTTCCATTTGCATGATAAATGTTTTTCTATCCCTTTGTTTTCAATCTGCATCTGTCTTTAGATCTGAAATGAGTCTCTTACAGGCAAAATATAGATGGGTCTCACATTTTTAATCTATTCTGTTACCCTATGTGTTGTGATTAGAGCCTTTAGTCCATGTATATTCAAAGTAATTATTGGTAGGTATGTGCTTACTGTCCTTCTATTACTTGTTTTATGTCTTTTTGTAGTACTTCTCTGTTCTTTCTTCACTTTCTCTCTTCCCCCATGGCTTGTTGGCTTTCTTTAGCGATATATTTGGATTTTCTTCTGTATTTTTTACGTATCTATTACCGGATTTTGATTTGTGTTTACCATTAAGTTTATATATAACATCTTATGCATATAGCAGTCCATAGTAAGTAGATGATCGCTTAAGTTTGAACCCATATATATATATATATATATATACACATATATACATATATATATATAATATACACTTAATTTTACTGATTTTGTGCTTCCTACTTTTCTTACTCCAATTTATGTTCTTTCCTTTCCACCCAAAAATTCTCCTTTAATATTTCTTGTAGAGTTGGTAGGGGTCATGAATTCCTATAACTTTTGTTTGTCTGGAAAACTCTTTCTCTCTCCTATTCTGAATGATAGCCTTGCTGGATAGTGTATTCTTGGCTGGTGGTTTTTTTCTTTCAACACTTTGAACATATCATACCACTTTCTTCTGGGCTTCCAAGTTTCTGCTAAAAATTCAGCTGATAGCTTATGTTGTTTCCCTTGTATATAACAGTTTTCTCTTGGTGCTTTTAACTCTTTCTTTATCACTGTTTTTTGCCATTTTAATTACTGTGTCTTGGTGTGGACCTCCTTGGGTGTATTTTGTTAGGGGCTCTCCATGCCTCCTGGATCTGGATTTTTATTTCATTTCCCAGATTTGGGAAATGTTCAGCTATTATTTCTTTACATAAATTTTCCGCCTCATTTTCTCTGTCTTCTCTTTCTAGGATCCCTATAATGTGAATGTTATTACACTTGATGGTGTTGGTGAGTTGCCTAAGTCTATTTTCATTTTTTATTATTATTTTTCTCTCTCCTGTTCAACTTAATTGCTTTCTGTTATGCTGTCCTCCAGGTCTCTGAGGCATTCTGCTTCCTCTAGTCTATTATTTATTCCATCTAGTCATTTTTTTCAGTTGTTGACTTCTTCATCTGTGATTCTTTTTTATGTTTTCTATCTCTTTGAGGGTCTCATTGATGTCATCCACTTTTTTCTGAAGTCCATTATATTTACGACCATTACTTTAAAATCTCTATCCAGCATGTTGTTTATCTTCATTTCTGTTAGCTCTCTTGCTGTGATTTTGTCCTGCTCTTTCATTTGGAACGTATTCCTCTGCTCCTCATTTTGTCTTATTCTGTGTCTATTTCTATGTGTTGGGAAAGTCAGCTACATCTCCTGCTCTTGAAAGTAGTGGCCTTATTAAGAAGAGGTTCTATAGTGCCTTGTTCACCAGAACTGGTACTTCAGGAGCATCTAGTGTGTTGTGTGTACCCTACTGTTGTGGCTGAGCCACTTTTTCCTTTATTTCTGTGTATCTTTGCTTGTTGGGAGTAGGGTTTGGTCCCTGTGTTGTTAGTGGGCTAGTCTGGGTCCACCTTAGGCTTGAGTTGGGTCACACCCCACCTTTGCCAGAGATAGAGTAGCACTGAACTGCAGGGCGCTCTCCCTGTGTTGTCCCCTGAGAAGCTTTTATTGGTGGATGGGGCCTGCATTCAGACCAGATGTCTGCCTCAGCCCACTGTGAGGCCACAGTCAAATTGGTGTGTGGGGTTATCTTCCTCTCTGCACAGAACAGGAGTCACTCTGGAGTGGCACTAGCCCCTGTTGGGGCTGCTAATATACTTCCAGGCTTGTGGCACTTCATTTGGATGGGCTTGGCTGAGGGAATATTGGAGGAGGTAGATCCACAGGAGAATATAGTGGTAAGGCATGCAATGTTAGCAAGTTAGGTGAAGAGTGTTAGTGCTGTGCTGGTTCCCACACATGTCCTTGTGTCTAGGTTGGAGGATGGAGGAGGGAAATTGTGCCTGCCAGCTCCCTTGTTTTTGGAGAAGTCTATAGATCTCTGCCCCTTTAGCACACACTCTGAGATTAGTAAGTAAATCTAGCCGGAATGAGATTTAATGTCATTGAGTCCAATCTCTCACATAATTCAGAAATCCCTATATATCTTTGGACAACAAAAAATTCACAAGGCAGTACACTGTTGATAAAAAGACTTATTATAAACTTTTTCCTTTAAAAAGGATTTAGAGTTAGTGTCAGTTCCAGAATTTCTGTAAAGGATTTCATTGCCTGCCTCATAAATTGAATGAGGACTGGAAGCCATGAGTTCCTAGAACATCCGATAAGTTTCATAAAATGGATTGACTATATCAATGAATAGTGAGAATCTTACTGAAATTATGGGCTTTAAAACCACCAACACTTCCTTGGAGGCATTATTGAATAGACTAGTTCAAAACAATTATCATTGGTCAGCACTTCAAATATTTAAAGATAATTATAATATAGCTTTTAACCCACCATAGTCTAATCATCATAATTATTTCTCTAACACAGTACATAACATGATTATTTTTACTCTGCTTGTTTGTAGTGAAGATTCTCAATGAGTTTTCTAGTTCATGTGAAAGATGAACTATTACCTTAAATCTCTGTCCTCAGAGACCAATTTAGCCTTTTTTCTGGTTTTGAAATACTTTTTGACTTACAAAATGTTTGCAAAAATTGTACAGAGAATTCATGCATACCCATCACTAGCTTCACCTAACATTAACATGTTGCATAACCATAGGAAAATGATCAAAATGTAAAAAGTAACATTAGCACAATATTATTAATTAAACTATAGACCTTATTCAGATTTTACCAGTTTTCCACCAATTCTCTTTTTATGTTCTGGGATCCAGGATCCCCCATTATATTTAGTAGTTTTGTCTTTTTACCTTCTTTAATCTGTGACAGTTTTCAGGTTTTTTTTGTTTTGTCTTGTTTTTTATCTTTTATGATATTGGCTCTTTGAGAAGAATACTGGTTAGTTATTTGGTAAAACATCCCTCATTTTGGCTTTGTCTGTTACTTTCTCATAGTTGGAATGAGGATATGCATGTTTACAGAAAAATTCCAAATAATACCTGTAGAATGAAAGAAGGAACTAAAAAAGTCATCTTTAGGAAAATATCATAGTAATAATTGCTACAGATAAGGTCTATAGATAGATGCTACAATTAAGAGCCCTGAATCTTTTTATTGGATAATTATGTTTAGAAAGCCAGATGTGGTTGCTGTTGAGTGTTTAGTGCTGCTGGGGTTGGCATTGCAGCTAGACTCTATCAGCGGACAGAACTAGGAAATACACCTAGAGTAATCCAGCCAAATATACACATCAATTTTTACTTCTATATTTATCTATATATTTAAAAACATGAATTTATATTGATATCTTTGTTTCTAATCCAGTAACATAAGTTTATTCTAGCCTTCTCCCTTTCTTTTGTAACTTCTTTCTCTAAACATGGAAAATTAAGTTCATTATATACAATATATATCCTTATGTTGTCAATTCTAATAAATACATAAAGGCATTTCAGAATTGCTAAACCATACCTATGTGAAAAACCAATTTACTAATAGAATTTAGTATTTCTGGACAGTTCCTTTTGTCTTTAGCCTTACAGTATCTAGTCAAGACACTATTTTCCAAAGTAAAATATTAACTCCTTTCTTATTCAGTGTAGTTATTTATTCATCTGTGATGGAGTTCAGTTCATTTGTTACTGTTTTTATTCCACTTTGCCCCTTCTGTTCTCATTTGTTTTGTTTAATTTTTTGAGGGTTTGTGAAACTGTACTAGAAATATTAACAATCATGGCTAAACAAAAATGTATACTAAGATAAGTGTCACTCTTTCTCAGTCCCTACCACCCCATTCTATTTCTCTCTTCTTTCCAGTCCTTTCCTCTCAGACCCTCTAAATAACCAACCTTTTTATTTTCTGGCTCATTTTCCCTGCACTTTTCTTGCAAAGGTAAGAAGATAAATGTGCATTTTCTTATGTCCTCTTCTTCCTTACATGATGGATGGCATGTTCTTTTTCATTTAACAGTTATATTAATTTGTGGGGCTGCCATAGCAAAGTACACACACTGGGTGGCCTAAATAACAGAAATTTATTTTCTCACAATTCTGGAGGCTAGAAGTCCAAGATAAAGATGTTGACAGGGTTGGTTTCTTCTGAGACCTCTTTCCTTAATTTGTAAATAGCTATCATTTCTCTGTGACTTCCCATGATCATCTTCTCTGTGTGTACTTCTCTCCTAATTTCCTCTTACTAGGACTAATCATATTGGATTAGGGCCCACCCTGATGACCTCATTTTAACTTAACTTTTTAAAGACCCTATTTCCAAATACAGTCACATTCTAAAATAGTGGGAGTTCAGCATATGAATTTTAGGGAACACAATTCAGCGCATAACAACAAAATATCCTGGAAAACACTTCATATTTAAATTGACAGAACTATCCCTCTTTGTTTTTTTTTTTTTTTTTAAACAGCTTCTTAGAATTCCATTTTGTCAATGTGACAGTATTGATTCAACCACTTTCTTTTGCATGATCAGACAGGATATTTCTAATATTTTGTACTCAGAAACAGTGTTGCAAATAATAACTTCATACACATCTATTTTCATACAGATGGAGATGTGTCTTCAGGATAGGTTTCTCGAAGTGAAGATCTGGGTGAAACAGTAAGTGCATATGTGGTTTTGTTAGGCCTTGAAAAATTCTAGTCTAAAAGAGTTTTACCGGTTTATATTTCAAACATCAGTGTATTGGAGTGGCTATTTCGCCAGTGTCACAGAATTTTTTTTGATCTTTTACAATTCGATAGATGTAATGATGACAGATGAAATGATATTATTAATGTTATATTAATTTGTATTTCTCTAATTCTGAGTGAATTTATTTATTTTGTCTGAAAGCCATTTTTATTTCTTATTTGAATTGTCTATGTTTTTCCCACTTTTAAGTGCAGTTTTGGTCTTTGTCACTAATTTTTAATGTTCTTTACATATAAGGGATATTACTCTTAGTCTTCCATATATAACATATGTATGTTATATTCTTATATATAATACATATAGTAAATATTTTCCCTAATTATTGTCAATTATTGTCTTTTTAATGTATTTATGATTTTTTAAACCATGCAGGATACCACACATACACACATACACACACACACCCACACACATCAAATTTGTCAATTTATATTTGTTATAGGTAGAAAATCTTTCCCTATGCCTAAGGTTAAAGAAAACTTAACCCATTTTTTCTTTGTATGTTTGTATTTGTATGTTTTTGTTGTTTATTGAAGTACAGTTGATACATGTGACATTAGTTTCAGGTATACAACATAGTAATTCAGTAAATCTATGTATTATGCTAAGTACTTGTAGGCTTTTAACCTTTAGATCGCCAATCTATTTTGAGCTTATTCTTGTGTATAGTGTGATGTATGGATCTAATTTGATTTGTTTCCATGTAATTACCCAGTTGTTCCATACCACCTAGAAAACATTTGGCTCTGACCCAGTGACTTGATAAACCATCTTTATCCTATATATGAATTTCCACATATATTTTGGTCTATTACTGGGCTTTCTAATCAGTGTTTCTGGTCTTTCTGTCTATTCATGTATCAATACCACATTGTCTTAATTAGTGACTTTATATTACATTTTAATATCTGGAAGAAGTAGTTCTACTGAGTGTTTATTTTCCTCAGTGTTTTTCTGGCTATATATATCCATGCTTAGTTTTCTAGGCAAACTTTAGTATCAACATGTCTAATTCCTCAAAAAACTTGTTGATGCTTTTATTAGGATTGCATTGTATTTGTAAATTAGGGAGAACTGAAATTATATAATGCTGAGTCATTCTATGCACAAGCAGGGAAATGCTTTTCAATTTGTTTGAGTCTAATTTTGTGCTTTTTAGTTGTAGTTGTTTAGTTGTAAAATTTCCTTCATATTGGTTTGTACATTTTTGTTTTATTCCTAAGTACTTAGTCCTTGTTTTTTTGCCATTATAAATATTTTTCTCTACCATTATGTCCTTTAACTGCTTACTCTTTGTATGTGCGAAGGCTGTTAATTTTTGTTTGAATGCTAATTTGTTTCTTGCTATGTTACTGAAATAACTCATTTTATCATTGATTAGAGTTTTTAAGATTTGATATGTGAAAATACAGATAGTTTTAATTCTTTTTACACATTTTTATGTACAGAATAGATTATTTTTTTCTAATTGTAATGGCAAATATCTCTAGTGCATATGTGAAAATACAGATAGTTTTAATTCTTTTTTATGCATTTTTATGTATGGAATAGATTTTTTTTTTTTTTCTAATTGTAAAGGCAAATATCTCTAGTGCAATGTTGAATAGTAGCGGAGATAGTGGTCATCCTTTCCTTATTCCTGATCTCAGTTGTAATATATATAGTGTTTCCCCATCAAATAAGATTGTAAATTAAGATTTACAGAAAATGATGAAGCACAGAGAGTTCTCATGTTCTCCATATAGTTTCTGCTCTTAATATCTAACTTTAGCATGGTCAAAATTAATGACCCAATATTGATATATTATTATTAACTAAAGTCCATATATTATTCAGATTTCTTTAGTTTTTATCTAATGTCCTTTTACTGTTCAGGATGCCATTCAAGATGTCACATTACATTCTATCACTAAGGCTTTTCTTGGCTTTTGACAGTTTCTCATATTTTCCTTGCTTTTGATGATTTAACAACCCTCAGTTTGGGTTTTTCTGATGTTTTCTACATGCTTAGACTTTGGGTAGGTGCTTTTAGGAGGAGCACCACAGAGGTAAAATATTGATTTCAGTATATCATATCACGGTTGCTACCAACATGATGTATCCCTGTTGATGTAAAACTTGATCAATTGTCTGAGGTGGTGTTTATCAGGTTTCTCCACCATAAAGTAACTGGTTTTGTTTTTGTTTTTGTTTTACCCCCCATACTGTACTCTTTAAAGAACTCACTATATGCAGTCCACACTTAAGAAGTGGAGAGTTAAACTGCATTTCATGGGGAGACTATCTACATAAATTATTTATAATCATTCTGCATAGATTTGTCTATTTCCTATATTTATGTATTCAGTATTTTATGTATATTTGTATAGACTCATGGAAGTGGATTATATACTTTGGAGTATATTCCAATACTATTTTATTTATTTTGTTGCTTGAATTGTGAATATTGGTAAAAAATTGTTAACCTGTATCCATGTGGAAAACAGTTTTATCAAGTAGAGTGCAGTGCTTATGTACAGTTTATTTTGCCTTTAGTCTTGCAGACTCCACTCATTTACAAAGTTATTTAGGTTAATGTCTTTCCACCTCTTCTCTCAATGAAGTTGTTTCACATATTTGTAATATAGTTACATTGTTTGTCATATTCTGCATTCTATTCTAGGATCTTATAATCTCCCAAATGATTTTATTTTTTTAAATTTGTGTAAACCAAGGTCCATTTTTGGTGGTTTAACTTTTTGTGTATCTTGACAAATGTATAGTGTCATGTATCCACCACTAACAGTATCAGAGAAAATAATTTCATCACACTAGAAAAACAAAAAACAAAAAAACCCGAACCGTACCTGTTCAGTTTTCTTCCTCTCCTCCCATGCTAGTGGTAACAACTGATCTGTTTAACATCTCTACAGTTTTGCTTTTTCTAGAATATTGTATAACTGAAATCAAACAGTATATGGCATTTTCAGATTAGCTTCTCTCATTTGGCAATATGGATTCAATGTTCAGGCATTTGCATGGTTTGAGTACTCATTCTTTTTTATCCGTATAAATAGTATGAATAGTAGTTTTCATGTCTCTACTTAAGTTACCCATTGGTTTTTCAAGTTGTCTAGCTTTTCCTTTAGAATCCTTAGCATATTAGTCATGGTGATATGAAATTTCCTCCTGGTAAATTCAATATTTGTACCACGTCTGAATCTGGTACTGATGCTTGCTTTGTCTCTTCAGACTGTTTTTCTTTGCCTTTTAGCATGCCTCTTGATTTTTTTATTGAAAGCCACATGTTATGTTGGGTAATAGGAACTTTGTTTATCTGGATAGTATTTGAGCTGTGTTTAATGCTTGCTGTAACTGGGGATACCGTACCATAGGTTCATATTCCTGTAGGTAAGTTTGTTTTTGCATTCACTATCAACTTTGGGTTTCACAAAGTATTCTTCCTCAGAAAGTCAGTATCTTAAAACTTTCAGCTGTAATCCACTGTTGATATACTGAATTTCTGTTGGTGTGGGGGTCAGAACCAGGAGAAGATCTTTATCAGATCTTTACCATGAGAACCTGGTGGGGTTTCTTAACACTCAAAAACTATGGAGGTTCCCATTTGCGACTCATTGAAGTCTCTCATTGTTACACCAATCCACTCTCAGACACCAGTGATTTATTGAAATTACTATTTATGTGTTCCAAACAATTTATGACTCCATCACTTTCTGTTCCAAATAAGTAGATTTTGCCTGTTTCTTTCTGGATTTGCTTATCTCTCCATATGTGGGCATGACATTTTGTCCTGAAACTTCAATTTTCTGTTGGGTTTAAGAACAGTCATTAACTTTAAGTTTATTAAGCTTTTTTTTTTTTTTTTTTCCTTGTTGTAAGTACTGGAGAGATGAGTTCAAGCCCTTTCCATGTTGGTGCTGAAGCAAGAAATCCTGTAAGTTAGGTTGAAAGGACTACAAAATATTTTGCCTTTGTTAATTATTCGAACTCTTTTCCTGCAGGCTTAGAAGAGTTATTCTTCACCTTTGAAATTGAAGTTTTACTCTGATAAGTCTCAGGGTTGATCATTTTAGGTTAATTTTTTTTTTAGGTACCCAGTGAAAGTTTAGTGATAGATTCAGGTCTTTTCTATTACTAGTTTTCTTAGATTATAATTTTACATAATCACTGTATTCCATTGTTTTATTTTACTTCTTCAAGGGACTCTAATACTATAAATATAATTCTTCTGCGCATTTTCACTAGTTCTAATACTACTGTCACTTCCATTTCTACTCCTTTCTGATCATTTTTACTTATTTATGTCACTTTGTTTCCTTGGTTTTCTGGCTTTTTTGATGCCCTTTATTATTGACTCTTTTCTACTTTGGGTATCTTCTAATTAATTATTTATTTCTAAGCCAATTTTGTCTTTTTTATATTTCTTTGCTGAGTTCATTCAAACCATTTCCTTTCTTCCAGATTTTTATCCATTTCTCTTTGTAATTTGTAAATTTCTGATTCAAGGTGATCTCATGTCATTAAGTGCTTGCTCAAGTACATTTAATTCTCTTTGTAGTTTTGACTTAAATTTTCTCATTTCATGGACTTTTATTTATTGTTTTTTGGTGAGGGATGTGGACTTTTTTTTAGAACTGTGAAGTTCCTCAATTGTATGAAATTCTGTTTGCTGAATTTATGCAGTTACTGTGTATGAATTTATTTTCCTAATGTTCATTTTCAACATTTCCAAGCATTTCACAGAATTTCTAGTTTAATGGTAGGTACTCTTTCTGTCAGAGTTTTTCTTGTTTGTTTGTTTTGGTGGTGGTATGGCTGTGGTTGTAAGCCTTATTTTATGGATTTATTAATAATTGTCTTGCGGGATCTTAAAATTTGTCCTTATTTCTTCTTGTTCCTTTCCTACTCCAGTTCTAAAGGATGCTTCTCCTTTTATTTTTGTCTTTTTCCTCCCTAGAATCTGTGTGTTTTGAAGACTAACCTTTAACTTGCACCTGGCTCTGGGACACCTGGGTGGCTCAGATGGTTAAGCATCTGCCTTCAGCTCAGGTTATGATCTCAGTGTCCTGGGATCGAGTCCTGCATTGGGCAACCTGCTCATTGGGGAGTCTGCTTCTCCCTCTCCCTCTGCTGCTCCCCCTGCTTGTGCTCTCTCTCTCTCTCTGACAAGTAAATAAAATATTTAAAAGAAAATTATGCCCCTCCCTCTAAATTATATAACTGTCCCTTAGAATCAACTGCAGTTTAAGGTTTACTCCTTGTAGCTTGTATTCTAATGTGTATGGTTACATTTTTAGTATTTTCAGATTTAGAATGGACTTAATCTTTCTGGTGGTGGTGTCTGATCACACTTGGGCCCTTACCATACCTTTCTTCATCTGCCTCCCTCCCCTACTTTTTTTTTTCTCTACTGTTGCTAGGTAAAAGCTCCTGACAGCATGAGGTTGTGTTGAAGAAGGTCATGGAGAGGACATGACCACCAGTTGACTCGTGAGCTGGTCCAGGCAATTGGAACCTTGAGAGAGCAAGATATTGTTGAGACTGTCTGGATGTTGCAGTGATTGAACCCCAGTAAGGCCTCCATATAACCTTTTAAGTTTCAGGTGGATAGGTACAAAGAACTACTGTCTTGCTGCTGTCCAAGACAAGCCTCCTAAGTTTCTTTGCTTACTAAACCTTCCATGTACCCGTCCGGGGTGGCCGACCTCTTTCTTCATTCTTTCCCTGCCCTCCCTCCTGGGTCAGGGAGCAGTTGTGAATTTCACCTGGGGGAAAGGCCAAGGTTGTGAACCAAAAGGTTGAGGCCAGGATTTTGTATTCTTTTCTCTTTTTTGCTCAGCGTTAATTTGAAGTGTGTTATTCTCTTTCTTCCATGTATGCTGAGAATATATTTTCCACATAGGATTATTTCTCTATGGTATTGTTTTGTATTGTCCTGAGAAGAAATATTAGGAGGTAGGTAGTAAGGCTAGCCATAATTGTCTATCTCCATTTTCCCCATTTTTTTATACTTTGCATGTAAATTTAGTTCTAGCCTCTCCAAGAGAAATGAAAATCTTAATTATTCTAAATACACATACTTCTATGGGATTCTAAATGACATAAGTGGTTCTCACTTTTAAAATGTGATGTCCAGAACATGTATATCCCCATTAGTGATATCCACTAAGGAAGGCATTTGGGAAGCAACTTAATATTCCTGTAGTGCTTCTTCTGATGAATGTTTCCTAACACTGTTTGGAAGTGCTTTCAGAACTAGTTTCTACTCCACATTTAAAAATTCTTTAGCCTTGGGGTGCCTGGGTGGCTCATTTGGTTAAGCCTCGACTCTTAGTTTCAGCTCAGGTCACAATCTTGGTCATGGGATGAAGCCTTTTCTCCAGCTCCCCACTCTGTGAGGAGTCTGCTGGAGATTCTTTCTTCCTTTCCAGCTTCTCTGCCCTCCCCCATCCTCTCTCTCAAATAAATAAATAAATCTTTAAAAAAAATAAATAAAAATTCCTCAGCCTTTCCATTATACCTTATCTTTGGCCCTCAATGATAATGCTGTGCTTGAGCTTAGCATTATCTTCATTATGTTCAACTATTAATCATAAAATTAAGTTCAGTCTCAAAGGAAAGTTTTTCTGTCCTTCAGTCTATTCATAGAATTGTTTTTGTGGCACAGAAGACAATTTTAATAGAATAATTAAAAATATTTTAGAAAAGAAAGATGACTATTTTGAAAGAGGAAACACTAATTTAGATGCGTAATGCTAGTGCTATAACTTAAGAATTATTCTCTTTGGGCACCTGGGTGGCTCAGTTGGTTAAGCAACTGCCTTCGGCTCAAGTCATGATCCTGGAGTCCCTGGGTTGAGTCCCGCATTGGGCTCCCTGCTCGGCAGGGAGTCTGCTTCTCCCTCTGACCCTCCCCCCCTCATGTGCTCTCTCTCATTCTCTCTCTCAAATAAATAAATAAAATCTTAAAAAAAAAAATAATTCTCCTTACCTCATAGTTTGAATTCCCCTGTGGGTAGCAAGCATGAGTTGAATATCCATGAAACACAATAACGTATCCAGTTGATCCTTTCTATTTCATTTTATATATCAAATAAAAAGTGGAGATCAGATAGTTATTTTGTTTTAAACTCCACAGTACTTTTACAAATGCTTTGTTATTATAAGTGGAACTTATTTTTTTTTAAGATTTTATTTTTTACTTCAGAGAGAGAGAGCAAACACACAAGTGGGGTTGGGGGTGGGAAGGGGCAGAGGGAAAGGGAGAAGCAGGCTTCCCGCTGAGCAGGGAGCCCTGGGATCATGACCTGAGCTGAAGGCAGCTGCTTAACCAGCTGAGCCACCCAGGCACACTGGAAACTATTAAATTGTATTAGCTCAAAGATATATTCCATAAAAAAGATCTTATTGAAGTTGGTATCATGGATAACTACATTAGGTTTTTGTTGTTGTGCGTGCATGTGTTTTAATAAGACACTTCTCAATTTTTGTTTATGGCTTTATAATTCTTACCATTGTGTATGAGAAGCTTTACCAAGCCAAGTAAATATCTTCTCTTGTTCATAGTTACTTACTTGGAAATATATAGTGTTTTATTCTGTCTGTGCATTTATACTGTTAGTACAAGTGACAGTTTTCCTTGTCACAAAATAATAAAAAATAAGGAATACCAAAAAAATGCAGTGATAATTAAAATACAGAAGTCTTTTTTTATGCTTATGATTTTCTTTTTTATCATATTATTTCCATTCAATTTTTTGTGATAAAAGATAATGAATTTTGAATTTCCCTCAAATATTAAATGTTTTAAAGTAATCTCATTCCATATATATTCTGTGCTGTTCTGAAATGTGAAACCCATGATATTTATTCAAAGTGAAAATTTATACTAAAGTAAGTATATCTCTGCTCACTTACCGTGTGTTTAGTCTTTCAAGTTCCCATGCACTTCAAATCAGTATGCATCTCACACTATGAGAGTGCAGAATGAAGCCAGCGTTCTGCCATTGAGGAAAAACAAAACAAAACAAAAAAAGATTTCCTCATTTTAAGATGCTATCTTAAAGAAACTTCCATGGGTTGGAGAAATTTATTTTTTAAAATAAGGATTATACCCTCACACATTAAGATAAGCTGAAGTAATAGTTATTAAGATATATTGATTATTTTTTAATTCATGATTATCATTATTAGATTATAAATCCAAATGCTTAACACTATAGAGGAGCCTAAGGCCTGAAGCCTGGAATTGTGTATTTCAGTCAAGCATGTTCTATCACATTATAAAAATTTGGCAGATATTTTTAGAGATTAAAAATATGAATAACTTTCCTTATTAAGTTCTTTTGATTTACCCAATATAGAAAATACATTCATAATGGTTTTTTTCCAAGTAAATAAGAAGATATTTAACATTATTTTAGGAAATCAACTTCTTTGGGATTTATTGGTACAGATAATATTGGTTTGCATGATATCTCAGTATTATTTGCTTGGAAAATCTATTAATCTAATAAAAAGTTCCTAGTTTCACATTGATAGATGATCATTACTCTAATTAGATCCAACTAAATGTAGTTGGAGTATAATCTCAACTGTAATGTTCTTTTTATTTATTAAAAAACACAAAATCTAATTACTTCTGTAAAATTTATGTGTTATATAAAGGACTTGGCATATGGATTGAACCTTTTTACTTTTTGGACTTTAACTTATAATCACATGTTTTCATGAGACCACTGGAGCATGTTTACTGTTACTACTTTCCTCACTGGAAATACTTTATGCTTAGCTAGAGCATCATCCATACTAAATTTGGTTCAACTTTCTTTCCACAGGGAATTTCAGTCATTTCCAAATATCCATCTCTCAAAATGTTGAAGGGTTATTTAGGAAAAAATGCAGTTAAAGTGAACAGAAACTTTGTTTAGGAAGCAAGCCATGTATGTTCAAAGCATGTGTGTGTGTGTGTGGAGGAGGAGGAGGAGGAAGAGAAGGGACAGGTGAAGAGAGGGAGATGGATGGGAGAGAAAAGAAACTTAAATCTGTTACTTTTCCACTCTCTGGTACATTATTTGTTTCTAGAAACAACTTGAGGGGTTAAATGCACTAACATAGTATTGGATTTGAGGGGTGCCTGGGTAGCTTATTTGGTTAAGCATCTGCCTTTGGCTCATGTCATGATCTCAGGGTCCTGGGATCAAGCCCCGCATCAGGCTCCCTGCTTGGCAGGGAGTCTGCTTCTCCCTTTCCCTCTGCCCCTCCCCACTGCTCATGCTTTCTCACTCTCAAATAAAAATAAAATCTTAAAAAAAAATAAAATAGTACTGGATTTGGGAAAACAGATATGGTTTTAGAGAGATCCTGGTTTGTAGTCAAGAAAAAATGGTGTCAAGGGGCGCCTGGGGTGGCTCAGTTGGTTAAGCAACTGCCTTCGGCTCAGGTCATGATCCTGGAGTCCCGGGATCGAGTCCCACATTAGGCTTCCTGCTCGGCGGGGAGTCTCCTTCTCCCTCTGACCCTCCTCCCCTCATGCTCTCTCTCTCATTCTCGCTCTCAAATAAATAAAATCTTTAAAAAAAAAAAAAAAAGGTGTCAAATATTTTCACTTTCTTGTCTGGAAAAGCAATGTAGATCAATCTTTTGTTACCTGAGTTATATATATAGATAGATAGATAGATAGATAGATAGATAGATAGATAGATAGATAGATATGGTCTTAACTTTTTTTAATGTACTGTAAATGCATGTAAAACATTGACATAAGCCCTTTCACTTCAGTTAGCAAATTTATAGATTATTATAGCATAGAAAATATAGGCTGTTTCCTATCTTTTAAAAAGCCATGGCAGACAAAAACCCATTTCAGACAGAGAAAGACAAATACTCTAAGATCTCACTTATATGTGGAATCTGAAAAACAAAACAAAAAACTCATAGAAACAAAGAGCGGTTTGGTGTTGCCAAATGTGGGGGGTAGATGTTGAGTGAAATGGGTGACGGTAGCAAAAGGTATAAATTTTAGTTATAAAATAAGTCAATCCTAGGGGTGTAATGTGGGTGACTATGGTTAATAATACTGTTTGTCTATTTGGAAGTTGCTTAGTAAATCTTAAAAGTTCTCATCAAGGGGCACCTGGATGGCTCAGTCATTAAGCGTCTGCCTTCGGCTCAGATCATGATCCCAGGGTCCTGGGATTGAGCCCCGCATCAGGCTCCTTCCTCCACGGGAAGCCTGCTTCTCCCCCCCACCCCCACTCCCCCAGCTTGTGTTCCCTCTCTCGCTGTGTCTCTCTCTGTCAAATAAATAAATCTTTAAAAAAACAGAAATTCTCATCACAAGGGAAAAAAAATCTGTGTGGTGATAGATTTTAAGTAGACTTATTGTGGTGATCGTTTTATAATCTATACATATATTGAATCACTATGTTGTACACCTAAAACTATTATAATGTTACATGTCAATTATATCTCAATACAAAAAAGACAAAGTCATAGCTATTAAATGGTTGTTCCACTTTTGCTACTTTTTTCAGGTATCACTTATATAGTTTGTTTTTTTTTTAAATAAAAGTGCCACAAGCTCCCAATACATATAGGTAACTTCAGAGAGTGTTAAAAAAGACAAGTTGGAATATTTGACTGTATTTTTTGACAGTGAAAACTATTAATCTTTGACTTGTGACCTTCTGTCTGCATCCTAGTAACGTCCTACTCAAGAAAGTCCTATGTTTCTGAAAGTGCCATGTATAAGCAGCTCAGGAAGCACTTGGCAGCTTCTAGAAATGTAGAATCTCAAGACTCAGTCTAAAAGTACTAAATTAGAAGAAGACTTTAAGATCCTCAGGTGATTTATAGGTAATTAGACTTTATAAGAACTATTGCATTAGAGCAACAGTGATTTCGAAAAAGATTGAGATAAACCTTAAATTCGGTACAAATGATAACCTTGGTTTTAGTAAATGGATTCTCTTGCCTACTGTACAAACTGATCTCAAATCATAATCATTTTTAATGTAATTACATATAAAATTTGAGTTTTGTTGTCCAGACCATATTATCTAATGAAAACACCACTTCTGGTTTTAAAAAAGAGACTTGCCAGCTCTTTACTTCAATTAAATGAAAATCATAGTCATGGACTTAAGCTGTGGGGATTCAGTTAGACATAATATGTTTAATAATTCTCTAGATAATTCTGGAAAACTGTGGATAAAGGTTTGGTGAAATTAAGTGACTTCTTAGTAAAACGTATTTCAGTATATTGTAGTGCATATATTTCAGTTTAGCAAGATGACGAATATATGCCCTGTGCTTTATAACATCCAGTATTCAAGTATTTAAGTAGAGCAAGAAAGAATAAAAAAGACCCCAAAAAAACCCATAATAAATGAGCACATTTAGGCTATTTTTTGCTCTTGTAAACTGTGAAAATCCCTCCTGAGAATGCCATAATTTCTGGCAGATTGTCATTTCTTTTGGTTGTTATTACTTGCAGTAAGTTAACAGAAGCTAATATATTTCTAGGAGATGCAAAGAACACTGAGAAGTATAAAATAAAACCTTTTATCAGTGTGATGCACCTACAGTGTAAAGTGTAAGGAACAGCCTGATTAGTAGAAGCTGGTTATCTCTAAACCTGCTCTATGCTCAACCTTGCCAACACAGAGCCAGATAGGAAGGGCTGCCAGTGGAAATCAGCCAAAGAACTGTTGCCAAGTTCAGTCTATTGTTTCCTACTGGAAATGTCTCCTTACTTATTGCATGGATATCTAGTACACATGATGACCTACATGAGCAGTAATACAAAAGGTACAAAAATAGTGTTAGCTTACCCAGCAGAGAAACTGAAAAAGGAAAAAAAGGTGACATGCCATGCAGGCACATAATATATGATGTTTATTGGCCTGTGCATAAAGTTGGCTCTTATTAACCAGACGTATGTTCTTCACACTATACTTCTTTGGCTTAAATTATCTTATGAGGAGCTTGGAGTACATCATTGGTTCTTAGCTCTGGATACACATTAGATTTATCTGAAGAACTTTAAAAAATACCCTATCTTACTCCAAATCAAATAAATCAGAGACTCTGTGAAAGTATAACCCAGGCAAAGATTTTTATTTATTAAGCTCCCTGGATGCTCCTATGTATAACAAGGTATTAGAAACACCGAACGATATAATCACTTAAATCTCTTACACATTTAATTTTCCATACTTTCTAGGAGAGCTCCATCTCCTTCAGTTTTCCCCATCCTCTTTGTTTCTCTGCATAAGTACTCTATTAATAGAGTGAAGAATAAAAAATATGAGATATTATTTTAGTCACAAGTTTTATAAATAAATTCCTTCATATGCATGTGACTCCATGCCTACAGACTCAGGTAAACCATGTCAGGAAAAGCTATTTCATATGGGAAATAAAATAACGGGACATAAGGTACAACTAATATATTCTGGGTAATACTCCATCTATCCTGCAATCATAGTCTTTTTAACCCAAGATGTTCTGACAAGAAGACTTATAGTAAAATCCTCAATGAAAGCATTATGCTTGATTAGATGCAGGCTCTGATTCAACTATTAAGATATACTAGAATTTATTATAATAAGCACTCCTAGGCATACCTTGGGGAATTTTCCAACTATTCCTTAATAAGAAATGAGCACATGGGATTTTATGGCATTTCTTATAGTACATGTAGTGGTAGGAAGAATTTAACTTCAATATGGATTCCGGTTTTAAGTTCTACAATGAAGGCAGGCTAAGTAAACGCTGAGCAGTTTTTAGAAAATAGCTATTAAAATGGTTGAAAACTATGATATCAAATATAACTAAAAATATATACCCATAAGTGAAAATACTGAAGTCCTCTTATGAAATTGGAATGATTGTTAACTCAAACTATATTTTAATGAAAGCACGTATTTCCTAGCTTTAATTACTAAAAAGGCTGGAAACAATGACCAACTCAGTAGCAATGAGCACATTATGGCAAATAAATTGTGGTCTTTAAATTGTATTTTTCACTGAAGGGAAATAAGACACTTTGAAGAAATGGCTGATTAAGTGTCTGGGGACAGAAATGTTCGGGAAGAGCTTAGAATATCTTGACATACAACAAAACAAGAAAGCTCTTAAATTACTAAATTATGACAAAAGAACTCATGTGCCAATGAGGACAAACTATGATAGCAATTTGTGAACTGATGAGAATAATTACCCCAAGAACTAAAATGAATAAAAGATGTTTGAGCCATAGTTCATAATTACAACAAAAAGCAAATACATACATCCATATATACCTAGCCCAAACCTCAGTTTTACCTTTTGAGGTTGCTAAGGAGCAACTCATTTTAAAACTGATGAATTAACAGTCCTCCCAATTCCCAGAAGATAGCGATAATTTTTAAGAAGAGGACTCTTGTTTTATAGTCAGTCATTATTAATAAGGCAAAATTTTTAAAAGTGGTATCAAAGAAATGAAGTAATAGAAAAATACTAATTTCCTAGCATATTCTTGATGGGCTAATGGGGGGCAGTCATCAATTTTATTTGATAGATGTGGAGAGGGCAAATAGGGCTATGGATTGCTGTCATTGCTCTAGGCTTGTGACCTTGGTCCAGTCACTAAACTCTTCTTTGTGAAATAAAGGTTTTAAATTAGATTTTCTTGATCATGATCAGCATTGAACATTTACAATAGAATGAAATATGGATAGATGGTTAGAAAGATAGAAGTGGCAAAGGTTGAAATTGAACTTAGATTTGTTTGCCTAACCCATTGTACTGAAAACTAGTATAATGCCTTTTAAATGCTATTCCTAAATTTAAGTTAGCCATGATCAAAGACAGAAAGAACAATTTGTTGTTTGCAGTCCATATTTTAAAATATTCCAGCTGCCACCACTATTTACAAACTCCTTCCCCCATGACAGAGTGTTCAGTTTAGATTTAAACATTTCTCTCAGCAATCTTTCAAAGATAATATTGGAGTATCTTGTTCATTGGTATAAGTGTACAATATCTTCAGGGTAGTAAGTTAGAGTTGAAAGATGATGACCATGTTTCATCACTATAAACCTCAGTCATTTCTTTCTACACTTTTGTGGTTACTCACACCAAAGAAAGCAGAGGACCTCTACAGTTTGCATCAGGAGCTTTCTCTTTAGTCAGGTTTATCCTCAGGTATATAACCTTTAATGTGCAATTGTTGAGATGGAAGCCTAGTCCATCTAAACTATACTATTCCAGCTTATATTTTAGAGGAGTTGTGTCCATTTTTCTGAAAATAATTATAGAGTAAAAAGAAAACATAAATGAAGTAACACCAATAAACTTTTTCCAGGGACCTTTAGAAGTCCGAATATAATCTGGAGAGCAATAATTATTCTGATTGAGTCTGTAAACTTCTATATTTCTTTGCTGTTGTTAGAAGAAAGTGTATTTAGCGTTATTAATGATACTTCATGTTAATGTAACCTTAGGCTCTTTTCCAGAATTATGCTTTATCAAAGAATCTAATGTCAATTTCCTCTTTTAAAATACAACTTTCTTCATGTTATATGTGATCTAACTTTTTTAAAGATTTATTTATTTGAGAGAGAGAAAGAGAGAAGGGGGGAGGGGCAGAAGGAGAAGGAGAGAGAAACTCAAGCAGACTCCGCACTGAGCATGGAGCCCAACACAGGGCTCAATCTCAGGACTCTGAGATCAGACCTGAGCCTAAACCAAGAGTCAGATGCTCAACTGACTATGACACCCAGGCACCCTGTGATCTAACTTTTTAAATCTTTCCTTCTAAAATGTTGCATTTGCTGTTCTCTCTCTTAGAACACTCTTCCCAGATTGTCCTGGAGCTAGTGACTTCTCATCATTCAGGCCTTTGTTCACTGCTAATATTTAGCAATTTCTCTCATATTTCTCTGATTTATTACTTCATACTATTAAAATTACTCAAAGATCATCATGTTAATTAATTTATTTTTTGTTTAGAATCATTATAAGCTTGAAGGTTTTTGTTTTTTTTTCAGTTTCAAGTTTTTATGTGAATTCCAGTTAGTTAACATACAGTGTAATATTAGTTTCAGGAGTAGAGTTTAATGATTCATCACTTACATATAACACCCAGTGCTCATCAAAAGCACTCTCCTTAATAACCATCAGCCATCTAGCGCATTCCCTGCCCACCTGCCCTCCAGCCACCTAGTTTGTTCTCTATAGTTAAGAGATATATTTTATGGTTTGCTTCTCTCTTTCCACCCCCCCGTTCATTTGTTTCTTAATTTCTACATATATTAATTTATTTTGATAGCATGTTGTCTGTATTACTCTACAAAGTCCCCTAAAAGCAGAGACATTGTCATATCCCTTGTGTAGCTCTAGTAGCTAGTACATGGTGATACTCGTGTATTTCTGAATAAATATTGGATGAAACCCATCCCTTAATACACATTCTAGAGGTTGTTCATAACATCCATGTTGTCATCAGTAGATTTACATATTAAAATGGAAAAGGAGTCATTATCTGGAAAATTCAATAAAAACACCTGATTCAGTGTTTTTTAGAAATGTGTTTTAAAGCTCTTGTAAGGGATGGGATAAGTCAGGTAAGTGGAGTCAAGTATTAAGAAAATAGTGATTTTTACTAGGGTGAGCCAGATATGAAGTCCAGTTTAGCTGCTGATATCCAGAAAAATATGACAGATAACTTGGTGATTCATACCAGCAGTTGATCTGTTAGAGTTTAATAAGAAAGAACAGGTGTATGTCCCAGAAGGCAAAAAAGCACAACAAAGACAAATCAGCTTATGAGCAGGTACACACAGTGCCAGGAGCATCCAATCTAGGAAGAAATGGAGCAAGGAGTGGACCTCAGGCTACAGATGGGGTTTCAGGGCAGGACTGGTAAGGTGCGGACCCTGTATCCCAGGTCTGCTTCCTGGTATTAAGAGATGACATGTTGATTTTTACTTTATTTTTTAAGCCTGGTCAATATTGAAAAGATCTCCTTACAGGTACTAAGAACACAGTTGATCCAAGGACATGATGAAATTCAATATGAAGGCAAAAGGAAAAGTAAATGGCTGAATAAGGGTAAAGGAGGGGCACCTGAGTGTTTTAGTTGGTTGAGCATCTGACTCTTGATTTTGGGTCAGGTCATGATCTCAGGGTTGTGAAATTGAGCCCTGTATCAGGCTCTGCGCTGAGCATGGAGCCTGCTTGAGATTCTCTCTTTCCCTCTCCCTCTGCCCCTCCCATCCCCTCTCTCTTCCCTACTCTAAAGGGAAAAAAAAAAAAAAAGAGTAAAGGAAGCCAAGAGCGCCAGACTGGCCATTGCAATTTTTGTTTAAGAAAGATAGTAAATGATTTTGTATGGAGATAATTTTTAGAATCTGTCTTTAGATTATTTCTCTTGATGAACACACCTTAAGAACCACAATCAAGTTTAGTGGCAGCCTGCTCAATGAGAAGATAATTCAATTTAGGAAAAGTCCATCTTTTCAAACAACTATATATTAATATGGACAGGTATGGAACTTTTTAATAGCAAAATAAGTGGAAGTTTGAAAAATAGGTCTTTCCCAATGGATTAAAAAGGGGAAAATCTCTCATCTTTTCAGGGCACACAGGTTAGATTAGAATATTATTACTAAAGATATCTGGGAGTCATTCCTGCATGTTCCTAAATCTTACTTGAATCCCAATTTGAGTTTATAAATCATCACTGGCATACTTTTGTTTTTGTTTTTATTTTTTTAGAGGGAGAGAGACAGAGGGTGGGGAGGGGGAGAGGGAGAGAAAGAATCTTAAGCAAGCTCCATGTCCAGTGCGGAGCCCGACATGGGGCTTGATCTCACAACCCCGAGATCATGACCTGAGCTGAAATTGAGAGTTGGTTGCTTAACAGATTGAACCACCCAGACACCCCATCACTGGCATACTTTCAAATCAAACTCTGATTCCTGAAGTAAAGGAGATGGAATAATTCCATAAATAGAATTTTTATAAGGGTAATAAAAGCAGTAAACTTCATATGGTAGAAATATCTTAGAGTATTTCAATGCTATTGAAAGATTTAGCAAGGATAACCAGTTTATTCCACAAAATATTTTTACTTGGAAGGCAGATCTATTTAAGTGTCTTAATCCTGTCCCACAGATTTCAGTTCATTGACAAACCACCTTTTAAAAAGGAAGGAGGAACTAAAGCCACATCCTCCTTCAATCATCATAGAGAGGTGAATCACTCTGATTTAATTACATTACTGAAAAAGACAGAAAATTATAGTTCAATTAAGGGTGTATGACATGAATCAGATTACAGAATAGACTTCAAACAATTTGTGGATTTCAGGATGAAATTTTTCAAAGATTAACAAATGAACTTCAGTGGTTTCCCTAACAACTCTGAGTGAATTTATGCTAGAGTATTTAATCAGAAAGATTTGAGAAAGCAGTTTTTATTGCTGACATTTCTGCTAGGTTACCTTCACTATCTGACTGAAATCCGCCCAGATGGTATCCTCTCTTGAGGGTTGAGGTGCTACAATAAAAGACGATCCTGACAATAGTAATTAGATCTTTTTTATTGATAAAAAGCTTTTAATCTGTATGTTTCTTTGGAACCAGCTTTTTTTTTTTTCTTTTAGTGTAAACAGCATTTTCTTTCTAGGTTTCTCACTGGGATAAATAGTTCTAAACTTGACTTTTAAAATGCCCTGTGGTTGTTTCAAAGTCAGTTGAAGGATGCAGGTCAATTTTCTTCAGGTTCATTTTTCTTTTCCTCATTTGAAGTGTATGCTGATTTCACTCACAAGGATTTACTGTAGGGTAAACTCTGGTAAAATTTACCAGAATGAACTGGACTGTAGGATCTAATCCAAAAGAGGAAATTAGGATCAAGAGAAGTATTGATAATTTAATGAAAAATGCTTTAATTGAAAAGATTTAAATGAATGGAATCAACATTTCTATGAGACTGTTTGCCTTTATCCAATTTCCTACTGCTATTATATCAGGATCTTATTCTCATTATATTTAAATAACTAATAGGTTAATTTATATATTAGGAAGGTCATACAGTGATTATTTTTGCATAATAAATAGACATTTCTCCTCTACCATTTTGTAATTATTCATTCTAATCGTGGACTTAAATTTTTTTAAAATTTTACTAATTAAAATTTTTCTTATATAGCATTTGGTAAACACAAAAGGATAGATAGGTGTTGATAGTCTATTTATAAGTTTAGAAATATGATAATAAAACTATAAATTAATCCTTTGTGAGTTCACCCCCTGACTTAAGAATTAGGATATTTTCCAGGCACCTGGGTGGCTCAGTTGGTTAAGGATCTGACTCTTGGTTTTGGCTGAGGTCATGATCTCATGGGTCATGGGATCCAGCCGTGTATGGGCTCCATGCTCAGTGGAGAGTCTGCTTGAAGATTCTATCCCTTTGCCCCTCCTCCCACTCTCTCTCATTCGCTCTCATTCTCTCTCTCTCTCTCTCTCTCAAATAAATAAATCTTTTTTTTTTACTTTTTTTTTATTATGTTAGTCACTGTACAGTACATTATTAGTTTTTTTTAAATTTTTTTATTGTTATGTTAATCCCCATATATTACATCATTAGTTTTAGATATAGTGTTCCATGATTCATTGTTTGTGCATAACACCCAGTGCTCTATGCAGAACGTGCCCTCCTCAATACCCATCACCAGGCTAACCCATCCTCCCACCCCATTATTAGTTTTTGATGTAGTGTTCCATGATTCATTGTTTGCGTATAACACCTAGTGCTCCATGCAAAACCTGCCCTCCTTAATACCCATTACCGGGCTAACCCATCCTCCCATCCCCACCCCACACCTCTAAAACCTTCAGTTTGTTTCTTGGAGTCCACAGTCTTTTATGATTCATCTTCCCCTCCAATTTCTCCCCCTTCATTTTTCCCTTCCTTCTCCTAATGTCCTCCATGCTATTCCTTATGTCCCACAAATAAGTGAAACCATATGATAATTGACTTTCTCTGCTTGACTTATTTCACTTAGCATAATCTCTTCCAGTCCCATCCACGTTGATGCAAAAGTTGGGTATTCATTCTTTCTGATGGCTGAGTAATATTCCATTGTATATATGGACCACATCTTTATCCATTCATCTGTTGAAGGGCATCTCAGCTCTTTCCACAGTTTGGCTATTGCAGACATTGCTGCTGTGAACACTGGGGTGCATATGGCCCTTCTTTTCACTGCATCTGTATCTTTGTGGTAAATACCCAGTAGTGCAATTGCTGGGTCATAGGGTAGCTCTATTTTTAATTTTTTGAGGAACCTCCACAATGTTTTCCAAAGTAGCTATACCAACTTGCATTCCCACCAACAGTGTAAAAGTGTTCTTTCTCCACAACCTTTCCAACATTTGTTGTTTCCTGTCAATTTTTGCCTTTCTAACTGGTGTAAGGTGGTATCTCAATGTGATTTAGATTTGAATTTCCCTGATCGCTAATGATGATGAACATTTTTCATGTGTCTGTTAGCCATTTGTATGTCTTCTTTTGAGAAGTGTCTGTTCGTGTCTTCTGCCCATTTTTTGACTTGATTACTTGTTTTTTGGGTGTTGAGTTTGAGAAGTTCTTTATAGATCTTGGATATCAGCACTTTGTAGTGTCATTTGCAAAAATCTTCTCCCATTCTTGGTTTGCTTCTTTGTTTTGTTGACTGTCCTTTGCTGTGCAGAAGCTTTTATCTTGATGAAGTCCCAAAAGTTCATTTTCGCTTTTGTTTCTCTTGCCTTTGGGGAGGTGTCTTGAAAGAAGTTGCTGTGGGTGATGTCAAAGAGGTTACCGCCTATGTTCTCCTCTAGGATTTTGATGGATTCCTGTCTCACATTGAGGTCTTTCATCCACTTTGAGTTTATCTTTGTGTACAGTGTAAGAGAATGGTCAAGTTTCATTCTTCTGCATATAGGTGTCCAATTTTCCCAGCACCATTTATTGAAGAGACTGTCTTTTTTCCATTGCATATTTTTTCCTGCTTTGTTGAAGATTATTTGACCATGGAATTGAGGGTCCATATCTGGGCTCTCTATTCTGTTCCATTGGTCTATATGTCTGTTTTTGTGCCAGTACCATGCTTTCTTGGTGATCACAGCTTTGTAATATAGCTTGAAATCAGGCAATGTGATGCCCCCAGCTTTGTTTTTCTTTTTCAACATCTCCTTGGCGATTCGGGGTCTTTTCTGATTCCATACAAATTTTAGGATTGTTTCTTCCAGCACTTTGAAAAATGCTGTTGGTATTTTGATTGGGATGGCTTTGAAAGTATAGATTTCTCTGGGCAGCATAGACATTTTAACAATGTTTATTCTTCTGATCCATGAGCATGGAATATTTTTCCATCTTTTTGTGCCTTCTTCAATTTCTTTCATGAGTGTTCTGTAGTTTCTAGAGTATAGATCCTTTACTTCTTTGGTTAGGTTTATTCAAAGGTTTCTTATGGTTTTGGTGCTATTGTAAATGGAATCAATTCTCTAATTTCTCTTTATACAGTTACATTGTTAGTGTATAAGAAAGCAACTGATTTCTGTGCATTGTATTTTGTATCCTGCCACATTACTGAATTGTTGTATGAGGTCTAGTAATTTGGGGGTGGAGTCTTTTGGGTTTCCCACATAAAGTATCATGTCATCTGTGAAGAGAGAGAGTTTGACTTCTTCTTTGCCAATTTGAATACCTTTTATTTCTTTTTGTTGTCTGATTGCTGTTGCTAGGACTTCTAGTACTATGTTGAATAATAGTGGCTAGAGTAGGCATCCTTGTCGTGTTCCTGATCTTAAGGGAAAGGCTCTCAGCTTTTCCCCATCGAGAATATTTGCTGTGGGTTTTTCGTAGATGGAGTGTATGAACTTGAGGAATGTTCCCTCTATCCCTATACTCTGAAGAGTTTTAATCAGGAAAGGATGCTGTATTTTGTCAAATGCTTTTTCTGCATCAACTGAGAGGACCATATGGTTCTTCTCCCTCCTCTTATTAATGTGTTCTATCACATTGATTGATTTGCAAATGTTGAACCACCCTTGCATCCTGGGGATAAATGCCACTTGGTCGTGGTGGATGATCCTTTCAATGTACTGTTGGATACTGTTAGCTAGGATCTTGTTGAGAATTTTGGCATCTGTGTTCATCAGGGATATTGGCCTGAAGTTCTCCTTTTTGATGGGGTCTTTGCCTGGTTTGGGGGTCAAGGTAATGCTGGCCTCATAGAATGAGTCTGGAATGACTAGGATGGAATGACTAGGGTGAATCACAGACCTGTATCTCTGAAACAAATAATACATTATATGTTAAAAAAGAAAAAAAAAAAAAGAAGAAGATAGTAGGAAGGGAAAAATGAAGGGCGGGAAATCAGAGGGGGAGACGAACCATGAGAGACTATGGACTCTGAGATACAAACTGAGGGTTCTAGAGGGGAGGGGAGCGGGGGGATGGGTTAGCCTGGTGATGGGTATTAAAGAGGTCATGTATTGAATGAAGCACTGTGTGTTATTCACAAACAATGAATCATGGAACACTGCATAAAATAAATAAATAAATAATTTGTTGCTAGCAGTCTTGGATGTAGATATTTACTCTGTTGAATTTACTGTTAATAAGGTAACTATTAATACTGTATTAGAAAATTCATAAAGTCCTAATGGTATTTCAGATCTACTTTAGATTTATTCAGGGTGAGAAAAACCCCTCATTTAAACTGTGTTGCTGTTCATACAAAATAAAAAAGAATCTCACATAGCTTTATTCATAGAAAAAAAAAGAATGAGTCTGGAAGCTTTCCTTTTGTTTCTATTTTTTTTTTTTTTTTAAAAGATTTTATTTATTTATTTGAGAGACGGAGGGAGACAGAGATAGAGAGAGCATGAAGGGGGGAGGGTCAGAGGGAGAAGCAGACTCCCCACCGAACAGGGAGCCCGATGCGGGACTCGATCCTGGGACTCCAGAATCACGACCTGAGCTGAAGGCAGTCGCTTAACCGACTGAGCCACCCAGGTGCCCCTGTTTCTATTTTTTGAAACAGCTTCAGGAGAATAGGTATTATTTCTTCTTTGAATGTTTGGCAGAATTCCCCAGGGAATCAATCAGGCCCTGGACTCTTGTTTTTTGGGAAGTTTTTGATCACTTCTTCAATCTCGTTACTGGTTATTGGTCTACTCAGGTTATCAATTTCTTCCTGTTTCAGTCTTGGGAGTTTATAGGTTTCCAGGAATGCATCCATTTCTTCCAAGTTGCTTAATTTATTAGCGTATAGTTCTTGATAATAATTTCCGATAATTGTTTCTATTTCCTTAGTGTTAGTCGTGACCTCTCCCCTTTCATTCATAATTTTATTAATTTGGGTCCTTTCTCTTTTCATTTGGATAAGTCTGGCCAGTGGTTTATCAATCTTATTAATTCTTTCAAAGAACCAGCTTCTAGTTTCGTTGATGTGTTCTACTGTATTTCTGGTTTCTAATTCATTGATCTCTGCTCTAAATTCTCTCCCTTCTCATGCATGGGTTAGGCTTCCTTTGTTGTGGATTCTCCAGTTCTTTAAGGTGTAAAGACAGTTTGTGTATTTGGGATTTTTCTGTTTTTTTGAGTGAGGCTTGGATGGCTATGTATTTCCCTCTTAGGACTGTCTTTGCAGTATTCCACGGGTTTTGGACCAATGTGTTTTCATTCTCATTGGTTTCCATGAATCGTTTAAGTTCTTCTTTGATTTTGACCCAAACATTCTTGAGCAGAATGGTCTTTAGCTTCCAAGTGTTTGAATTTCTTCCAAACTTTTTCTTGTGAGTGAGTTCCATTTTCAAAGCATTGTGGTCTGAGAATATGCTTGGAATAATCTCAGTCTTTAGGTATTGGTTGACACCTGATTTGTGACCCAGTATGTGGTCTATTTTGGAGAAAGTTCCATGTGTGCTCGAGAAGAATGAGTATTCTGTTGTTCCAGGGTGGAATGTTCTGTATATATCTATGAGGTCCATTTGGTCCAGTGTGTCATTCAAAGCTCTTGTTTCTTTGTTGATTTTCTGCTTAGATGATCTATTGCTGAGAGTGGAGTGTTGAGGTCTCCTACTATTAACATTATTATCAATATGTCTCTTTATTTTGGTTAACAGGTGACTTATGTAGATGGCTGCTCCTATGTTGGGGGCATAGATATTTACAACTGTTAGATCTTCTTGTTGGATAGACCCTTTAAGAATGATATAGTGTCCTTCTGTGTCTCTAACTACAGAGTTTAGCTTAAAATCTAATTTGTCTGATACGAGAATTGCTACCCCAGCTTTCTTTTGAGGTCCGTTGACATGAAAGATGGTTCTCTATCCTTTCACTATACTGCTTAATATAGCATAGTTCATAATTTCAAAAAGCAGGAAGAGCTGAAGGCCCATTGTTTTTGAGGTTGTGGTATCTCCATTTTACACATGAGCAAAGTACAGATATTTCCCAAAAGTTACCTATTGTTGGAGGCAGAATATTGGCTCTATCAAGATGTCTACATCTTAATTCACAGAACCTTTGAAAATGTTATGCTACATGGTAAAGGAGAATTAAAAGTGCTAGTCAGCTAACATAAAATCGGGAGATTATCCTGGATTATGTGGGTGAGCTTGATATAATAACAAAGGCCCTTTAAATGTGGAAGAGGGAGGCAGAAAAGCAAATGAATATACCAGTTTGAATAAATAGATTTCCAGTGTGATAAAAACATTTATGACTGCTGGTATTTTGCACTTTCCAAATATCAAATTTGAAACTTGTAAATTTATAACTAGTATTTCTGTTGATGTAATACATAGACATAGTTCAAATTCTAAATATGCAAAATAACAGTGTAGAAGCCCATTTGATGTAACTGATCTCCAATTAAACACTTTCTTTCTTTGAATGCAACCTGTATTATCATTTTCAGTGGTTACTTCCCACCCATATTTTATGTTTATATAACCAAATGTGCATATACATGCATGCTCACCTCCTTTTCTTTCACACAACTGATTATACTATATACACTGTTGTACAGCTTGACTATTTTACTTAATGATATGTATTAAAAATCATTTCATTATGTGCAAAGCTTCCTTATATATTTTTAAACAACTATATAAAATTTTATTGAATTAAGCACCACAATTTAATCATTCTGCTATTGATAGACATTTAGATTGTTTTGGGGTTTTTTGCTATTTCTAATCCCCCAATAATGTAAAAGAAAGTCTTTTACTTAAACTTTGTCAGTACAATGTGTCTCAAGCTTTTTAATCTTCACCAGTATTGAGGGAGAAAAAATGGTATATGTATAATTTTAATTTACATTTATTTTGTTATGATTGAGAATAAACATTTCTCATCCTTTAAGATTCCTTTGCATTTCCTTCCCTGAGAAATCTCATTATAGTATATGCTCATTTTTCTATTATTATTGATTTTTCTATAATTGATATTTAGAAACTCTTTATATATTAGAAAAAAGACTGGAATGAGTGGCATGTATGTTTGGTCTTTGTATAACTTTTGTTATGTATCTGAATTTAGAAATATTTTATTATAATGATAAAATATATGGTTCCATTTTTATATCCAAATTTTTCTTGTACCTGAAATTAATTCTAATGTAAAGAGTAAAGTTTATACCTTTCATTATTTTTTAAATATATGACTACCAAGTTTTTTCCCCCACATTTATTTTTCCACTGATTTGAAATATCATTTTTAGCCAATCTAAATTATGAATGTATTTTTGTTATATTGTCCATTTTATTATATATGTCTTTTCTTATTCACCCAATACCACCTAGTGTTCATTACTAGGATATTCCAGCAGAAACCAAACAAAATCTGATACTAAAGTGAGGGGCCAGTGATCCCTAAGGATATTATATATATGGGGGCTTTTTAAGATATTATATATATGGGGGCTTTCTAAGAGGGAAGAGAAGTCTTTTTTTTTTTTCTTCCATCTTTTTGGGGGGAGAGGAGGCTAATGCAAGGGCATATGAGATAAAGAACTAGAATAAGATGGAGCAGATGCGGGGCTCCTGTGTGGCTCAGTTGTTAAGCGTCTGCCTTTGGCTCAGGTCATGATCCCAGGGTCCTGGGATCGAGCCCCACGTTGCGCTCCCTGCTCAGCGGGAAGCCTGCTTCTCCCTCTCCCCCTCCCCCTGCTTATGTTCCCTCTCTCACTGTCTCTCTCTGTCAAATAAATAAAAATAAAATCTTTAAAAAAAAAAAGATGGAGCAGATGGAGCTGTAGGTTTTTGCAAATATTCTTTACCAACTTGAGGAAGTTTCCCTCTATTACTAGTTTGTTGAGAGTTTTTATCATGGATAGTTTTTGAATTTTGTGAAATACTGTTTCTGAATCTATTGCTATGATCATGTTATTTTCTTTTGCCTGTTTGTATGATGGATTACATTAATTGATTTTTGAATGTTGAACCAACATTGCATACCTGGGATAAATTCCATTTGTTCATGGTGTATAATTCTTTTTATACATTGTTGGATTTGATTTGCTAATATTTTGTTGAGGATTTTTACACCTATGTTCATAAAATATATTGGTTTCTAGTTTTTATTCTTATGTCTATTTCTAGTTTTGTTACTAGAGTAATATTGGTTTTATAGAATGAGTTAGGAAGGATTTCCTCTGTCTCTATCCTCTGACAGAGATTGTAGATAACTGGCATAACTTCTTCATTAAATATATAGTAGATTCACCAGTAAACACATCTGGGCCTAGTGCTTTCTGTTATGGAAGGTTATTAATTACTGATTTGATTTCTCTGATTGATATAGGCCTATTCAGATTTTCTGTTTATTCTTGTGTGAATTTAGGCAGATTGTGTCCTTCAAGGAATTGCTCTGTTTAGGTTATCAAATTTGTGATGACACAGTTGTTCATAATATTTCTTTATTATCCTTTTGATGTCCATAGGATCTGTAGTTATGTCTTTTCCTTCATTTAAGATATTAATAATTTGTATCCTCTCTTTTTTTAATTTTATTTTTTTAGGGAGCTTAGAGATAAAGGCTTATTGATTTTTAAAAATATTTATTTATTTATTAGAGAGAGAGTGAGTCTGTGTGTGTGCAAGTAGGGGTAGGGGCAGAAGGAGAGGGAGAGAATCATCAAGCAGACTCCCTGCAGAGCACAGAGCCCAAAGTGGGGCTCAATCCCAGGACCCTGAAATCATGACCTGAGCTGAAGTCAAGAGTTGGAGGTTTAACCAACTGAGCCACCCAGATGCCTTTGAGGCTTATTGATTTTACTGTTCTTTTCGAAGAATTACCTTTTGGCTTTGTTGATTTTCTTTATTGACTTCTTATTTTCAATTCCATTGATTTCTACTCTGATTCTTCTTATTTATTTTCTTCTGCTTACTTTGGATTTAATTTGCTCTTCTTTTAATAGTTTCTTAAGATAGAAACATACATGATTGATTTTAGGTTTTTTTCTTTCCTAATATGTGTATTCAGTGCTATAAATTTCCCTCTGAGTACTGTTTCCATGCATCTCACAAGTTTTAATAATTTCTGTTTTCATTTTTATTTAGTTCAAAATATTTAAAAATTTCTATTGAAATTTCTTCTTTGAATCCCGTGTTATTTAGAAGTGTGTTGTTTAATTTCCATGTATTTTGGGATTTCCCAGTTATCTTTCTGTTACTGATTTCTAGTTTAATTCCATGGTGGTCTGAGAGCACACATTGTATGATTTCAATTCTTTAGATTTGTCATGATGAGTTTTATGGCCCAGAATGTGGTCTATCTTGGTGAACATTCCATGTGAGCTTGAGAAGAATGTGAACTCTGCTATTGTTAGATAAAGTAATCTTTAGATGTCAAATATATCCAGTTAATTGATGGTGTTGAGTTCTATGTCCTTAGCAGAAGTTTGCTAGATTTATTCTTTTCTGAGAGGGGGTGTTGGAATTTTGAGTATGTTAGTGGTTTTATCTCTTTCTCCTTGGAATTCTATCAGTTTTTGCCTCACATATTTTGATTCTCCAGTATTAAGCTCATACATGTTAAGAACTGTATGTCTTAGGGAATTGACTCTTTCACCATTGTGTAATGGTGAAATGCCTTTCACTTTACCTGATGACTTTCCATGGTTTGAAGTTTGTTTGGCTGAAATTAATGTAGCTTTTCCTGTTTTCTTTTGGTTAGTGTCAGCATAGTGTATATTTTCTCCATCTATTTCACTTTTAATCTATACGGGTCTTAATTTAAAGTGAGATTCTTGTAGACAACATATAGTTGTGCTTTGTTCTTTTGGTCCATTCACAATCTCTCCTTTAATTGGTACATTTAAATTTTCATATTCAAAGTGCTTATTGACATAGTTGGATTAATATCTAAAATATGTGCTGCTTTTTTCTATTTGTTATCCTTTTTATTGGTTATTATTTTGTCTTCTGCTCTTGTGACTTTTTGATTTTAATTGGCCATTTTTTATGATTCCATCTTTTCTCCTTTCTTAACATATCTGTTATACTTTTTTTTCCCCTCTTTTTTTAGTGATTGTCCTAGAGTGAACTGGATATTTAATGATTCCAAAGATTTGTTGTTGTGTATATGTCATATGAACAGAGTTCTTTTGTAACAAATTGCCTATTTTTTATTTTTATTTTATTTTATTATTTATTTATTATTATGTTATGTTAATCACCATACATTACATCATTAGTTTTTGGTGTAGTGTTCCATGATTCATTGTTTGTGTATAACACCCAGTGCTCCATGTAGTATGTGCCCTTTTTAATACCCATCACCAGGCTAACCTATCCCCCCATCCCCCCTCCCCTCTAGAACCCTCAGTTTGTTTCTCAGAATCCATAGTCTCTCATGGTTCATCTCCCCCTCCAATTTCCCCCCTTCATTCTTCCCTTCCTGCTATCTTCTTCTTTTTATTTATTTTTTAACATATAATGTATTATTTGTTTCAGAGGTACAGGTCTGTGATTCAACAGTCTTACACAATTCAAATTTCCTATTTTTTAAAAAAAACTGCATGTTGAAGTATGTAGGAGTGAAGGTATATAAGTTCTGAGATTTCCCTTAAAATTTTAGTAAATAAGTTTTAATAACAATGGAGAAAAAGAAATCTTAACAATTTTTGAATTTTTGAATGTGTTGGATATTTAATTCTACTCTTTTAAGCATTTGACATGTTTGAAATTTTGCTTTAAAAATACTCCATAGTTTATAATTTTAAAAATCTTTCAGATTCAAGAGTGCTATAGAAAATAAGTCACAAATCTACAGATTATCTTCCCATCATAGATATTATGCATAATTTAACTTTTATGAGTAAGAAAAACTTTAGGTATAGATTGTTCTAGAAATACACTCAATGCAGTAGAATGAGTTAGTCTCAGAAGAGTTACTGGTCTGGACTCATTTTCTCTGGCTGCCCAGTACCCTTACATTAGACTGTTATAGTCAGTGGTATTGCCTGAGGTTTGAGCTAGAAAACACGGGACTATGAATGATGCTTTTCAAATTGATCTGAAAAAACAAAATAAAAAAGTTTAGTCTTAAACTTTTAGTCAAGAATGAAGCAAGTTTTCTTATTGCTACAGATGAATGGCAGGGAAGGTTTAAATTTAAATGAAAACTTCTAAGAACTTAGCAAAAAAGTTAGAATCTCTTGTGCTTGCTGTAATCACCATTTTTAGATGTACTTTATTTTCATTTCTTTGAAGAAGCAGGAAATGAATTGAACAAAGATTTATGCCATTTAATGTCACAGTTGATTACCAATAGAAATTGGAAGAATACAATTTTTATGACTTTATGTAAAAGTAAGCTATAATTCAGGATGAAATGGAGATTGGCTAGACAGACAGATTTAATTTTTAAGAATATATGTTATCTTGCAAGAAATATTTATATAAACTAAGAAAGTCAAATCTCTAAATTATTTGGTTTAAATAATTTATCTGATGTAGTAGTAGTCACATATATTTCTTAAATATGACTTCATTAAGCAACCTCTTTTTGAAACATTTCAAATTTATATCTTATTTCTGTTACTATCAAATTATTTTAAAAATTGCATAAACTACTAAAATCTTAATGATGTAATTTAGTGAATTAACTAGTTATTATCTGACATTTTTTTAAATTCTATGATGTCTAACATGGTCAATATTACATGTTTAGTAAACCCCTACAATTTATACTCATTCATTAATGTTGGAGTATGTTGGCATATGGCTTTATCTTTCACAGAAAGATAGCCTTCCTGAGATGATTATTCTCATCATGTTAAATAATAAGAACCTGGTTATGAGAGACACAATCAGGAAAAAAAGTAATCATTATGAATTAATATATTCCCTGTCTTTTTCTCCCTTATCACCTCCAAACTATATGGAATTTTTCATAAGTGCATTTATCTACTCACTTATTTCATAAATAGCTTGGGCACTTTCTATGTACCAGGCACAGTACTAGGTGCTAAGAGAACTCAATTTGCTAGATCTCCACTATGCTCAGAGTTTATACATCACTAAGAAAGACAATTATTGAATGATTTGACATTCTTTAAATATATTGTACAATTCTATGTCTATATATTTGAACATATTGTTCCTTCTACTTTAAATGTCCTTCCATATTTAGACCACCTAAAGAACTGTTCTTTATCCTTCTGGTCAAGTTGTATAGTGATTAGATGTCTAGTTTTATTTTTTTCTAAAGCTGTGAATTTCACTTAATTTGCTAATACGGTTACCTGTATTTAGAAATGACACCTCCTAGCAAGTATATGCCACTTCTCTGAGAAGTTTTAAAATATGGTGTTAGTTGAATTTGTGTAACATATGTGTCATCTGACTGTCCTTATTCACAATAAAAACAGATCATTTTAATATTATACTCTTCATATGTCATTTCATCAGAATGTGTTTAATTGGAAAATGAAAAAACTTCATAATTAAAATGTTCAGCTTCACATGATAGAGATACAGCTAAGATTTAGCTAAATGGAGATCTATTTTTCTCATGAATCAAGAAACCTCAGACATAAAGGAAAACAGAGCTGATATGGTACAGTTTCCAAGGATGGTTTTGTCTTTGTCTTCCAGTATCCTTACTCTGTTGCTTGTTGCCTTATGCTTAGAAGATTAATTGCTATATCTATTTTTAAGCAGGAAAGAAGGAAGGAGGAAGAAAGGGAGGGAAGGAGGCAGGGAAAGAGGGAGGACGTAAAAGGCAAAAAAAAGTACCAAGTTTGATATTTTTTGTAGATATCAATAGCTTTTTGGAAGTGCTACCCAGTAGACTGAAGCTTATATCTAATTGGTCAGATATGGGTCATTTATGTGAATTTGCATGCATGGGAATCTAGAAGATTGAATGATTTTTGCTTGGTGCATTATCATCCTGAAAAATACCAGAGTTCAACTGGGAAAAAAAAGATGAGAATGGACATGTAGTAAGTACCTTGAATTATCTATCACACATAGTCTTGCAAAATAAATACACTGATTTTTAATCTTTCTTTGTGTATAAATTTTAAAATGATTTCAGCACATTCATGTACTTTCTTAATGTATGCATTTCCCAATGTATATTTGACCTATATGTTGTGTTGTCCTCTAAACTGCCTTTGGCACTGTTCATAAAATAAGTTCAGTGCCTTGCCAAAAATAAAGACAATAACATTTATTGAAGTTAATTAAATATTTGAGTAACATTTAAAAAAAATTCCAGAATACCCCAAATATTTCATCGATGAAAATGTTAGCAAATGAGGTAGAACACTGAAACCAAAAGTTCCCCAGTTTAACTGCTGAAGTTCCAAACATAGATTGCACATACAGACCAAAACATAACTTTATAAAATGTAAAATCCTAAGAAAATGCATACTTACCTAGAATAGTCCCTTCTTTTCTCAGGCAGAAAATTGAACCCAGGAAGGTAAAATGACTTCCCTTAGTCACACTTCTAGTCAATGGCAAATCAAATAGTAAAAACATTGAGTCTAATTTAATATATATATATACATATATATATATGAAAGAGGATACCATTTTCTTATGTATACTCCTTCACATATGGATGGACATAGTATTCAAACAAATATTTAAATTACTTAATGTGGCACTCTTCTTACATGTTTCAGTTTTTTAAATAATAAATATGTAAGTAGCCTAATAAAATCAGGAAAAAACAATTTTTATAAATTAAAGAATGTTTGTCTATGGCCATCCCACCCTGAGCACGCCTGATCTCGTCTGATCTCAGAAGCTAAGCAGGGTCGGGCCTGGTTAGTACTTGGATGGGAGACCGCCTGGGAATACCAGGTGCTGTAGGCTCTTTCTTGGGGTGCCTGGGTGCCTCAGTTGGTTAAGCGACTGCCTTCAGCTCAGGTCATGATCCCAGGGTCCCGGGATCGAGCCCCGCATCGGGCTCCCTGCTCGGCCGGAAGCCTGCTTCTCCCTCTCCCACTCTCCCTGCTTGTGTTCCCTCTCTCGCTGTCTCTCTCTCTCTCTGTCAATTAAATAAATAAATAAAATCTTTAGAAAAAATAAAGAATGTTTTATTCTGTATGGATGCAAAGTAGATCAAAAGTAGATTTCTAAAGATATAATATCTGTATGACCCTACGATAATCCAGTATCTACTTTCCCTTTTAACCCTTTGGGGAAATTGTTGCTGTAATTCAGTTGTCATGGAAAGAATAATATAACAGGCAGAATTTTTGTTCTCTTTTCTAAAAATTATTGGTAAATATCATGCTGAAGAGATTTTCTCTGCTCTCAAATGTATCTTTATAACAAATGTAATTTAGCACTTAAACTTTATGTATAGGCTTGCAATTTAAGATGGAAGACTTAGCACCAGCATTTACATCCCATTATCCCTCGACTGCACACCCAGTGCTCCATAGAAATAATAGAAAAAGAACAGAGCAACAAGAGCAAAGAGAAATAAAGGAGTCTTTTTCTGAAGCTGGACTCTGGAGAATGTTAATGGATGAAGGAGAGAGGAAGATGTCAGTAGGTCATGAAATGCAGATTGCTTGGCCAAACCCAGAAAAGGCTCTGGGCTTCTCTGTGGCAGTTTGTTGTAGGGCCAAGGTGTGAAGGAGTGCTGAAAATGGGAATTGGTTGAAGTTTAATAAAGAAAATAGGTGTATCTTTTCGGACACTATATAAGTGAAAAATACCAGTCAGTCTAGCATTCAGCCCCAGGACTAAAAATGGTAGAGGTAGTCTTGGAAGAATTGAGTAAACCTGTGGGGAGTTGCTGTTGTTCTCATCATTACAGCATTTGAGAAACCACAGCAATAGACAGCAAACCTAACTCACTGTAAATGGAAGAAAATGCCCCTCTCATATATCAAGTTAACAATCAGCAAGGTTCATGGTAAATAGCCATTTAGCAGAAGAGGCTCAAAACAGCAACAGAATAAAAATAAAATACAAAAGAAAATGAACAAAAAATGAAATCTTGGAGAAATAAGAGATAATTCAGGGAACAGAAAAGAACTTAAAAACAAAACCTATAATTGGTTTACAGAGCTTTTCAAAGCCATTGATTTATAGAAACGATATAATGGTGTTACAAAAAAATGGGGGGAAAGAGTATTTTAGAGATTAAAAATTTGGTTGCCAATTGGAAAAAAAAATGTATACAAGTATCTGCATAGAATGGTAACATTCCTAGAACATACAACAAAATGATAAAGATACAGTACACCTCACAGGAAAACAAAATTAAAAAACTATAATCAGTACAGATAGGCCAATATTCAAGTAATAAGAGTTCCAGGCTGAGAGAATAGGTAAAAATATATGGGGAAAAAGCTAACAAATGATTGAGGAAAATTCCCACTGCTGAAAAACAAACAAACAAAAAAGACAAAAACATAAGCCTTAAGTGTTTACCCAGTATAGATGAATATAATTTTTGAAATTGACACCTAGACATGCACTAGTAAAATTTCAAAGTAACAAGGGAAGACAAAAGTAAAAGAAACTTAAAGAATTTCAGCCTGTATAAGATGGTATAGGCCTGTTTTTCCCTAAACTTCCTCGCTAAGCACAACTGCATAATCCCTAGAAAGGGCACAAAAGAGAACCAAAGGAGAACTCTGAAAGGCTGTTTTGGGACCTTCGAACTAGTAGGACAGCATAGCAGCAGGAAATCTTCTATGATCCTACTCAACAGAATACCACCCAGACTTGATATTTCCCTACCCTCTACCTAGCAACAGAAAACTGCTCAGGTAGACTCATTCCTACCCTTGATGGAATGAGTGTTCTCCTGATACCAACTGTAAGGGGGATGAGTTGGGAGTTCTACCAGAAATAATTAGCTAAGGGAGGTTCTCTCCTCAACCAGGCTTGAGACTGCCCTTTTCCACTAAGAGATATCAAGGAAGGCGGGCAGAGCCAACAGGAGAGAAATACTACATCAGTAGATCACTGACCATGAAGCTTTTTTGTCCCCTTGGGCCAGAAATTCTTCTCTCCTGCCTGGAGACTACAGGGCAGATGTGGGGCAGTGGCAGAGGGTATGGGGGGAAAATGCAAGGAGGATCCCATGTTCCTCCCTACTGAAGAGATATCTGGAAGCTTGGCCTGGGGTAAAACCTTCTGTCCTCTCATGCATCACAAGTAAGGACTGGTGGATGCCCCAGTGGCATCAGATAAATGAAGCAGTTCAAAATAATACTGAAAAAGCCAGAAAATCAAATTGTCATTGGTACCACAACACACAGAAATACACTAAGCCTCAAGAGAGACAATGTTACTTCCTTTCCAATTTGGATGCTTTTGAATTATTTTTTCTTACCTGATCTGTCTGGCTAGGACTTTGAGTACTATGGTGAATAGAAGTGGTGAGAGTGGATATCTTTGTCTTGTTACTGATCTTAGAGGAAAACCTGCTAGCTTTTCATCACTGAGTATGATGTTAGCTGTGCACTTGTCATATAAGATCTCTATTATGTTGAGATACATTCCTCCCAATTTGTTGGGAGTTTTACCATGAAACAATGCTGAATTTTGTCAAAAGCTTTTTCTGCATCTGTTGAGATAATCATATGACTTTTTCCTTCATTCTGTTAATATGGTACATCATATTTATTCATTTGTGTATGATGAACCATATTTGCATCCCAGGGATAAATCACACTTGATCATGATGCATGATCCTTTCTATGTGCTGTTGAATTCAGTTTGCTAGTATTTTGTTGAGGAATTTTTCATCTATGTTTATCAGGGATATTAGCCTATAATTTTTCTTGTAGTGTCCTTTTTGGTTTCAGGGTAATGCTGGAAAAGTTTGGGAGGGATTAGAAGCAGAAGGAAGGAAATAATGAGGAGCAAAAATCAATGAGATGAAAAACATTAAAATAAAATCAATGGAACAAAGGCAGATTCTTTGAAAAGATCAGTGAAATTGACAAACCTCTTGCAAAACAAAAAATGGGGGAAGATACAAATTTACCAATATTAGGAATGAAATGAGGGATATCTCTAGAGAACC
This sequence comes from Halichoerus grypus, assembly GCF_964656455.1. NCBI lineage: Eukaryota > Metazoa > Chordata > Mammalia > Carnivora > Phocidae > Halichoerus > Halichoerus grypus. Next base: position 124,974,277 of record NC_135717.1, read on the forward strand.
TGCAGTCATCAAGAGGATGATAAGGAACTAATGAAAACTTTTATTATTTAATAATACTTTACATAGATTTGAAAACAGATGAATTGACCAATTTCTAAAACAAAAAACACAAACTACCACAACTCCTCTAATACTAATAGGATTATGGGTAATATGGATTACCCTAAAACTGTGAACTAAATTGAATTCATAGTTTAAAAACTCTTTCTGGGGCACCTGGGTGGCTCAGTTGGTTAATCAACTGCTTTCACCTCAGTTTATGATCCCGGAGTCCTGGGATGGAGCTCCACATTGGGCTCCCTGCTCAGCAGGGAGTCTGCTTCTCCCTCTGCCTCTCACCCTGCTCTTGTGCTCTCTCTCTCACTCTCTCTCTCTCAAATAAACAAAATATTTTAAAAAAAATAAAGTAAATAAAAATAAAAACTCCCTTTCCCCAAAATAGCAAATCAATTCCTCTAGAACCACAGTCTACCAGGGCTCAAGCAAGATGCATTAGACATCTGAGTCACCTGTACCCATCCAAAAAATTGAATTTCTAATTTGAGTTTGGTATCACAGGAGCATTCTACCAAACTTTAAAAGAATTAATACCAATTTTACACAATATCTTAAAAAAATAGAAAAGGAGGGAACACTTTCCTATATTTTATGAGGCATTATTATCCTAATATCAAAACCAGACCAAGACAAAACACACACATGTACATGCACATAGACACAACCATAGTCCAGTATGTCTCATGAACTTAGACTTTAAAACCCTCAACAAAATATTAGCAAATAGAATCCAATCATATATAAAAATAATTAGACAAAAGATGACTAAGTGATATTTATTCCAGGTATGCAAGCCTGGTTCAACACTTAAAAATCAATTAGTGTAATCCATTAACAAGCTAAGGGGGAGAAATTATATCATCTGTAGTGGACAAAATAATGCCTCCTATCCCAGAGATGTTTATGTCCTAATTCCCAAACTTATGAATATATTAACTTATATAGAAAAAGTAGCTCTGAAGATATGATTAAATTAAAGATTTTGGTGGGGAGATTATCCTGGATTATTGAGTAGACCCATTGGAATCACACGAGTCTTCATGAAATGGAGGCAGGAAGATTAGAGTTGGAGAATGAGGTGTGATAATGGAAGAAAGGTAGGAAAAGCAGAGATAGAGACAGAGAGAGAAAGATTGAGACAGAGGTTGAAGGAGAGATTCAAATATGCTGTTCTGCTAATCGTGAAGATAGAGGAAGAGGCCTCTAGAAGCTGGAAATGCAAGGCAACATCTTTTGTTTTTTAGTCTCCAGAATGAACACAGCCCTGCCAACAAATTGTTTAGGACCCCTAAATTTTAGAACTGTAAGGTAATGAATGTGCTGTTTTAAGCAAACAAGTTTATGAATATTTTATAGCAGCAACCTGACAAAATTCCATATACATCCATGGCTGATAAAACTCTCAGCCAATTAGAAATACAGGGGAATTAACTGGAAAGAAAAAAAGCATGTACAAAATTTTACCTTTATTATCATACTTAATGGTGAAAGACTGTTTTCCCCAAAGACTGGGAACAAGGCAAAATGTCCTCTCTGACTACTCTTATTCAATATAGTACTGTAATTTCTAATGATAGAATAGAAAACAGATTTAAATTAAGAAATAAATCTATCTCTATTTGTGGATAACATGATAGTCTACATGGAAAATCCTAAGGAGTCTACAAATAATTCATAGCACCAAAAAATCAGTTTAATAAGGCTGCAGGATGCAAGATAAACACACAAATATCAATGGTATTTCTATATACCCACAATGAATTTGTGGAAAAATTCTAGAGGGGAGGGGGGTGGGAGGATGGGTTAGCCTGGTGATGGGTATTGAGGAGGGCACGTTCTGCATGGAGCACTGGGTGTTATATGCAAACAATGAATCATGGAACACTACATCAAAAACTAATGATGTAATGTATGGTGATTAACATAACATAATAATAAAAAAAAAATCCCAGCAAGTTTTTTTGTAGATATAGACAATTTAATTCTTAAATTTAAATAGAAAGTCATGGGCCCCAGAATAGCCAAAACATCTTGTGATGAAGAAGAAAGTTGGAAGGATTACTCTACATAATAATAAAGTTTAATATTTAGCAATAATAATTAAGACAGTGTATTATTGATAGAGAGATGGTCACATAGATCAATGGAGCAGAAATATATCCACATAATATGCTCAGTTCATTTTTGACAAAAGTGGAAAGCAATTTAATTGAGGAAAGATAGCCTTTTCAACAAATGGTCCTGGAGCAATTCAATCCAGTTCGATATTAATCAAACAAAAGAATAAACCTTGACATAAAACCATATGTTATACAAAAAGCATCTCAAAATGGAATGCAGAGTTAATTGTAAAACATAAAAAAAATAGACTTAAAAATAATAGACTATCTTTGTGATTTTGGCCTTAACAAAGAGTTCTTAGGTTTTATAATAATAAGATAATCTCTAAAAGGAAAAATTGAGTAAAAAATTGGACCTGATCAAAATTAAAACAAAAATTGCTCTGTGAATGCCCATGTGAAGAGAATGAAAAGAAAACCTACAGATTGGGGAAATATATCTGCAAACCATATATCCAACAGAGCACTAATATCTAGAATATATAAAATCCTGAAACTCAACATAAAAAAATCCAGTATGAAGATGGACAAAAGAAATGAACATGCTTATCATTGAAGAAAATATACAGATGACAAATAGCATGTTGAAAAGTGTTCTAAGTCGTAAGTTCATAATGGAAATGGAAATTAAAACCATGATGAGATATGATCTATCTATTGAGATAACTAAAGCAAGAAAATAATGATACCACCAAATGATGATGTGAATACTGGATTGCTCAGACATTGCTGGTGGCAATGTAAAATGGTACAACCAATCTTGAACACAGTAGAGTCTAAAAAAAAATAAACATGCTGCCACCAAGTGACCAAGCACTTATATCCAGGGGCTTTTATCCCAGAGAAATAAAAATTTGTGCTTACACAAAGTATCTGTATGCAAATGTTAAAAGCAGCTTTATTTTTAATAGTAAAAAAGGAGGTAGTCCAGATATCCTTTGGCAAGTGAATGGTTAATCACAACAATATAAAGGAACAACCTATTGATACATCCAAGTTGGGTGAATTTTCGGTGAATTATGCTTAACAAAAAAGTCAGTCCTAAAAGATTACATACTGTATGATTCTATTTATATAATATTTTTGAAATGATAAAGTTTTATAGATGGAGGACAGATTAGTTGTGTCCAGAAACTGGGGACAGGAGGAATAGGAGGTAGAAGGAAGGTGGTTGTAGTTATAAAATCACAGTAGGAAGGATGCTTGTAGCTTTGGGACTGTTCAGTGTCTTGACTGTGGGGGTGGAAGCAGGAATCTACATAGGTGATAAAATTATACAGAATTTAATGCAAACACACACACACACACACACAAGGGAGTATGAGTAAAACAGGAGAAATCTAAATATGATTGGTGGATTATATCAATGCCCATATTCTGGTTGTGATATTATAGCATAGTTTTACAAAATGTTACAATTGTGGAAACTAGGTAAAGTGTTTTTCTGCATTATTTCTTACAACCTCATGTGAATCTATAATTATCTCAATAAAATAGTAACAGAACATTCAGAATCCCTTAAAAAAAAAACCAGTGGAACACAAGAGTGCCACTCAAATCTCTGAGATTCAATGACTTTTTAATAATTTTTTTTTTAAGGTTCTATTTATTCATTTGAGACACAGAGATAGAGAGAGAGAGAGCATGAGCAGGGAGAGAGGCAGAGGGACAGGGAGAAGCAGGCTCCCCGCTGAGCCAGGAGCCCGATGTGGGGCTTGATTCCAGGACCCTGGGATCACGACCTGAGCCGAAGGCAGACGCCTAACCATCTGAGCCACCCAGGCGCCCCTTAATAATGTTTCTTATTTACTTATTCCCAGCCAAAGAATAATCAAGTGTGAAGTCAAAATAAATATATTTTCAGACATGCAAGAACATACAGATTTTCTTTCTTGTAACCCTTTCAGGAGATAGCTGACAATAAGCCACAAGAAAACAATGTTAAAAAAAAAAAAAGATGATTGAGATTCCAGTAAATCCAAAAGATACTCACATGAAGAATTCTGGAACATTTCAAGAAAGCAGTCAGTCCAGATCAAAACTTCAGGACTCCAGAAGAGATGTTTCTGAGACAGTAAATGGACCTCATTCAATAGGAAATATGATTTTAAGGCTAGATAAACATGAGTTGATTACGAAGTTACCTTCCTTGTGTTTTTTGGGGTCAGCATTAAGAAATGAAAGCTTTTCAGTAATTTCAGTAAAACAAAAACCTTGGCTTACATTTGAAGCAAACAAACGTGGCATTATTTTATAGAACTGAAGGGTATGGTAAGCAAATGCATTTGACCTTGATTCTGGGACTTTTTATATTTATTCTATGGAGAGTTCATTCCAAATCAGTTTCTCATTATATGGCTACTAGACTTTCTGAAGTTTATTAGTCTTTGACAGTATTAAGGCATCTTTAAGTTGAATTTTTAATCATGTTCCCTGTAAGCTGTATAATTTTAGTAAATGTGAGAACAAAGATAACAAAAATGTTTATTTCTTTCAGAGTTCTAATTAAGATAACCTTTGATTACAGCTGAACTGAATTACTAAGACTTTTATTAAATGTATTTTTATTCACTATAATCATTAACATTTCTTTAAATAAAATGTAATATTTCAAACCCAGTAATAACGAGTGGGTCAAAATGGTTATCTGTTATTTCTACAAAATGTATTTCCTTCTTAGACATGAATAGGAGTTTGCAAGTCACATTAATTAGGTGTGATTGTTTATCTGGTTGACAATATGTTGGACATTTTAATAGGTTCAGAGAAATCTATGAGCATCATGTAATAGTCATATAATGAAAAAGCCAAGCTGATATGAGGAAGGGAATTGTGGATGGTAGAAAATGAGCTATTAAAATAGAAAAACGCAGCTGGCAAAGAAGCAAATAGAAAACATTAAACTGACGAGCAATTTCTCAACCTTGGGAATAGGGTCAGGATGAAAAATGTTACTACAATGGAATCGTCCCTTAACTATTACATTTGCAGTTTTCCTGTAATGAGTGAGAAATCCTTATCAAGGAAAAGCAATTACTGAAGAATGTACCTTCTGGGAAGCAAATTTATAAGGTGAACACACTTAACCTAGAGATTAAATCTTAAAAAAAAAAAAAAAAAAAGATCACTTTGTTCTCACAAAACACTAACATTTTATTGGTTGCCAGAAGTTGCTGACAGGTCGTTAATAACAATAGCAAGTGTTGAAAAGAGTGTCAAGCTTCCTGTTAACCAGTCCATGTGGTTGTCAATTTTAAAGATTCATTTTATCGTGTGAACACATTACCAGATAAAACCAGTAGGTGGGTTCGTTTTGTCGAACCTCTACCCGACTTTGACTTGAGAAAATGCACTGATATTTCTATTCAGCTCTGTATTAATGCACAAGACCCCTTCCTGAAACATTAATCAACCACAGCCAGAATGAAAATCAATATAACCCTGAAACATAGCTCCAGATACCAAAAATAAGTGTGAAAAAAAGAGCATGCGGCATCTTTCTCAGTGTTTTGGAGAATTGTGCTAGCATTGCAAAGTGCAACTGTTCTTTTTTCCCTCTGTAAACAACTATGGATATGAATTTTATATGACATTTTCAATGCTAGGTGATATATTCCCAAAACAATATTATTAAAGGCTGAGTCTCTGTCCTCTACTGGCTGTTATTTATGATTGTTGCTTTGTGGCAAACAAAACACCAAACACAAATAAATAATGCTGTGCTGTGTATGGGCTTTTCCCCTCAGTGCAGAAAACAAAAGTATACATTTTGGGTTTTGCTCAGGAAAGGGGTTTATTCATGTAAAACAATATTCCTTTCAAGAGGGTGTGTAAGGAAATAAAACTAAGCTAGGCAATGAATTCTGTTGTGTGAACTAATTGATTCGGCTGATAAAAAATAATGTGGGGCATGACAGATGGAAAGCGATCCGTTGCAACTGAATAAGGAAGCCAAACCTGCTTTTTCCCTCTCTGTCTCTCTTTCTCTGTCTCTTTCACACACATGCTAGACTGTTAAATACAAAAGAGTATGTGTGAAATTCCCAATTATGTGATGATTTTACATGTTTAATTGGCAGTTAATTTCAGAGTTGTTTATTCATCCATATTTAGGTTCCTTTTTGAAATAAATATGTGGGGTCCATAAATAATGGTAGTCTTGGCTTCATCACTTGGTGCTTTTTTAAAAAAAGAAAAAAATACAAAAATAGAGATGATAGTTCCATATTTTAGTAAAAGTTTGAGATATAACATATTTGCTTAAACACCAATAAAATAGTAGGGATTTAATAATCAGATTTTGTTTATAATTCTGGTAAAAACAAAATGGGAATATTTTATTACAGATTTAATTGTATTGGGATTCAATTGTATTCTACATTGCATCATTCTCACTAAAACAGACATGATACATCTGCATCCATAATTACTGCCTTCTATTTTTTTGGTGGTGGTTCTCATACATTATCTCAGTTGCCCTTCACACAAAAGTTTTAAGAGAATATATGTTGTTATCTACACTGTTTTGCAGATGAGGAAATTGAGGTTCAAAATATTAGAATGTATGTACCAGACAAATAACCTTTACCCAAATTATCCAGAGTTTATTCAGGGATGGCTCTCTTTGTACTCCTTAAACATTCACCTACCAAGGCACCTGGGTGGCTCAGGCGGTTAAGCATCTGCCTTCAGCTCAGGTCATGATCCCGGGGTCCTGGGATCGAGCCTGGCATCGGGCTCCCTGCTCAGTGGGGAGCCTGCTTCTGTCTCTCTCTCTCTCTCTGACAAATAAATAAATAATCTTTAAAAATATTCACCTACCTCACTATTTGAGGGAGGCCCTGCCCCCTGGGAATTGTAGCAGGTTTTCTCTTTCTGTTATCTGTGCATTATGCTTCATTCTTATTTACAGATACTTAAGGAGTTGACATGTTCCCACCAAAAGGCAGGATCTTATTTCATTGTATAACCAATAGCTATAGCTTTGTTCCTTTATTTTCCTTTGTATCACATTTCTCTAGTTAAAGTTCTTGACCACAATTTGATTCTGATTTAACCTAGGATAATTTTAGTTTTTTCTCATTGCTTTTATCCAGTCAAATCATGGTCTATTTTTTGTTGGATGTAATAAGACATTTTGCAAAGAAGTTACGGTGCATGTGAAGTGCACACAGTAAGTGGGAGGAGTGAATCATCACTCATCCTACCGCTGGCACTGACTTCCCTTTGGGGTCTACAACTCTGGCACATCAGATTGACCTCTGATCTTCTTTCTCTGTCCTCAGGATTTTATGCTTCTGTTCTATTTGAAAATAGACTGAAAGAACTGCCCCTCAATTTCTGTGTCTTTAGAAACTTATTCAGGAATAAGGTTCTGGGCACATGGGAACATTGTATTTCCATGAGTCTAACTGTTACTATCTCTGTTAACATCTGCTAGGTAGTGCTGATTTGCAGCATTAAGTGGAAGCTCAGTCTGTTTAGCAACAGAAATTGCTGAAAGTGTTAAAAATTAGTGAAAAAGAAAAATAGTTAATTTGAATTACACTTCTCATCCTTATCATTTTTTATTGCTAAAAAAGATAATTGCTTAGCAAGTAATCAAAGAAATTCTCAGACAGGAGCTAAGGGCAGATGTAAATCCCTAATAATGAATAATAAGGTACAGAACATACTGTATAAAAATATTAGAATAATTTTCTTGCTTTGGATGTTTTTGAAATTCCTCAGGAATAGAAGAGAGACAGGTGATTTCTAATCCTTGTATGTATGACATTTTGATAACGAAATCCTTTTTTTTATTTTTTTTATTTTTTTAAAGATTTTATTTATTTATTTGAGAGAGAGAGAATGAGAGACAGAGAGCATGAGAGGGAGGAGGGTCAGAGGGAGAAGCAGACTCCCTGCCGAGCAGGGAGCCTGATGCGGGACTCGATCCCGGGACTCCAGGATCATGACCTGAGCCGAAGGCAGTCGCTTAACCAACTGAGCCACCCAGGCGTCCCAAAATCCTTTTTTTTTTTAAATGATTGGATGTGGGTTGCCTGGGTGGCTTGGTCGTTAAGTGTCTGCCTTCGGCTCAGGTCATGATCCCAGGGTCCTGGGATCGCGCCCCACATCAGGCTCCCTGATCCACGGGAGCCTGCTTCTCCCTCTCCCACTCCCCCCTGCTTGTGTTCCCTCTCTTGCTGTGTCTCTCTCTGTCAAATAAATAAATAAAATCTTTAATAATAATAAAATAATTGGGTGTGAGATCTTACAAGTTTCACATATATTCTGAGTCCATTTCAAAAAAGCAAGCAACCAAAAAAAACAAAAACAAAACAAAACAAAGAAAACTTCTGAACTTTTCACAATTGAATCATTATCTTCAGTGTCCCATCCTGGATGCTGATAGGATAGGAGCCTTTCTTTTTCCAGGCATTATTCACAAACCTGCTAACCAGGATGAGGGCTTTTGTTTATTTTCACGCTTGCAGCTATGTTCTGGCTACCTCTATGCAAAGGGTGAGTATTAGAGGTCTTCAGGAAATTCGCATTAAAATTACCTGTAGACCTCATCCTAGATTCATCTTTTTCTCCAATCCTGGGCATTCTGAGCCACTCTGGGGTTTTTAGGCTTTGTAGATGAGCTTCATATCAAAGAATCAAATAATTGTCAATTTTCATGGTACCTAAGGATCACTCATGAATAACAAGAACTATGTGTTTATGCCTACCTAATATTGAAAAAAAAAATAGGTTTGGTGTTTCATTCTCCAAACATCATTGATCATATTATTTAATTCTCATGTAATTTATAGGTTCAAAATGTCATAAACTTTCCTTATTGGCTACTTGGTTTTATCCTGATTATGTATACTAGACTTTAACCTAAAATTATATATGTATAAAATACACATGATTTACATAAATTAGTATATATAAAGACTTTAGAACCTACCCTGGCACATAACTAGCACCATGGTAGTATTTTCTAATGACATTTCACTTAATTTTTACAATCTGACATAGTTGTGCCATTTTATAGGTAAGTAATTGAGGTTCACAGTTTAACTTCCATATGTTAACATAATGAATGAATTATCTGTTCTGTGCTTTAAATTCATATTTTTGATGACAGAGCAGGTACTAAATCACTAGATTATTCTACCTCCTATTTATGAAAAAATTAATAATTTCAGCCACAGAATAATTCGGAAATTATTCCCATGTAAATCTTTTTTTTTCAATAGAGGAACACCACGCAGAGATTTGATTTCGCAAATTCAGTCCCATGGAACAAATTACATGATTCTGAAAACATATGAAGAGAAAAAGTTTAGGAACAAAAATCTTTATTTCAAAGCTTCTCAACTAAAGCCTTGAATTCAACTCATATGGCTTCATTTTGAGCTATATTGATTCTTATATAAAAATATAACTCAAAAGAAGCTTTGATATATATTTTACTAGCCACCAAGAGATTAAAAGCAGCAGAAAAGACATCATTACCTGAATTTTCAATGATTGACACACAGAATATGAGACGAATTTAAGAAATAAAATTTCATAAACGTGGTACAAACGTGATCTTCAAAATTAGAACTTGAGTCATGAAAACAAACAAAAAAAAATGCGAAAGCAGTGTGCTCTGCTTTTAAAGACCATTATATTTATAATCCATTTGATTAGGATCACTATGAATTCCCATTTCAAAAGTAATACTAATAGAACTAAGCCTCATTTTACTTGGAAAGTTCATTATGTTCAGTATATTTTTCTCCAGCAATGTTATACCTGCAAATACACCCATTCTCTCATATAATCCCATATATGGATGGTCTCCCACCACAACTGGAATGTAGGAAGATAAAATCAGGATTGTGCTTGTAAATGTAGCAAGATTCAATGGCTAGCCAATGTCTAGGAAATGCAGCACCTGCCGTACATTTCCCCTTACGGTGCATTAGCCAGATGATGAGTGGTTAAAGAGCCACTTCCAGAGTGAATTAGAATGCCATTTAGCTTTTTACTTGTCATTATTTCTCAATATTATTGATAGCTAAAGTGTAAAATAATGAAGAAAAGAGTAGAGTATCTATTAGTGGCCATTGTTGCAATGGAGTGCAAAAGAATGTTGCAAAATTCTAGTGCCCTGAAATGATGGGCAAATTACACATATGGGCAGGACGAATATAAAGCACATTCCTGACATGATGTATATTATTAAAATATGCATAAAGCTAAGTGTATTCCTTCAGCTAAGATACAAATATATGTAGTGTTTCTAGCTGAAGAGAGACAATGTTGGGAATTATAACAAAAAAATGCATGCAGTTCACATATATTTATGAATTATGGAAAGTAAGGAATTTTGTAGTTATTTGGTCTTTCATAATTAAAATTATTTATTGTGTACCTATTATGTGTCAGGCACTAGAAGTACTAAGGATAATGGGCTGCTATGAGTCTCTGTATTTGTTCACAGATTCATTCACTCATTGTTTCATTATTTGTTTCACCAAATGTTATTTATCATATCCCATCATCTAAGAAGAAAAGTGCCAGGCCTTAATCCTTGCCCTTATAGAGTTTGAACTTTGGATGAATATAATGCATTGTGCTAAGTCCCATGTTAGAGTCACATATGGACAGCTCTGGATGTACTAAGGAAAGCACAGTAGAGAAGAATAGAAAGTGCCCTTCATGTCTCTTATGGTGTGGGGAGTCGTGACAGGTGAAGCTTCTCAGAAGTGATGTTTGAACCTATTCTTTAAGAAAAAACAGTTGTATTCAAGAAGAAAAGGATTAGGGAAAGAAGTTCCAAACTAAAGTAACAATTTAAATATTTGCTCACCACTTTCTGATAGTTTATACCTAAATTCAAAACAGACCTATATATCCAGATGCCTACCGAGCATCTTCATTGCAATGACCAACAGATAACTTAAAGTAGATCAAATGGATTCATTATCTTTACCTTTTCCCATTTAGCCATCTTTCTCTTCTATCCCCTCTGTTGGTAATTAGACTCACCCTCCAGTCTGTCAGCCTTCAACCTTGATTCTTCATCCTCCCTTACTTCTGTGTAATCAGCTAGATACTAAGCCTTATGAATGGTACCTTATAAATTGCAATTAAATCTATCCCTTTCTCTTCATTCCATTACCAATTAATTCAGGTCCTCTTCATTGCTCACCTGGATTATTACAGCTAATCTCTGTGCTTGAGTTTCCTTCTTCTTATATTCATTCTTGTCACGGATGCCAGCATGCTCTTTCTTAACTAGAGCACACATTAGTTCATGTCCCTTCTGCTTTAAATGCTTCACTGATTTCCTAGTGCTTTAGAATTAAATCTATATTACCAACATGGACTAACAGGTCATTGAGGTCTGGTTCCTGTCTACCTCTGCTCTTTTATATCCAGTAATTTTTCTCATTTATATCTTTCTTTCTAATCACAGTGACACATTTATAATTCAGAATATATGAATTTAGTTTTATGAATCTGTGCCTTTGAACCTGGTAGTCAATTGATTTATTCAAATGAATATTTATTTAAATAAATGTTGAGGTGAGCATCTCTTATTTTTGCCTAGTTTTTAATGTTTAGTCCACTTTTTGTGCAGCAGGGACCAGAGTAACTCTTTTACCTCATTAGAGGAATGTGAACATAACCAAAAGGCCATCATTCAGGTTTTCTCTTGGGGGATTTGAATCTTGAATGAAGAGAAACAGGAGTAAAAGGCAATTAGAGAAGAACATATCTATCGAAATGGTCATATGGGGTTATTCTCCTTCATTCTGCTAGTCCGGTGAATGGTAGTAAGACTTTTTAAAATTTTAAACCAACCTTGCATTCTTGGAATAAACTCAACTTTGTAATGATAGGTAATCAGGATTTGCATAGAAGATTTAAAAAAAAATACAAAAGAGTTTACAATTTATTAGTGTGTAGCTCAGTGAATATTCAAAAGCCAAACACATTCCTGTAACCAAAACCCAGATCAATATACAGACTGGTCTAAACTTCTCCAAAAGCACACTGTCTCCCCTTCCGGTCAATACTTCCATCAGCTGGAAACCCTCTCCTGATATCTGTCACCATATCACAGTATAACTTCTTGTTTTTGAACTTCATATGAATTAAAGGGATTCTTTAGAGCAACCCTCACCCAATGATTGGTTGGCACCAGGTGTAAAGTTCTGAACTCCCTCCCCGCTCACACTTGGGACAATTCTGAAGGGCCTTAGAGCTTCACAGCTTCCTGCTGGCACCTGCGAGGCCTTGTTATCTCTGTGACATTCAAGTTATTTTACCTCTCTGAGCTTCTGTTTGTTTTTTTTTAATAGTGATATTTATAGTATATAAATACAGAGTTATGAGAATTGTACGAGATTGTGTATATAAAGTCATTGGGGTAACACTTAGGATAGATGAAGCACTTATTATGTGGTTCCTCTTGTATGTAATTAAACTCTGTATTCAAAGACCATCATGTGAATCCTAAATTCCTATTAAGTTCTTTGTCCAAATTACAGTGTTCTTGTATCTCTCCATTATCCTCTGTGTTACAGTTACTATTGCTGTGTAACAAGTTGTCTCCAAACGTAATGACTTAAAACAACAATCATATTATGTTCAAGAATTCTGAGGCTCATGAATTTAGAAAGGATATAGTAGGGGCAGTTTGACACTGTTACAGATTACTTAGACCCTCAGCTGCAAAGGTTCTAACTCTGGGGGCTGAAAGCATCTGAAGTTTCATCCATTTACATGTCTGACATCTCGGCTTGGAGGCTAAAAACCAAGTATGCTGAGTGACGCACCTCCATGTGGCTTTTCTGTGAGGCATGCCCTTAGGGTAGTAAGTACTGTGAGTGCTTAAGTCAACTAAAGTGGAAACTGCATCATCTTTCCTAAAGTAGCCTAGAAGTCACACAGCATAATTTCTGCCACTTTTGTTGTTTACAAGAAAGTCATAAACCCATACCAAAATAGCTAATGTTTTGGTCTCTCCATGATAACTATTTTTCTATTTTTTAAAAGCTATATATCTAGTCTATGAAAGAATTAAAAACCTAATCTTGTGACATAATGGCAAACAGTGGTAAGTGGTAGAAAGGAAAAAAATGAAAGGAGCTGTGGAGTTTATAACCCAGGGACCTCGTTTAGTTTGGGGTTTCATGAGCGCTTATCTAGGGAAGTGACATTTAGGCTTAGACACCGGTGATTCCTGAAATTATCTCTTTATCACATCTATCTTTATTCCCAAAGGAAACACAGTTATCTGACAACAAATATCTCTTATGAAGATGAGCCATGATTTAGATAATTCCTCTTCGAATGAGACCAGTAATTCCCTGGTCATTGTTCATTAGAAAGTGATTTAACACACACCTATATTGTAATACATTATAATCACATGCTCTCTAAAACCTTCAAGAGAGCTTCTGTCAACATAAGAAACCAAATTGGTTAAAATTTCTGTGCTTATTTGCTGCATTAACAATCAGTTGTGTACTAGTTCACCATTCCCAAAGGAGACCAATGAGAATTGGCCCTGTTCTCTAAAGATTACTTCCGATTCTTGTAGAACCCTTAGTAATAGACTAGAGAGCATTATAAGACACACTGAGACACCTGAAGATTTCTGTGAGATGAGCTTGATATTATAGAAACACCAAAGAAACTCTACCGTTATCATTACTATCATCATCATTGTTAATATTGAGTGATTTCTATGTGCCATGCATACCTTTATATTATTTACTTTCTTTTGTTATTAAAAAAAATTTCCACAAAAAAAGAGGAAGCTTAAATTTTCCAAAGCCAATCATCTTTGAAGTGGCTCAGTGAATATTCCAACCAGTTTGTGTTTTGTTTGGTTTGGGTGGGTTTTTTTTTAAGATTTTATTTAATTGTTTGAAAGAGGGAGCACAAGCAGGGGGAAGGGCAGAGGAAAAGGGAGAGGGACAAGCAGACTCCCCCACTGAGCAGGGAGCCCAACACAAGACTTGATCCCAGAACCCTGAGATCTTGACCTGAGCTGAAGTCGTATGCTTAACTGACTGAGCCACCCAGCGCCCCTTGTTTGGTTTTGTTTTTACATCAAACCCTGTGTTTCTTGAAAACATAAGTAACTTTTGAGGCTGGCCAGAATCTAATACTCATAAATACTATTCTCCATGACAATAAATTAAGGTTTAAGTCACAGTACATCATCCCTCATGATTGCATATCTCCTTGACCTAAAATACCTCTTGTTACTGGACTGAACTAAAGGATTTTCAAATGACAAAAAGACAGTTTTGTCAACATGTCATTATGGCCTTCTATTTAGATATTTGTGCAATAAAAGGAAATATGAGGGGTGGTGGAGCTTCCTATATAATTGATTCCTAAAACATTCAGAAGACTTCTAGTTTCAACTCCAACATGTAAACGTTGTGAAAGTCATCGCTCCCATATTTACCACAAGAAAAAGATGAAACTTAATAATATTCCTTGGACCCGTCAAATATTTCAAGTTGGCAGATAAACTACCAGTATAATATGCATAACTGGAATACCAGCAGAAGGAAAGAGAGTAGAGAAGAAAAAATATTTTAAAAAGGAATGGTTAAGATTTGGGGTAGAAAGACAAATCTTAGCAAATTTAAAGGAATAGAAGACATGCAAAGTATGTTCTCAGACAACAATGGAATTGAAATAGAAATTAATTACGTAAAAAAACTTAAAAATCTCCAAATATTTAGAGATTAAAAAATATGATTCTAAAGAACAGAGAGGTCCAGGAAGAAGTATTAAGAGAAATTTTAAAATATTTTTAGCTATTTTAAAATGAAAGTGCAACTTACCAAATTTGTGGTACGTCTGGAGGGAAATTTGTAACATTAATGCATATTTTAGGAAAGAAAGATCTAAAATCAGTACTCTAAGCTTCAACCTTAGGACACTAGAGAAAGAAGAGCAATTAATGTCTAAAGCAAGTAGAAGAGAGATAATAAAATTTAGAGTAGAAAATAACTAATTTGAAAACAGGAAAACGATAGAGATTATCAATAAAATGAAAAACTGGTTGGGCACCTGGGTAGCTGGTGAGTTAAGCGTCTGCCTTCAGCTCAAGTCATGATTTTGGGATTGAGTCCCACATCAAGCTCTCTGCTCAGCTGAAGACCTGCTTCTCCCTCTCCCTCTCCCCCTGCTGCTCCCCCTGCTTGTGCTCTCTCTCTGTGAAATAAATAAATAAAATCTTAAAAGAAAAAAAAGGAAAGAAAAACTGATTATTTGTAAAGCTCAGTAAGATTGATAAACCTCTAACCACACTGACCTGGAAAAAAAAGAATCAGAAACTACCAATATCTATATAAATTAGGGGCCTTTATTACTAATCCAATAGACACTTATTTAATGGATAATGAAGGAATACTATAAAACTGTATGCCTCCAAATTTGATATAGTAGATAAGGTGGACCATTTCTTTGAAAGACAAAAACTACCATAACCCACAGAGGAGAAATAGATAACAAAATATATTTACCTGGTAAAGAAATAGAATAAAAATTAATACACTTCAAATAAAAAGCATCTATCCCAGTTTATAGGTGGATTTTATATTTAAGGAATGTTGTTTGATGATGAATTTCAGATACAAACGATACTGATTCTCCATGATCTCTTCCAGAAAGTACAAAAAGAGTATCCAGAAAGACTAATATATGTAAGATAGAAATCCAGTAGATTTGTCTATTTCTACTAACTTTGCAATAAGACCATTTCAAAATATGTTTCCCACCTTGCCAAAAATATAAAAACAAACAAAAAAATCCAAAACCAAAAGTGGTCAGTCATAGGCAGTACAATCAGAGTTATTTTTAGGCTTATATTTTACTGCTAGAGATACATACAAAGGCTTAAATTAAATGAAATGTATTATTTTTCATATAAAAGTCAGGATATAGGCAGTTCTAGACTGGTATTGATGGCTTTCCTCCTCAAGGTCCCCAGGAATACAAGCTTTTCTCCACTTGCTGCTTCAGCAACCCTGTTGAATATGGGTTTGGAACACATTATTTACATTCAGGTAGCAGATTAGTAGAAAGGGCCTAGGAAAATGGAACAAAAATTAGAGCCCACTGTCTTTAATGGAAAACTCCAGAAATTTGACATATAACACTTCCATTTATATCTATGTTTGACCTAGCTGTAAATAAGGTTGGAGGACGTGGCCTTTATTCTGGACAATTAAATGCCCAGCTAAAAACTGTGGGAAAAGGAAAAATAGATACTAGGAACAGCTAGCACTTTCTTCTGTACTATCTACAATCTATATGGTGTGATAGCTTGGTTTCACTGCATGCATTTATAAATCACCACTGCTTGCGTCCGGTTACACACAGATTATATCTATAAAACATTGATTAATAAAACATTACGCAATGATGAAAAATTTCTGTATCTGCATCCTCCAATAGAATAGCTGGTAGCCGCATGGACTGTTATTAAGCACTTGAAATTTGGCTTGCATGATTGAAGAAATGAATTTTTTATTTGATTTGATTAAATTTAGATTTAAATAACTGCACGTGGCCCAGTGGTACTGTATTGATAACAAAGCTATAAAAGCTTTAGAATGCTCCCATAGATATAAGCTTAAACTTGCTTCCCAGCTTCTGATGGGCCTTTTATAGATTTGTTTGTTTAATTACCTGACAAGAGCATGCTTTCCAACTTCGAGGAAACTTATGTAGTAATATAATAAAGAGGGCAAAACCTTAAAAATACATGTTCTGTTCCTATCTCCTATTTTTCCCATTAGATTTTAGTCTAGGCTTCCTTTGTAACACCTTCCTGTCTTTTATGTTTTTTAACTTTAAAGTAAGTAAGAAAATAGAAAAAGTATTATATTTTATATATATTTTATATATATTTTATATATTATATTTTATATATATTATATTATATTTTATTTATATTATATTTTATATTAGTTTGTAGCATTGTCTAGGGTCATTTGAGTACTCATTGATTGCAGTAGGTCCTGTCATAAAGGTATATGGGGCAAGGCTAGAAACAGTCTAAAAATTCTGGGAAGTGCATTCTTATTACAACAATTCTGGAGGATCATAGATCTTTGAAGAATTCAAAGATTTTTATCCTCCCTCATGACCATTTAACACATTCAACAGAAATTATGTTGGTAACACTTTTCTTTTAACCTATGAATATATATACATGTGTTTTTACGTGTGTACATATGCATGTGTCTGTATGAGAAGAGTGGAATAACCAAAGAAGCATAAAGTTTAACATGTATAAACAGGAGACATAGGTTTCCTGGCTGATAAATGTATATGAAAGGTGAGTCTATTTCAAATAGTTTGAGAGGCAAAGAAAAGATGAAAAGAAAATCTCATTTTTCAGTAAATAAGGAAATTAAAAAATTTATTACTATTGCCTTATTTGGTGGGGGGGAGATAAAAATTCTATAGAGAAAAAGCAACTCATCAAAATTTAGCCAGTATATATGTATTTTCTGCAGTGTACCTGTGTGGTTTTCATTTCTCCTTACTACACTTTCTTCCAAAACAATCTTCCTATTCACTACAGTTAGAAATTTGAGGTTTGCTCATCTTGTTTTTATAGTTCCAAAATTTAGCTCCTGCTAGGAGTGAATTATGTACACCTACATGTTGAGCTTCAGGCAGAACTCAAGAAAAAGCAATTGCTATTTCAATTTATTAAGTATTGCAAGCAAATTTCTGACTATAGAACATCTCTGTCAAGAAAATTAGAGTTTTAGAAGTGGAAACTTCCCAACTATCACACATTTACATGTAGCTTATTCGTCATGTGGAAAGAGGAACATGGTGGGGGAACCAGAATATGGTATTTAGTTTTAGGTGGTAAAAGAAAACAAAACAAAAAGACTATTTTCTTTTATTTCAGTTTCATTTTCCACATATTAAGAGAATAAATTTTGTTTGTGAGAAGAAAATCCTTTTACATTTTGTGTGAAAATTTTTATTACAAGTGTGATATTGATAGCTAACATGTTTGTATATCTAGAAATACAGTCTATAAGACTATTTCTCTATATGCATGGAAAAAGAGTTTGTGGAGGGGCCTGCGTGGCTCAGTCAGTTGAGTGTCCAACTCTCGGTTTTGGCTTGGGTCTTGATCTCAGGGTCATGAGCTCAAGCCCCACATTGGGCTCCACACTGAGCATGGAGCCTACTTAAAAAAAAAAAAAAAAAAAGGAAAAAGAGTTTGGGTTAGGGAAGAATTATGTACATAAATTATCATACATTCAAAGGTGTGAACTAATAAAGAGACCAAAGATTTGTAGGAAAATTTACTAAAAATAAAGACAGTTGTGGGGCGCCTGGGTGGCTCAGTCGTTAAGCATCTGCCTTTGGCTCAGGTCATGATCCCAGGGTCCTGGGATCAAGCCCCGCATCGGGCTCCCTGCTCGGCGGGAAGCCTGCTTCTCCCTCTCCCACTCCCCCTGCTTGTGTTCCCTCTCTCGCTGTGTCTCTCTCTGTCAAATAAATGAATAAATAAATCTTAAAAAAAAAAGACAGTTGTTTACCTTCCACACCAAAAAATACATATATATATATATGCACATGTATATGTGAACATATATACATTATATATGTATATATACACATTTACATATGTGTACACATGTACGTATATACAGTATAATGCTTTCAGGAAGATATATATATTTGTGTGTGTGTGTGTGTCTATATATATATATATATATAAAATCTAAGATGAGTCTTACTCAAGAAATTAGAGTGAGGAGATAGATCCTTAAGCTTCTCAGATGTTATAGTTTGCTTTGAGGAGCTGTCATTTGCTCTTAAATGGGGTGAGATAAATTTGTGTTTCAATGCCCTAGAACCAAGTTTGCCCTGGAGAATAATTACCACAGCTAGAAAAGAGCAGTTTGGAGAAGGCAGGATAAGACTTAGAGGTTTTTTCCAAGGAAGGGAAAGCAATTCAGATCTGTTCCTAAGAGCAGCATTATAGAAGGAATCAAATCTGGAGTGGGAAGGGAGGGATGAGGGACCTGGGTAACTGAGGGAGGGAAAACCACATTCAGCTAACAGCACACTTCAGCTGTGGTTCATGAAATAAGTTTTTCAAGACCATTTATTTAATAAGAGAGTTTTTGAATTGTCCAACTTTTCTAAAAATGCATGACCCGTGATCATTATAATGTTTTTATTACAATAACATATTCAGAACCATGTTAGTATTTAATTTTGAGGATTAATTATCTGAAATTATATCATTAAAGACCATTAACACATTTATTCAGCATTAAACATTTCAGTAAGGAATATCTTTGTGTTGCTGAGGGTTGGTACACAGAATTCTTTTAAAGAGGAGGATGAAATAAAGCACTGCTGGATCTCTTTGGAATTAAGCCTCCAGCGTGGAAGGTGGGAGAACTGTTTTCTATGACAATTATGGAGACGATTAAAACTGGCTTCCTTCAAAACATAAGTGTGATTCTAGGAAATGTCTCTGTTTCCTTTGCTGTGTTTTTTAAATAACATTTTCCTAAGGCGAAAAAAATATATATATATATAAAACACTATAATTTCAAGAGGAAAGTGTTTTAACAGCTTGGACCACAGAGTGCCTAAACTTCAGAATTTAATAGTGTTATCATTATGTGGACGGCATTTCAGAAATATGTTTAAATAGTGAATTTATTTCTTTGATACATTTATTTCTAAACAATTGCTATTATTACTGGAACTTTTTCCTGTGGAAAATGCAATTGAACTTTGATTACTGACTGCAAGAATCTAGTAACTTTCCATTCAGATGAAGCATGATGCCTGCTGTCAAACATGTATTGTTCACAAAACACTGTCACAAAATTCTTGCTTTTCTTGCCAGTATCTCAGAACAGTGTTAAGCATAAATCAAACATTTCCTGAGAAAGAAAGGCTAATTTAATAAATGTTCAGGTGAAAACAAAAAGCTTTTTGCTTTGAATGTGATACAAGAATTCCCCATAAATAGCGTACAATAACAAATACAATGGTACATGATATTGTATATGATTACTAAAGAACAATATGTTTAAATAATATTTTTCAGAAGTCAGTGACATTTAATAGAAATATTGTCTCATCAATATATTATTTCCCATTAAATTACTTAGTGGTATTCCTCAGTTGTAGGGGTAACAGTTAAAATGTTATTTGGCTTTATTTGTTCTAAACTATACATAATTCGTTGGAGTATATTTCAATCTGAGCTAAAGAACAGACACTAGCTATGAAAGGTGGACTAATGAGTTCAAATTTGAGAACACTAGGGCATCTTCTTTACTGCTACCTTGTATGTTTATAATAAATCTAAATAGACCAATATCCTTGTACATTTATCCATTACTGTGTAACAAATTACTACAAACCTAAAGGCTTAAACCAACATACTTCAGTATCTCACAATTACTGTGGGTGAGGAATCACAGCTTAGCTTTGTTCCCTGCAAGGCATCAATCAAGGTGTTGGCTAGAGCTAGCTTCTTAGCTAAGGGTTCAGTGGGGGGCAGGGTGGTGATTTGCTTCCAAGTTCACGTGGTTGTTAGCTACATTCAGTTCCTTGTGGATTGTTGGACTGAATACTTCAGTTTCTTGTTGGCTGGAAGCTATAGGCTGCCCTCAGTTCTTTGCCAGGTGGTCCTGTTCTTTGGGCAGCTAGCTACCTGACAGCTTGCTTCTTTAGTCCTGTATGGGAGAGTCTCCTGGTAAGGGAGACATTGTACTCTTATGTAACATCATTAACATCCTGTTACCTTCTCGTTATTCTGTTTAGAAGCAAGTTATCAGTTCCACCCATACCCTAAGGGAAGGGATCATACAAAGGTGTGAATATCAGGAGGTGGGGATCCTGGGAGCCACCTTAGAGGATGTCACTACACGATTTTTATAAACCAGCAGTGGTTACTCATTGCCTGCTTGTAAAGTTCATTATCTGGTATCAAGCAAAGTTTACAGTCTCATCCCCTGCCATTCAAGACACACAAATATTCCTAATGGCCTTAAAGTACCCTTAATCTCATTCAAATATTCACAATGTGTGAACATGTCCTTGTGAATATTCAGGTATTCATCTGTGTGAACACTTCCCTTCTCCAGGCTTTCAGAAGACTTTCTATACAGTACTATTTTGTTGTTTTTAAGAATTAATTGTATTTATTTGCTTATAGTTAATCTCTGCAACTACATTTCTTGCATTTACCCACTACAAAACAAAGTTTATTGAATGTGAGGATGTGTAAATTAATGGATGGATAGGTGATTTGATAGGAAAAGGAGACTAGCTATTCTTTTAGCTTTAATATTCTTTAATATTCTTTGTTCTTTTAAAACGTCTGATTCTTTTTTTACTGACATATAGATGACACACAATGTTACATTAGTATCAGGTGTACAATACAGTGATTCTATAAGTCTATCCCTTATGCTGTGCTCAGCACAAGAGTAGCTACAACCTGTTACCATACAGTGCTATTTATAATACCACT
This sequence comes from Halichoerus grypus, assembly GCF_964656455.1. Taxonomy (NCBI): domain Eukaryota; kingdom Metazoa; phylum Chordata; class Mammalia; order Carnivora; family Phocidae; genus Halichoerus; species Halichoerus grypus. Next base: position 124,996,003 of record NC_135717.1, read on the forward strand.
GAATATAGTTCCTATGCTGTGTCTTTCATCCCCCGTGACTTATTCATTCTATAACTGGAAACCTTTATCTTCCTAACCCCTTTACCCATTTTGTTCATCCCCCAAGTGCCTCCCCTCTGGCACCTATCAGTTCTCTGAATTTATGGGTTCTGTTCTTTCTTTCTTTCTTTCTTTCTTTCTTCTTTCTCTTTCTTTCTTTTTTTTCTTTCTTTCTTTCTCTTTCTTTCTTATTCTTTGAATTTTCTAAGTTTTAATATTCCTTGTTTTTTTTATTTTATTATGTTATGTTAATCACCGTACATTACATCATTAGTTTTTGATGTAGTGTTCCATGATTCATTGTTTGCATATAACACCCAGTGCTCCATGCAATACGTGCCCTCTTTAATACCCATCACCGGGCTAACCCATCCCCCCACTCCCTCCCCTCTAGAACCCTCAGTTTGTTTCTCAGAGTCCATAGTCTCTCATGGTTTATCTCCCTCCCTCCAACTTCCCCCCCTTCGTTTTTCCCTTCCTACTATCTTCTTCTTTTTTTTTTAACATATAATGTATTATTTGTTTCAGAGGTACAGGTCTGTGATTCAACAGTCTTACACAATTCACAGCACTCACCATAGCACATACCCTCCCCAGTGTCTAACACCCAGCCACCCCATCCCTCCCCCCACTCCACTCCAGCAACCCTCAGTTTGTTTCCTGAGATTAAGAATTCCTCATATCAGTGAGGTCATATGATACATGTCTTTCTCTGATTGACCTCAGTGAGATACCATCTCACACCAGTCAATGAGATACCACCTCACACCAGTCAGAATGGCTAAAATTAACAAGTCAGGAAATGACAGATGCTGGCAAGGAGGTGGAGAAAGGGGAACCCTCCTACACTGTTGGTGGGAATGCAAGCTGGTGCAGCCACTCTGGAAAACAGCATGGAGGTTCCTCAAAAAGTTGAAAATAGAGCTACCATACGACCCAGCAATTGCACTACTGGGTATTTACCCCAAAGATACAAATGTAGGGATCCGAAGGGGTACGTGCACTCCGATGTTTATAGCAGCAATGTCCACAATAGCCAAACATGGAAAGAGCCCAGATGTCCATCGACAGATGAATGGATAAAGAAGATGTGGTATATATATACAATGGAATATTATGCCGCCATCAAAAGGAATGAAATCTTGACATTTGCAATGATGTGGATGGAACTGGAGAGTATTATGCTGAGCGAAATAAGTCAATCAGAGATAGGTTTTACCATTCTAAATGTATAAATGTTAATTATTATTTATCCATGAATCCCTTTAACAATAGTTATTATTTTTTGCTAATTATTCTGTATTTTGAGAGACTAAAATCCTCTTTCCCCTATAATGTGTTCTCTGTTTTTGAAAAGTATCTGGAAGTTATGGATAATTCATTCTTCTCAGTTAATATATTAAAAATTCTTTTGTCAAGTGAATATAACCTGGGGCATTTAATACAAGTGTCCATTAGCATCTATATATGGTAGCATAAGTCAACATGGCATATGAATCCAGTAAACTTACTAAACCCAGAAATTCCAAGAGTCCCCACGCTTGGATCAGAAAAACGTATATAGGAATATCTGACGCTCAGGATACTCCCTGGAAGAGAAGATCTAAATAGGATGGATGGCCCTGATTTTTATTAATTGACTAGATATTTAATATTATCACATATTCTGTAATAGTTTTCTGATGATGGAAATCCTTAAGGCTGAGCAGTACCTGTAAGGAAATATCAAGCTTATATGTTTATCCAGCAATCACTTCTTGAAGTATACAGAGATTATCAAGACCTGCCCATTGCTCTTAATGAATTTATGGTCCAGAGCTTTTTTTTATCCTTAAGATTTTATTTATTTATTTTAGAGATGGGGGGGAAAGGAGGAGAGGGAGAGGGACAAGCAGACCCTGCTGAGTGTGGAGCCCGACACAAGGCTCAATCCCACGACCCTAAGATCATGACCTGAGCTGAAATCAAGAGTCAGAAGCTTAACCAACTGAGCCATCCAGGTGCCCCTAGAGGAACTTTTTGATAGCTACTCCTTGTTAGCTGAAGCCTCTCTTCAATCCAAAAGCTAAGAGTAATCTAGAGCACAGAAAAATGTAAAATCAAAGCACTCTATCCCACAGATTACCCTCAAATGTTTAGGGGCCCAGGTATATAACAATGTGTTATATGTGTTTTAATATATCTATTGGGAAACACTCCTTTGCACTCTTCAGCAGAGGTGGCTGATGTATGTCATACTTCTTTAGTTTTGTGGCTTAAACAAAGGCTTTTGTGTTCAGTATCCAAAGATGGGTGAACTGAAGCAGCAAACCAGGAACCCTGGACAAGGTAATTAATAAGTGAGCTGAGCATGAAAATCAAAGAGGTAGAAGGAGATCATTTACTTACAGGAATACAAAGTGTACTTCCTTCCTATTTTGGCCTTCACGTAGGCTATAAATTTAGTCAGAAATACTAACTTTTAATAAGACTGAGCAGGTGTTTCTCTTTTTTTCCCTGAGACACTGACTAAAACTACTACTGATGGGCTGAGCTATAGAGACATGTATGGAACCAGTAGAAGGGAATAGAAAAAAAGGAATATCCTAAGATAGTAATAATAGTGTTACTTGAATACACCTGATTTACTTATGTTATCATCCTTAAATTTTATACATGTTGGATACTGTTTTCTCCCTTTTACAAGAGAGGAAACAGCTTCAGAGCTGAGTGATTTAAGGAGGGTCACAACTAGGAAATGGCTGATATAGGACTTGGCCCAACATCAGACTAAAGCACTTAGATGAACTTGTGTTATTAAGCATACACGCTCTTAAGTGACAGTCTAGTGAGTATGAACATAGACTTGTATGACCCTACAAAAAGTCCTGAATAATCCAAAGGAAATCTCTACAATGTCACAGGATTTTGCAGAAATTTCTGTGCAGCTAAAGGACATGTATTTGCAAAAGAAAACTCTCTCATTTACACATTCTTGTAACTCCTTTAGAAAGACCACAAAATACTCTTGAATTTAAGAAGAAATTTCAAGTATATCATTGGTAACCTCAGGAGGGGATTAAAGATGTTGTGATTTAAAAGGCAAGCAGCAATTAAGAAGCCCATTATTAGACAACACTGAGATTGAAAATAACCTAGTAGGTAATACGGGAAGCTTTCAACTAAAGGAAATTCCATAATATCCTTGGAGAGATTGTAAAAGCTACTCAAGGAATTTGGTTTTAAAGATATTTAGAATCTTGACTTAGTGTTCCTGTTTATAACATTATATATAACATCAAGTCACACAGTAAATGATAGTGGTTTAACATTTTGGACTTAGACATTATATAAGGCACATATTAAACAGCAATAAAACACATACCACTTGCCTCCTAGGAACTTACTTTTTCTTCATTTACTCTTATATAAGTATTGGTAATGCAAATGGCCCCACTTTTTTGGGGTTTGCACCCCGCAAATTATTGAAGATTCTAAAAATCTATTGATATTAAGACATTTAAAATATTTCTTTATTAATTCACTTAAGATAATAACATAATAATAAATAACAATAGTACACCCAGTACGTTAATTTCAATAGCATATTTTAATTTAAAAAGTTGTATTTTCCAAGATAAAAAAGATGGCAGAGGAGTAGGGGACCCTATTTCAACTGGTCCCTGGAATTGAGCTGAATATCTACCAGACCACTCTGAGCACCCACGAAACCAGCCTGAGATGTAAGAAGATCTGGATCTCTACAAACAGAATATCGCAGATGGTTGGTTTCGAGGTACAATGTGGGGAGCTGTGATTCTGTGGGCAGATATCGGAGGATAAACGGCAGCGGGAGGGTGCCTGGCTGTGGGGATCCTATACCGCTGATGAGTGACAGCCTCGCTCCCTGGGGATGGGGCACAGACTCGCAGACCGGTAGCAGTGGGGAAAGGACTTTAGGGCAGCCCCTGGGGCAGAAACCCAGAGCGGCGGGATCACGCATGCGAACTGGGAGTGGCTGGCAGTTTTAGAAGCACAAAGGGCAGAGATGTGCCCAGACCTGGAGGCAGGACTGGGAGCACTACGAGGTGCACAAAACCCAGGACGTTGCCGTTTATAGCAGCATGGACAGAAACGGAGACAGTGTGGCCTGGAGAGCTCAATGAAGAACAGACTGTGATCTCTCTGCTCTGAGGCAGAGGGTTGGAAACCATCTCTTCTGCTCTGACTCGCGGAAGAGACGCGGAAAGCCACCAGGGAAGGCCACCAGAGACAAAAGCCCCAAAAACTGATTCCCACTGAGCCCATCCCCCGCCACAGGGGGGCAGGGCACCTCCGCCCAAACAGGATTGCCTGAGTAACAGCACAGCAGGCCCCTCCCCCAGAAGACAGGCTGGGAAAACAAGAGGCCAGCAACCCTAAGGTCCCAATAAAACAGGTGCATCTTGCTTGGGTTCTGGTCAATAATTTGGACTCTATACATTCCCTCAACCACCCATCAACAGAATGATTAGGAGGAGGAACCCCCAAAATAGAAAAGACTCAGAGATTATGACTTATGCTGAAGATTTACAAATGGATGCAGATATAACCAAGATGTCGGAGATGGAATTCAGGCTAGCAATTGTGAAGACAATAGCTAGAATGGAGAAATCAATTAATGGCAACATAGAGTCTCTAAGGGCAGAAATGAAAGCTGAACTGGAAGAACTTAAAAATGCTATCAACGAGATCCAATCCATTCTAGACAATCTAACAACTAGGGTAAGTGAGGCAGAAGAACAAATAAGTGATCTGGAAGACAATATAATAGATAAAAAGGGAAAAGAGGAGGGCAGGGAAAAACAACTCAGAATCCATGAAAATAGAATCAGAGAAAGAAGTGACACCATGAAGTGTTCCAATGTCAGAATAATTGGAATCCCAGAGGGAGTGGAGAGAGAGAGAGGACTAGAAGATGTATTTGAGCAAATCGTAGCTGAGAACTTCCCTAATCTGGGGAATGAAACAAATATTCGCGTCCTAGAAGCAGAGAGGACCCCTCCCAAGATCAAGGAAAACAGGCCAACACCCCGGCATGTAATAGTAAAACTTGCAAATCTTAGAACCAAGGAAACCATCTTAAGGGCAGTTGGAGGAAGAGATTCCTTACATACAGAGGGATGAACATCAGAATAACGTCAGACCTATCCACAGAGACCTGGCAAGCCAGAAAGGCCTGGCAAGACATATTCAGGGTACTAAATGAGAAGAACATGCAGCCAAGAATACTTTATCTGGCAAGGCTGTCATTTAGAATGGATGGAGAGATGCAGAGCTTCCACGACCGGCAGAAACTGAAAGAATATGTGACCGCTAAGCCAGCCCTGCAAGAAATATTAAGGGGGGTTCTATAAAAGGAGAAAGACCCCAAGAGTGATATACAACAGAAATTTACAGGGACAATCTATAAAAACAACGTCTTCACAGGCAACATGATGACAGTTAATTCATATCTTTCAATAATCACTCTCAACGTGAATGGCCTAAATGCTCCCATAAAATGGCACAGGATTGCAGGTTGGATAAAAAGACAGGACCCATCCATATGCTGCCTACAAGAGACTCATTTTGAATCTAAAGATACATCCAGACTGAAAGTGAAGGGATGGAGGTCCATCTTCCATGCCAGCGGACCTCAAAAGAAAGCTGGGGTAGCAATTCTTATATCAGACAAATTAGATTTTAAACTAAAGTCTGTAGTTAGAGATACAGAAGGACACTATATCATTCTGAAAGGGTCTATCCAACAAGAGGATCTAACAATTGTAAATATCTATGCCCCCAACATGGGAGCAGCCATCTACATAAGCCAACTGTTAACCAAAATAGAGTCATATTGATAACAATAAGTTAATTGTAGGAGACCTCAATACTCCACTCTCAGCAATGGACAGATCATCTAAGCAGAAAATCAACAAAGAAACAAGAGCTTTGAATGATACACTGGACCAGATGGACCTCATAGATACATACAGAACATTCCACCCTAAAACAACAGAATACTCATTCTTCTCGAGCGCACATGGAACTTTCTCCAGAGTAGACCACATAGTGGGTCACAAATCAGGTCTCAACTGATACCAAAAGATTGAGATTATTTCCTGCATATTCTCAGACCACAATGCTTTAAAACTGGAACTCAATCACAAGAAAAAATTTGGCAGAAATTCAAACACTTGGAAGCTAAAGACCACTCTGCTCAAGAATGTTTGGGTCAACCAGGAAATCAAAGAAGAACTTAAGCAATTCATGGAAACCAATGAGAATGAAAACACATTGGTCCAAAACCTGTGGGATACTGCAAAGGCGGTCCTAAGGGGGAAATACATAGCCATCCAAGCCTCACTCAAAAAAATAGAAAAATCCCAAATTCACCAACTAACTCTACACCTTAAAGAACTAGAGAAAAAGCAACAAACGACGCCTAAGCCATGCATTAGAAGAGAAATAATTAAAATTAGAGCAGAGATCAATGAATTAGAAACCAGAAACACAGTAGATCAGATCAACGAAACTAGAAGTTGGTTCTTTGAAACAATTAATAATCGATAAACCACTGGCCAGACTTATCCAAAAGAAGAGAAAGGACTCAAATTAATAAAATTATGAATGAAAGGGGAGAGATCATGACTAACACCAAGGAAATAGAAACAATTATTAGAAATTATTATCAACAACTATATGCCAATAAACTGAGCAATCTGGATGAAATGGAAGCCTTCCTGGAAAACTATAAGCTGCCAAGACTGAAACAGGAAGAGATTGACAACCTGAATAGGCCAATAACCAGTAACGAGATTGAAGCAGTGATCAAAAACCTCCCCAAAAGCAAGAGTCCAGGGCCTGATGGATTCCCTGGGGAATTCTACCAAACATTCAAAGAAGAAATAATACCTATTCTACTGAAGCTGTTTCAAAAAATAGAAAAAGAAGGAAAACTTCCAAACTCACTCTATGAGGCCAGCATTACTTTAATCCCCAAACCAGGCAAAGACCCCATCAAAAAGGAGAATTTCAGACCGATATCCCTGATGAATATGGATTCCAAAATCCTCAACAAAATCCTAGCTAATAGGATCCAACAATACATTAAAAGGACCATCCACCATGACCAAGTGGGATTTATCCCCGGGATGCAAGGGTGGTTCAACATTTGCAAATCAATCAATGTGATAGAACACATTAATAAGAGGAGGGAGAAGAACCATATGGTCCTCTCAATTGATGCAGAAAAAGCATTTGACAAAATACAACATCCTTTCCTGATAGAACTTTTTAGAGTATAGGGATAGAGGGAACATTCCTCAAGTTCATAAAATCCATCTATGAAAAACCCACAGTGAATATCATCCTCAATGGGGAAAAGCTGAGAGCCTTTCCCTTAAGATCAGGAACACGTCAAGGATGCCCACTCTCGCCACTATTGTTCAACATAGTACTGGAAAGCCTAGCAACAGCAATCAGACAACAAAAAGAAATAAAAGGTATTCAAATTGGCAAAGAAGAAGTCAAACTCTTTTCACAGACGACATGATACTTTATGTGGAAAACCCAAAAGACTCCACCTCCAAATTACTAGAACTCATACAGCAATTCAGTAATGTGGCAGGATACAAAATACAATGCACAGAAATAAGTTGCTTTCTTATACACTAACAATGCAACTGTAGAAAGAGAAATTAGAGAAATGATTCCATTTACAATAGCACCAAAAACCATAAGATACCTCGGAATAAACCTAACCAAAGAGGTAAAGAATTTGTACTCTAGGAACTACAGAACACTCATGAAAGAAGTTGAAGAAGACACAAAAAGCTGGAAAAACATTCCATGCTCATGGATCAGAAGAAAAAACATTATTAAAATGTCTATGCTACCCAGAGCAATCTATACCTTCAATGCCATCCCGATCAAAATTCCAATGACATTTTTCAAAGTGCTGAAACAAACAATCCTAAAATTTGTATGGAATCAGAAAAGACCCCGAATAGCCAAGGAGATGTTGAAAAAGAAAAACAAAGCTGGGGGCATCACATTGCCTGATTTCAAGCTATATTACAAAGCTGTGATCACCAAGACAGCATGATACTGGCACAAAAACAGACATATAGACCAATGGAACAGAATAGAGAGCCCAGATATGGACCCTCAACTCTATGGTCAAATAATCTTCGACAAAGCAGGAAAAAACATGCAATGGAAAAAAGACAGTCTCTTCAATAAATGGTGCTGGGAAAATTGGACAGCCACATGCAGAAGAATGAAACTCGACCATTCTCTAACACTATACACAAAGATAAACTCAAAATGGCTGAAAGACCTCAATGTGAGACAGGAATCCATCAAAATCCTAGAGGAGAACATAGGCAGTAACCTCTTTGACATCACCCACAGCAACTTCTTTCAAGATACATCTCCAAAAGCTAGTGAAACAAAAGCAAAAATGAACTTTTGGGACTTCATCAAGATAAAAAGCTTCTGCACAGCAAAGGAAACAGTCAACAAAACAAAGGAAACCCACAGAATGGGAGAAGATATTTGCAAATGATACTACAGATAAAGGGCTGGTATCCAAGATCTATAAAGAACTTCTCAAACTCAACACCCAAAAAAAGAAATAATCAAGTCAAAAAATGGGCAGAAGATATGAAAAGACACTTCTCCGAAGAAGACATACAAATGGCTAACAGACACATGAAAAAATGTTCATCATCATTAGCCATCAGGGAAATACAAATCAAAACCACATTGAGATACCACCTTACACCAGTTAGAATGGCCAAAATGGACAGGGAAAGAAACAACAACTGTTGGAGAGGTTGTGGAGAAAGGGGAACCCTCTTACACTGTTGGTGGGAATACAAGTTGGTACAGCCACTTTGGAAAACAGTGTGGAGGTTCCTCAAAAATTTAAAAATAGAGCTACCCTATGACCCAGCAATTGCACTCCTGGGTATTTACCCCAAAGACACAGATGTGGTGAAAAGAAGGGCCTTATGCACCCTGATGTTCATAGCAGCAATGTCTGCAATAGCCAAACTGTGGCAAGAGAGATGCCCTTCAACAGATGAATGGATAAAGAGGATGTGGTCCATATATACAATGGAATATTACTCAGCCATCAGAAAGGATGAATACCCAACTTTTACATCAACATGGATGGGACTGGAGGAGATTATGCTAAGTGAAATAAGTCAAGCAGAGAAAGTCAATTATCATATGGTTTCACTTATTTGTGGGACATAAGGAATAGCATGGAGGACATTAGGAGAAGGAAGGGAAAAATGAAGGGAAGGAAATCGGAGGGAGAGATGAACCATGAGAGACTATGGACTCTGAGAAACAAAGAGGGTTTTAGAGGGGAGGGGGGTGGGGGAATGGGTTAGCCTGGTGGTGGGTATTAAGGAGGGCACGTACTGCATGGAGCACTGGGTGTTATACGAAAACAATGGATCATGGATCACTACATCAAAAACTAATGATGTATTGTATGGTGACTAACATAACATAATAAAATTTAAAAAAATAAAAAGTATTTTCCAAATAAAAAAATATTAAAAACTGGTTCACTTTTACATTTTTTCAAATCTCTTTAATTTGTGTCTTAACAGAAGACAGTCTCTCTCATGTCTGCTTCTGCAATCATTCTGGGAAAATATTCGCAATAGGCTAAATAATGACCATTCAAATTTATTTGGTCCTGATCTCTTAGACCTGTAAATTTATATATGTATATATAATATATGGTAAATGTTTTCACATGTATATATGGAAAAAGGGTCTTTGTAAATGTGATTAAGGATCTTGAGATGGGAAGATTATCTTGGATTATCTAGGTGGGCCCTAAATGCCATCAAAAGTGTACTTATAAGAAAGGGGCCAAGAGAGATTTGACAGTTTGCCAGACCAGTAATATAACATGAAATGGAAAATGATTCTTATTGATTGTTGAGGCTGATTCCCTGGCCTCCTTGAGAATCTGTGAGTTATTCAGTATTATTTTAATAAATGACAATTGTTTTTATATCTGCCAGGATCGCTTTCTGTTGCTTGCATTTAAGAACTTCAGCATACATGAATGTTAAACTTCTTTGTACACAAATCAAACTTTTTATTCCCCACATTGTCTTATAAACTCTATGACTCTTAAAGATAGAACTAATATCCTATTTATGGTCCTGGCTTCTACTTCGACATAATGCACAGTGCATCATGGACCCAAATTAAGTTCTTGTTGACCAAGGGTCTATAATTGATGACTCCACTGCAATGTATAGAAGAAAGAAAATCAGTGTTTTCCATTATTTTCACAATAATGTCCCAACACATGGAAAGCCCTTGAAAGTCTAGCCTCTGATTATTGTACCAGCCTTATAGCTGATTGGTATATCCTTAACAACTTAAGCAACAATAAAACTGAATTACTCTCCTTTCTCTTGAAGCAAAATGTTATTTCTTGCCTTAAATCATTTAACAAATATTGATTGCATGACTTCTGAGACAAGCATATTACGAGGTGCTGAGAAACAAAAATGAGTTAAGTCTGAAACTACTGTCTATGGTAGATCAGCTTGTATATAGAATTCCTCCTGCTGAGAACACCTAGGAAATTTTAATAAAATATAAAAACAAAACAAAAGAAAGATCTCTTTGAAGACACTGGAAAACTACTAAGATGGTCAAGGCTTGAGGGACCAAGATCCTGGCTAGAAGGGAAATTTCAGGCAAGGAGCCCGACATCCTGATCCTCTCTTTCCCTCAAGGTAATTGTATTTATCAAGCTGTAGCTGAGAAGCTGAAAAACGTAGAAGCTGAATGGAGCATTTACATAATAAAGGGAATAGGGAGACAAAAAATGATTGCTCAAGACCCATCATAGTGGAGGGGAATGAGTAAAAACCCCAGGCTTTCAGTTTTGACCCTTAAAAGCTACACTCTAGGAAGAGGATACACTATACAGAGAACAATATTAAAACTGAGTTTCAAATTAGCCAAATCTGAAATGGATTAAGGTGATCTTCCTTTACACTAGATAAGATAGATTAAGACAAAAGTAAATTTTCTTTTTTTTTTTTTTTTTTTAAAGATTTTATTTATTTATTTGACAGAGAGATAGCAAGAGCAGGAACACAAGCAGGGGGAGAGGGAGAGGGAGAAGCAGGCTTCTTGCTGAGCAGGGAGCCCGATGTGGGACTCGATCCCAGGACTCTGGGATCATGACCTGAGCTGAAGGCAGACGCTTAACGACTGAGCCACCCAGGTACCCGACAAAAGTAAATTTTCTATGAAGAAAATAATACACACAAAGTGTTAAATTATCTTACAGCTTATAATATTTAGCCCTCTGTAAATATAATCAGACATACAAAAAGTAAATAAATGAGGCACTTAAATAAGCAGAAAGAAACCCACATAACTTAAATAGACTCACAAGAGGTGAGTCTAAATACTGGAGTTAACAGAAAATAATTTTAATATAAATGCCATTCATTAATTAGAGATTACAATATGGAGGTTTAACAGAGAGGAAAAAAGAGGACTGAAAGTACAGAAAAGATGGGTAAGGTACGTACAGGACCTAAAGAATAGGCTAAACAGCATGTGACTGGATTTCCATGTGGAGAAGAAAAGTACACAGGGAAAAAGCAATATATGAACAGATAATGGGTGAGAATTTTCCAAAACCTATGTAATGCATATATTTAAGAATGAGTAAAGGAGTTTGAACTCTAATCAAGATAAATTTGAAGAAGACTACATTGAGGGACCTTATAGTAAAATTGCTGAAAACCATAATGAAGAGAAATCTGAAATATGCAGCCAGAGGGGCGGGGGGAAGAAGACTATTTTTAAGGAAAGAAAATAAGAATGGTAACTGACTTTTAAACAGAAATGAAGGAACCCAAATATAACAAAATAGTCTTTTAAAGGACAAAAAGGAAATAACTGCCAGTCTTTAATTCTGTATCCAACAAAAGGACATTTTAAAATAAAGCTGAAAAATAGTTTTAAAAACAAAAGAGAATATAAATTAGGAGAGAGGACCTAATAAGGAGTTCTTCAGGCAGATAAAAATTGATCCCACATGAAAACATGTAAATGCAGGCAGAAATGAAGAAAAAAAGGAATAATACAGATGTGGATAAATACAAATGAGTATTGACTGTATAAAACAAGAATAATAATGCCTTTTGAAGTTTAAAACTATGTAGAACTAAAATATATAAGAATAAGATCACAAAGGCAAGAGGGAGAAGACTGGGTTGAAAGTATTTTAAGTGACTTGCATTGTATAGGATGTGGCAAAAGACTATAATCTTTATTGATTAAAATCAACAGTTAAAAATGTCAAAATAGGAAAATAATATATAATAGGCAAGTTCATAGAGTGGAAAAATAGATAATAAATAATACTTAACCCAAAAGAAAGAAAAAAAAAATAACAAAACAAGCAAAAAGCCTGATAGAACCAAATAAAAACAAATAGTAAAAAGATAATCATGAAACCAAATATATCAGTAATTACCTTAAATATAAATGGACTTAATACATTAGTGGATAAAAACAAACTTAATTATATGCTGCTTATGAGAGACACTTCTTAAATATAATGATATAGAAAGGTTAGAAGTATAATGATAGAAAAACATACCATGAAAACTCTAACCAGAAGAAATCTAATACAAAATATAAAAAGGAGACTTTGCAACAGGTTGTAGGTTTCACATTCTCTAGATAGCAGACTCAGATGGAAATTAGCTTCAAGAGTTTTTGAGGGGAATACTTAAGGAAGCAGGTATGGAAAAGGGGAAAGTTGGGTTACACCTCAGTTAGAATGAGGGATCAGGCCGCTCCCTACATGGAATGAAGCTGAGAAAGCCCTTCAGAGTTGCTGTATTTGGAGTGAGGTGGCTAGGCTTTTATGAACTTTTCATCAACCTGTTACTGAATGTAGGCTGTCATTGGGAGGGGAGCTGGACCTTGGGTAGGGTGGCTTGCTTTAGCTGAAGTCTAAAAGTTGAGGACTGTCCATCAGGAGCACTTCTAGTAGCTAGGAGAATAAGTCCTTCAGTCCAGAAGGTGATCTAAGGAAAACAACATAGTGTCACCTGTGCATGCTTTGTTTATTTAGGAATAGAGTAATAGAAAATGGCACCAGTTGTATGTGCTTGTTTGTCCCAAATTATGCATTTATTAAATAGTTTGTGACACTAATTCTTACAATAATCATATAAAGTGAGCATTCTTATCACATTCCTGTAGATGAGAAAATTGAGAATCTGAAAGGTAAACTAGCAAGAAAATATTAAAGCTGGAAATCAAACCTAAATTGATGTGACTCCCAAGCTTTTCATCTTTCCACTATATATGCTTTTTCTAGAATAGTAAGGAATTAAACTAACTTTAAGAGAGATTTGATGATGAAAATTATATATTTAAACGTTAGGTAGAAAGCTTATTTTTTAGTTTATTTCCATCTACTCCATCTTTTTGTGGTATTCTTTTCTGAACATATGACACTTTAATTCCATAAACAGATTCATTTTAGTCTGAGGGAAAGTGATTCTATAACTTAAAAGTACTCCAGAAACTAGATTCAAAAACACTTTAGGATTATTTAGTGCAGATAGTCCCAAAGGAAAGCTAGTATGAGAAGTACTAATAATATGATTTTCTCTATATAACACAGACTATGAATTCAATTTTTTTTATTTTCAAGAGATTTCAAATGTGATCATTTCCAGTAGCCAGCCATACCATTCCACAGCTCCAATCTCAGAGTATATAGTATAGAATTGTCTAATTGTTAAGCTATAAAAAGAAGTCACTGTGTACTTTGGGTTAATTTGGGAAGATTCAACAACAGTCCCACTAATCTTCTAATATTCTATTTATACTAAGAAGCATAGATCTTTTGGGGAGATAACAAAAAAATTCACCCAAATCTTTATTAACTAAAATATCAATTAATTTTTACCTTGATAATTCATAAATAAGTCAAGGTTGATTATGGCAGTTATTTCTAATAGACTCTTACATGCTCATATATTCCCTTAATTGTGTGTGTGTGTGTGTGTCTATGTCAGTCTTCACATGTATGCTAATGTCATAGCAAGGTGATGTCACTCTGCTTAGCATCTATAAACAGGTGGGAGTTTCATTTGGAGAATTGTGTTTTTCTCTGGTCCCTTGTTATGCTTTCCCTGTTTTCTGGAAACTGAAGCACTTTGGCTTTCACTACTTTTTTTGACAGAGATGCCACCAGGTATCTATACATCTTGAAGGCTAACACAAAATCAATTGGTGCGATTATGCAATTTAGCTGCATTTGTGGTGCTAATTTATCTACTGGCATCTGTAAATGACTTTATTATAAAAAATTCAAAGGCTCTGCTAAAAGCCAAATTAGGCTTGGTAGCAACACAAAAGGATTATCAACAAGGGAAATCTCTAAAAGCACCAGCAACCAAGGAAACATCAAGTGATGTCTGGAAAGACATAAAATGTGATATCAATTCATTAAGTGCTGAGTATTGTGGTATGAGTTGAGATCTGAGTAAAAGTGTATTGCTGGTGGATTTGCCAAGTTTCTCTACCGGGAGCCAATTTACCTTTTCCCTCTCGGATACTTCACAGGCAAGGTAACTGGGGCCAGCAGTTATTAGCAGGTTACAGATGCCAAAGTTCAATGAAGGAGAAGGGGAAGTTAAAGAAAAGACATTTATAGGGGCGCCTGGGTGGCTCAGTCGTTAAGCACCTGCCTTCGGCTCAGGTCACGGTCCCAGGGTACTGGGACCGAGCCCCACGTTGGGTTCCCCGCTCAGCAGGAAGCTTGCTTCTCCCTCTTCCACTCTGCCTGCCTGTGTTCCCTCTCTTGCTGTCTCTCTCTCTCTCTCTCTCTGTTAAATAAATAGATAGATAGATAGATAGATAGATAGATAGATAGATAGATAGATAGATGATAGATAGATAGATAGAAAAGACATTTATATTAAGTTTCCAAATTCCTACAGAAAGCAGCTCACATATTAAAGATGTTGATATTTGGGCCACTGACGCCCATGACAGAAACAGTCAGTGAAGACAAGGCTAGAATATCCTTGGCATGAATAAAATTTTATTTTATTTGAATCTCAGAAATTCTGTCGGATACAGTCACAGATAGAACTTCTGGATCATGAAGGTCCTGGTAAAATGTTAAATCTGACAAGAAATGTAAAGGTTATTTGAGCTGACAGCCTCCTTTTAAACAGAGATCCAAACAGTTTAGTGGTCACTCCACTTGTGGTTGAGATTAAGATCAGTTGATCAATTAATTAACCAATGTCCTTTCCTCAGCTGTCTTTCTTACAATCATATTTAGCAAAAGAAAAATCTTCCCCCTTTTGGGTAATTTTTAGATGGAACCAATTCACTACGCACTAATCTTATATTTAAAGGCCAGCAGCAGATTTAAAGTCTTAGAATTATACCCACCATAAAACTTAAGAAAGTTCATAAATGCAAGCCACTAAGCAAATAAAAAGAACCGGCTTATGGGTGGGCTTTCAAAGAGAACATGGCTTATTCTTTAACTAGTTTGAATGGTCAATAAATTGAAGGTTTATTAGATCAGAAATGCTGGTCTTTGCTCTTCAGATGAAAACATCACAGTAGCTTGAGTATCAAATCTTAGATCTAGGTGTTCCTAGTACTGTCAGTGCTCTTGAGGAGAACTATTTCTAAAAGTTTTGAGACAAGTTGACAATATTCTTTAGATGAAATCTAGTGATTTATGTTGATTTTATTTCCAGATGAATCAACTATCCATTGATGTGTATAGAAAGGAAGATGCTTAAAAGGTAGGCACTAATTACCACTTAACAGTGCTATCCAGATATCCCATGTCCTTTAAATAGTAGAGTTCATCATCTGTATAAATATATACATGTAAGTATTACCAGGAAAAAGAATCGATCACCTAGAATAATATAGTTGAGGTGTTTTGTTTTTTGTTTTGTTTTTTTTGTGTGTGTGAGTAGTAGATTGTCAAACTGGCCAGTGACAATAATCATGAACACTGCTGCAATCTTTGCCCTTCAGTGGTTTATACTATGCATTGTATGTAACAGGTATAAAATAATATTGAAATAAGAGATTTGGGTGACATCATCAAAATGGAATTCAGACTGTCCTCATCCTCTTTCTTCTCATATAATATGGTTAATGATTTGTAGTTGTTACAGGTTGACTCAAAGTAGATCTATTATAACAGATTAAAATCTATTGGTTCACAAACTGAGAGACATTCACATATTCACATATTCATACACTGGGCGATATCTCACTGAATCAATGTGATTTGTCTGACAACTTCATGTATCCAAAGTGAAACTGACTATAGAGGCAAGAAGAAAACATTACTTCAGGCTCGTGGAATCAGGGACCACTGTATGGAAGAGATGTACCTGACCAAGAAATGGAAATAGGATTTAAATATTCAGAGAGAAAACAAAGGTACCCTAGGCCAGAAATTGTTAGTAGCACAACCACCCAAAACCAGCTAACAGAAAACAATTACCTGATACCAGTAGACTCAACCATTATTTATCTTGATGATATGTTTGACTAGGTACCTAATGACATTTCACCTATATTCAATCACCTTTTTCTGTTTTAGTATCTGTTCAGGTTTTCTTTGGGACTTTTTGTAAAACCTGTTTGAAGATAATTTTTTTTTTTTACGTTTATCAAAACTTTTACCATCTTAAGACTGAAAAGATTGTTGTGTACTTGGATGAGAGTTACCTTTTTTCTATTTTCACTTGCTTTTAATCATACTAAGTATGCAATTTGTATGATATTGTAGTCAAAATTATACTTAAATTATACTTAAATTACACTTGCTTTTTAAAACGATTTTCCAGTGAATGATTTTTTTTTAAATCCCAAACATTTAAAAGGTAGGTTTTTTAAAAAAATTAGCAATTTGTCAAATTGATCATTAAATAGAATGATTTAAGTGAAGTTTTGTTAAATAATTGAAATTTAATTAGCTTTAAATATATTTTCTAGTGCTGCCAAATGTATGTAAAAACATTCAAAGATAGTTGCTTTGTACCATCTGCTTATTTTTTTCAAGTGATTATAGGTGAGTTGATTTCAAACCAGGGGAATCAACATACTGAAATGTTTTAACAGAAGAAATCACAGAACACATATCAAAATAGTGAAAACATCTTTTGGGGGAATCATATGGGGCTTCAAGAGATTAGGGGCAATAAGTTTGGGCCATATAATGGAGGAGTTTGATTTGGGGATTGAAGGAGTTTAGCTTTTGCTATGTTGTAGTGAATAATATAACCTTATCTTTATTTTAGGGAGATTTATAAGCACCATGTAGGCTAGATTAAAATGGGGAGATCTATGAATTAATTCCAATTAATTAATTGTCTAATTAGATCAGGACACTAAAGCAGGAGATTATTTCATTAGTGCAGGTGAGAGGCAATGTGTTTCTGACTCAGACTGGGGCAAGGAGAATAAATGTGTGGCTTTGGAACATCTATGCTGCTGCGATTGCAGTTAACTGGAAGGATGGCAAAATGTGTGACTTTTTTTTTTTTTTGACATTATCTGCAAACATGGAGAAGAACAATTATGAATTGAGCAGAGGAATGAGGTGAGAAAATGACACATGTACAATTAAGTAGAAGGGACAATTATAAAAAGGATCAACTAGATTTAAAACATAAATGTGTGTTATCATGTTCTTTGAAATTTTAATGTATAGTTTTGATTCCAAATCATCTTTTAATTTCCTTCTGCCTCAACTTAACTTATAAAATGGCATAACAACTGGTGTTATTCAAAGTACCACCCGTTCTGAAGGCTGCATAATCCTTTGACTGAATATAAGCACTCAACTCCATGATTCTATTAGTGTTCTACTTTAAAAATATCTTCTTAATGTGCAGCCCCTACCCTCATAGTGATATTTGTAGATACTACGGCTCTGCATCTTACACCTGGAATTAGATCAGAATTTGGAAAACAAATTACATTGTTATTTTTTATTAAGTTACTTTAGCATTGCCTTTTATATGAATGTAGGCAACAAACTATAGTAATAATAGAAATATATATAAACTTGCTACCGAGATAAATACTAAATACATTCATATTATGTTACATATCATGTTACAATGTTATATTAAAATAACATTGACTCATTTCTACTTTGAAATAACGTGATCACGTGATCACTGTCTTCTTGTCTATAGAAGCTCATGTGACATAGATGGCCAACAATGAGCAACTCTGTTCATAGTCATTATTCAGCCACCAAACTTCATAGAAAGTCACATTTTCCTATGCTGTTTTCGTGTTCCCTAACTTCATTTGTTGTTTAATCAATATGTGGAGGGAGGAGGTTAAGACTACAGTGTTATGTTCTGATTCTATCTAACCAATAGACTTCATATTTTGCTAATATTTTAAATGCATTTTCTTGTTAGGTCATGTAAGAATATGTGTTACCATATCACATTTTTTATGTTCTAACAATTGCATTTTAATATAATTGATTTTATTTGCAGCCAAATATATATTATTTTATGTATTTAAAATGATTACCTGAGGATGATTTCATATTCATGTGACTGCAACTGTTATTACATGTGATTGGAGTAAGCAAAGACTCATAAAGTACAATATGAATGACACTTTTTACTAAAAATATACTGAACTCCAGAAGACCTTGGTAAGATAAAAATAGCCCAAAAATCCAGATGGGAAGCACATTTGGGGGGTCACTATTAGGACTTCAACAAAGTTAATGTGCAGTTGAATAGAAAGGCACTAGTCTATAGTCCTCATTTGGTCTTAACTCTGCGGTCTTGCACAACCCAAACTTCCCAGGCCTTTTTTCTGCTGCTCAATTTCTATTTGACAATCCTATCATTGCTCTAAAATGTGATTATATTATTTCTTTAGTTTAACATTGAGCTAAGAGGAAATGGGAGGTTTAGACAGAGATAGGTAAGAGTACATTTAAATTATAAGAATGAATTTATTGAAGGGCACGCCCACCACAGAGGGTGACTCAACAGGGATCTGGGTCTCCAAGAAGAAGTTGTAAGAGAAATGTCAATTTGAAAAAGACTAGGGAAAGAACTGATATCTATTTTAGCAGTTCTATTTCTTTCCTTGGTATTACTTTCTATTATAATAGAAATATTATTTTTCTAGTATAATTATCTATATACCTGAGGTTCATTGCTTTTTATGCTAAATTTTTTAAGGGAAGAAGCTACTCTCTCTGGATTGCTTAATGTTAGCTAATTTATTTGAGAAATGATTAATTGGCATATACCTTACAAAGCATTGGCTGCATTTAACTGAACTTCCTGAATTACACTTGCAATTAGGATGCAGGATTTAGGCATTATGTGTACACTTGGGAATACTACTACTGAGATAGTAATAGTCCTTTTATTTGATTCAGAAATCAAAGCAAAATCTTCTTAAGGCATTCTATAACTGGTATTAATTGTTCTGCCACAGAGGTTTTCATAAGTTGTAAAAATGCTGATCAATCATAAATATTTCTATGTCTTGGAATTTTCAGTAGTAGGTGTCCTGTGGCTCAATTTTAAGGCAATTCTTCACCCTTTGTTTAGCTTTTTTGTGAGGTTTGACTTTTGTTTTATCATATATCTTTCTTGAGCGCTATCTGGTATAAAATCAAGCATGATTGTTCAAATTATATTTGTGCAAATAACAATATTATGATCCTCTGGTATAACCACAAAATGGAGCAGTTCTTCATCAGATATCTCTTGGAATGGGAAGAAATCAAGCTCCCGAGATGGTGCTAGTATTCATGAAGTTTATAAATGTCTGGCAAAGCTATTGGATGGAATATGAGAGAACAGACATGAGCCACTGCAACCAGGGAACCCAGTCATGAGATTAATCAGGCCACAAATTGTGAGATATTTGAATGAGGCCCTCTAGACCATTCAGCCACAGAGAAGTTAACCCAGACAAGAACCACCCAGTCCAGCTTGAAAATTTTAAAATAATAAGTGTTTGCTCCTTTAGAACACTAAGTAGTTTCTGGGTAGTTTATTATGCAACAAAAGCTAAGTGATAGAAGAATAGAGGAATTAGGTAGTACTTTGGGGTTGTCTGTTGATTGTTTTGGTGGTGTTGACATTTTGTTTTGCTTAATTTTTGTTTTGTTTAATTTGTAAACAGTCTTAGGTACTACTGAGTAGAAATCAATCTAGAAAACACATCATTATTCCAGGAAAGAGAAGTGACATTTCTATCTAACACTAAATAAATAGTGTTTAAGTAAGAAAACTGAATGTGAGAAGATATAGTATAATAGGAAAAGAGGAAGGGATTGTCTTATTAGAATTTGGTGTTCAGAAGCTGAGGTAAGAATTATTTGTTATCTTTTCATTTTGTTGTGAGGTAGGTTAGGGCCATCCACTGATCCTGACTGAGAAAAAGCTGATTCAGTGTTTTGAGAAGAGTAGGAAAACTATTAATTATTGCTATGGAGATTAGAAGCAGAGCGGATCAGAGGAATACATAGGAAATGACAGTGTCCTCTGGAAGCGTGAAACAGCACTATAACTGAGAGTTTGTTTCAATTTTGTGATTCTTATTGACAGAAAGAAAATGCAACATATTAATCATGAATAAAATAGGAATAAAATAAGCCTTATTCTCTCCATCTCAGAAGATGTAATGAATACCTTTGAAGTTTGAGCAAGAGTTGCTCTCACTTTGCCTTGGTTGAAAGGCCTCTTGGTACACTGTCCTTTTAATGTCTAATTCTAGACTCCGAGCCTCAAAGGAAATTATTTTTGTCATTTTTACCCATGGTCATTAATCTACATTTGATAGAGCACTTTTAAAAACAATCATATCAAAATTTTAAATTTTTAGAGATTTCTCCCTCAAGTTTTAATATGAGCACTTTGTAGGAATTAGTGGCGCTACTGATTGATCCTTGGTTTGCAGTTAATGCAAGAAAAAACAACAATGAATAATGACAATAGAAACTATGGTTTAAGAAGCCAGATATTCTAGATATCACTGTTTATAAATAAATGCGCATATATACACAGATACATATACCACGTACATGCACACATATTCTTTTAATTCTTACAATGTAACAACATATTTTTTTACTCATAAACATGTTGAGGGACAGAGAGGATCAGTAACATGTCCTAGGTTACACAACTAGTAAGTGGCAGAGGCGGAAGGCAAACCTACGGAGTCTGGTTCTAGAGTCTGCGCTTTTACCTACTAGGCTGTTTTCCCCTTGCAAGGTTCTGGATCATTTTCAGCATGTGAGATTAACATATTTACAATAGACACAGATTGCCAGTGCTATTTGACAAACATATTAAGTTATCAAAATTCAGACCAATGATATCTTTCTACCAGGCAGAAGCTATTTTGAACCAAACACAGAGTTAAGTGTATGAATACAATTTTTAGTGATATCAACAGAAAGAAATGTATAGATAGATTAAAATGAAAGGAATCATTTCAGTATTTATTTTTTTCAAACTCTAGTTAAATATCATAGGAATGTAGAATTCATTATTCACTGGCACATAATTAGGAAATGATTATATAAATAGATAAATGTGTATAATATAAGAGAAAGGCCTGAATAGCAATGTGTTGCATAACGATGAAAAACCTGAAATAAAAGATACTAATAGTTTTTGTTCAACAACCTCTTATGTTTTTTTCAACAAACTTTTATGTTACTGAAATCAGTAATTAGACATTTTCAAATCTTCAATGATAGAAGTTCAAGCAAATTTATGTATTTAACTATACACATTTCTAATGATGTTGAAAGCCTAGAGGGGCACCTGGGTGGCTTAGTTGGTTAAGCATCTGCTTTCGGCCCCACATCGGGCTCAGCGGGGAGCCTGCTTCTCCCTCTCCCTCTGCTGCCCCCCTCTTGTGCTCTCTCTCTCTCTTTCTCTCTCTCTCTCTCTCTCTGCCAAATAAATAAATAAAAACTCTTAAAAAAAAAAAGTCTAGAAAAATGTAATCACAAAACTGTTGTGGGGAATAGGTTGTAATACTTATGCAATGGTTCCTAAAAGAGAAAAAAATACTATAATAATAAAATTATTTTTCTGATGACTTCTAGAAATTCTTATTGTCATTCAGACAAAGGTCATTGATAATCCAATAGTCAGAAAAAGCTTATGGGTCTCAAAAATCTGTCACCTAGTTAAAGTGAATCTTTTTAAAATATTGTAATGTTGTCTTAATATGTCCAATGGGATAAGAAGGATCTCTTTAATTTCTTTTCTGTAGGTAAAATTGAAAAAAGAATTGGAAGAAAATGTAAATGATAAGTTAATATTCTGCTTTGGATAGTTGTGTAGAATAGCCAGGGACTATGTTAAATCTTCCTGTTTATTTAATGAAGAACAAAGTTTAAGCTCATGTTGTGAATAGTCAGAGCTCCTAAAAATGAAAAAGTAATATGTACGCTAAATACAAAACATGAAGTCCTTAGCATGTAATATTTGTTGAAGAGGGTTTGGCTATATCTCATAAAATATAAGTAAAATATAAAATAAACATAGAAACTACCATCTCATTTGAAACTTTGGAGTAAAAATATTTATATTTAGATGTTGGCTGAATTTAATGATACCTCAAGTAGTTAATTTCAATGTGTCAGGTAAGGCAAGACTGGAATGAATTGATTACACTAAAATTCCTCAACAACTTTTATTTTTTATTGTTGTTATATTTCATGATAGTTCATGAAAGGGATCAATTTCAGAAGTCTGATAGGGCAGTAATGAAAAGCAGTCAGTGTCAATGAAAGCATCTTGTTTCTCATGTTTTTGTTTTGGAGAGCGTTCCATGGATATGGACTAAGCTTTTGTCACTTTCCTCCATGCAGTTATCACCTTTGCTGGTGAAAACAGGCTCCACATCATTTAATTGCTCCATCAGCAGAGAAGTTTTTGTCCCTGACATCCCAACACTAATCACTTTGCAGCAGTAAGGAAAAGTTTAACAGGAGAAAGTACATGGCATTTTTATAATATTATTACTCATGTTTCCTAATAGTGAAAACCTCTATGAAATAAGAGCACTTATATATTCTTATTAGTGCCTAACAGTCTTAGCTCTATTTGGTTCAAACATTTTCATCCAAAACTTTGAGGAAAAGGTTAGGCAAGGTTTTATTGTTACTTTGAAATTTGGCACACAACTACTATCCATTTATTATGCATGATTCTGCTAATGAGCCATCTCTCTACTAGCAAATGAGTAATTGCTTCTTCCTTTAACTTTTTTTTTTTTTGCTCCACAATTATACATAAAATACCTGAGGAAGAAACTACATAAGGAATGTCAAATGTATCCAAAATAACTCAGCATAAACTAAACCCCAATTTACCATTCCCAGCTGAGCTCTTCCCATTACCTGTCTGTGTTCTGCCCAGTTTGGACAATTTGCCATTACCTGAATATGTCTTGCACTTTGTAGTCTCATTATAGCTACATTTGTCATTCCATCTGCTACAATATCCATTTGTCAAAAATCTAGCCTCTCTTTAAGATCTGTAGTAATGATTTCCATGAAATCATCTCCAATCATCATAATGAAAATATTTCTTCTAACTCTGGTAGCATTGTGTAAATATTTGATGTGATGTGATGAATTAGAATTGATTCTTTACATAGCATATACTCTACTATTTGCAAAGTTCTTTGAAGATAGATCATTGCACCTTCATACCTAGTATTAACTAAGGCCATTTTCCACCAGCAACTACTCAACTCACCAGCTTTCTACACATATATGAGTTAGCCCAATCAAGATCAGCAAGATCCAGCACAGGTTATACAACATTTTGTGATGGCTTGTTTTACAATAATAGTAATTGCTGTAGTAGTTGATTGCTTTTATAAGCTCTGTTCAGTCAAATTGGCTTTATTTCATCTGTCTTGAAAGTTGCCATAGTATACCCTCATCACTATTTCTCTTGACTTTCTGTTTTGATGTCGACATTAGTTCTATTAGAAACAAAGACTACTTAGATATGATCCTTAGGTCTCTCTGATAATCTTATATCTCACTGTGGTCTTCTCAAAATTTCTTCCAAGGATGCTAAAGAGCCTTTATTTACTAAAACTTTTATTGGTGGTTTTCAGATATTTCAGCTCCTCTGAAGACAAGTTAATCAAGTGATTCACATATCTACCACATATTTGAGTGCTTATGCTGGTCAGAAGCTCATCTAGATGGCTGAGGTTTAAATATGATGAATAATCCTTGTTCTGGGGATTTGGGGATGGATGTGGTACTTACTATTCATATAGAGAGTAAGAGATGTGCCCTGATGTCATATTGTCATATTGTTAACTCCCAGGTCAGTCACTTACAAAGAGTATGTACTTGAGCTATTTACTTCTTTCTGACACATAGGATGAAATTAATTGAATTAAATATATGAATCTGAGAAATGAGGATAACAATAGATGCCATTGAAGATTACTTTGAAACTTAAATTGAAATAATGAATGCAAGGTACTTAGCGTAATACTTGGCACATGGTGTTCAACAAATATTAGCTATTATTATAAATAATTAATTGTATTTCATTGTGATAAATGGCATATAAGAAGTGTGCAAAAGTATTATGAGAATAAAGGATAAAGTATTCTCCCTAGAAGGCTCTGGTAAAACTACAGAGAAGAGATGACATTTGACCTGGAACTTACAGAATGAAGAGAAATCTAGGCAGAAAAAGCAGGAAAGGCAATTTCAGATGAAAATACGAGAATGACCATAAACGGAACAATATGCTTGGGTGTGATGAACAGTATTCTGTTTCTAGAATATAAGACATTCATATTGATCAAGGGATAGAGATCACTTTTACTACTTTGAAATTGGGGGAGTATAAACATAAACAACTTAATGACTGTCTGATGAACACATACTATGAACCAAGGACTATGTTGAGCTCTTTGGCTGCAAAATCTCAATGATATTGTGACATTGTAGTAAGTAACATTATTCCATTTGTTGGATGAGAGATTGAAAAACAGAAAGATTCAGTTAGTTGCCCGGGGTCACTGTATTGCCACAGCAAAACTATTATAGACACATGGTAAATTCATCTTCCTTGATTTGAACCGAGGATTTGAACCCAGGTAATATGACTTCAGAGACCATATCACCTTCTGGACCATAAATTTTATCTAATTAATTAAAAAATCAGAAAATCTTCTGCCTACAAGAGTCCAGCAGCTAACATACATGTATGATTCTAAATAACAACAACAAAACAATTGGAGAATGTTAAGAGCTCTGGAAGAGGAGAATGTATGCCCAGACACAAGACATTCAACTTCGAATTCAAATATTCTCTTAGGTAAATGAAACAGTCCAAGGGTCATACTTGCCCAGCTGGTTAGTTTTCAACTATGTTAAGCAGCAAAGTATCATGTAAAAATTTTAAGTCACAGAGTGATATGATGGGTTTTACAATCTAGTAAGTACAAATAAGGTGGGATTGGATTGGAATGGGAAGAGGTTGGAGAGAGATATGTAAAGGAAAATTCAAACAAGGAATTAAGTTCTGGACTGGAGCATGGGCAGTGGGAAGGATTAAAGGTGACAACCCAGAGACCTTTGCTATCACCTAATGAAACCAGCCTGTCATTTTGTTGAAAAATAATACTGGGGAGTGAAGGCACTCCAAGACAGCCTTTATTCTGTGTATTAACAATACAGTCTTCCTGGGAACTACCTTTTAGGTAGGTATTAGGAAGAACTCAGTACTTATTGACTTCCTCTAGAATGCCTTGCAAGAAGTGTCACCTCATTCTTCTTTTTTTTTTTTAAGATTTTATTTATTTATTTGTCAGAGAAAGAGAGCACAAGCAGGGGGAGTGGCAGGCAGAGGGAGAAGCAGGCTCCCCGCTGAGCAGAGAGCCTGATGTGGAAATCAATCTCAGGACCCCGAGATCATGACCCAAGCCAAAGGCAGACGCTTAACCAACTGAGCCACCCAGGCATCCCATTGCCTCATTCTTACAAGTCCCTAGGAGACCATAGAAGCACAACGATAATTCAGGCATGTAACCAAACATGAATCTGTGCCAAAAATAAGTCCCAGAACTACCTGGGTTCAAATTAGATCTCTTCTACATGCTAAATTTGTTCTATACTTCTGTTTCTGTATATGAAAAATACAGATTTTACCTTCCTCAAAAGGCAGCATAAAGTGATAGGAATGGACAGCACCTAGCACACAGCATGGCAAGTGGTAAATACCTAATAAATATATAAACCATTTTGGCTGTTATTTCTATTATTTCTAAAACCAGCCCATATAGACAGAAATGATACAAAGTAATGCAAATGAATGGCATTTCTAGAGTATATAAAATAATTTAATATGAAGACATATAAAATCAAGAAAAGTTCCCTTCTGATAGAAATAGAGAAATAAAATTTCCCTGCAACTGTTGTTTAATAGATGTTAAGTTGGGGACACTTGGGTGGCTCCATCGGTTAAGTATCTGCCTTCAGCTCAGGTCATGATCCCAGGGTCCTGGGATCGAGTCCCTCATGGGGCTCCTTGTTCAGTGGGGAGCCTGCTTCTCCCTCTGCCTGCCGCTCCCCTTGCCTGTGCTTGCTCTCTCTGTCTCTCTGACAAATAAATCTTTAAAAAAAAAATAAATGTTAAGCTGGATAAGAGAATTAATTTTTAAAAATCTCCCTAGTCCTTTCTTCACATTTTTATGTTTCTCCTTCTGTAAGTCAGAAACATGATCTTTTAATCTTAACTTGGCACAGCCCATTGTTGGATAATCAATAGATAATATGATTTATTAGAACACATTATGGTTTTCATGTTTTGGATGACATGCGCATTATTTGTTTTAGGAGGTTTACAAGATTATGTTCCATTTTTTTATACTCAAATAGTTCTTTGGATTTCAGAAAAAGGGAATTGAATTGTTCTGCAAAAAAAAAAATAGCTTTACCCTTTCTCCTGTAAGACAGAACTGACATCATGTCCTGGACTCTGTCAGCATGTCCTAACAAAACGAACATGAAACTAAAACTAGAAATGCTCTTATCTGACACTTTTTTCATAGGGATTTATATTAATTTGAGGAAATTCCTTGATCTTCTTTTGACTACTCATCCATAGAAAGTTTGATAGGTAAGTTTATTCACTGAAATTCTATAAAAATTTTTAACCTAATATAATGCTTATTATTATTGAAATGTATGCATTGGATTCTGTATGTGATTTGTGAACAAAAATTCTATGTGAACAATATGGTAGTGTCAGTATTAGGACTTACTCTATCAAAAATATACTTTATGTTTAATAGAATCAGCTTCTCAGTGTTGTAGAAGCATATTTAAACTCAATTCTCTGCCTCTACAGGTAGAATAGTCAAAGAATTCCATAAAAATTACATAATCTTACTTTATCAAAAATATTTCTAACTTTATTTTTGTTTCAAACAACATAGAAGAAGCTGATTCAAAGCAAAAAATGATAATAATATGGCATTAACATGGTATATATGCTTTAAAGAAAAGGTCACTGCCCAAAGCCCAGTCATCTTGAATTTCCTCAAATATTGGAAAAAGTGAATATCTAAATTCTGGTCCATTATGTCCACTGGGGAACCTACATTTGGACTAGGGCAGATGTTTGTTGATTTACAATGAATAATGCTTGGAAGAAGCAAGGTGCTTGAATTTTCTCCCTGGAACTTACTTCCAGTTGAATAGTATATAAGCAAACATAGAGTTGCTGCCTATTGAGATTTTTCTATTTGTAGACTACCTTCAAATAGATTTTTGACATCAAGAGCAAGGAATATTTTGGTCCTGGTATTTCAGTGTGCTCTTTTTCCTTTCCCTTTTTATAGGAATAACAAATTATCATTAGCATTGCTGGTCAGTAGATAATAGACCAAATGCAGTGAGAGAAAACTTTTCCAAGGCTTATCTGCCCTATCATCTCTAGTATACAATCTCAAACTATGAGAGGAACACAAGGCAAATTTTCATGAAGCATTAAAGCCCAAGTCACACAATGTGATGCTCTACTAAATGAAAAAAGAAGCAATTGCTGAGTTTATTTAATGAAACCCAGAAACTCATGGTTTGAAGAATTTTTCAGCAGTATGTACATATAAGAATGCATATATTAATATTACATACTTACATTAAACTCATACTTTATTACTTATATGGAATGCTGGTCTTCTTTAATGTTAGTTGATTGAGAGAAAATAGGGAATAACACCAGAATTAGACATTTATGCTCTGTTCAGTTATTCCTGATTAAGAACAATACACATTTAGGTGATAATTTGGGTACTTTATACATTAAAAAAGGTTTTTGTTGAAATATATATATATATTTTAAGATTTATTTATTTGACAGAGAGAGACACAGCAAGAGAGGGAACACAAGCAGGGGGAGTGGGAGAGGGAGAAGCAGGCTTCCTGCAGAGCGGGGAGCCCGAAGCAGGGCTCGATCCCAGGACCCTGGGATTATGACCTGAGACGAAGACAGACGCTAAACAACTGAGCCACCCAGGCGCCCCTGAAATATATTTTTAAAAAGGGCAATCTTCCCTTTCAATTTTACTGTATTTTGTTATTTTATTGCTTATTTTATTCTGCATATAAAGACTAAACCAGGGTTAAAATGAAAAACAACAAGTGATAGTATGTGAGAATCATCTGTGTAACAGGTACCGATTTAACTCTTACAGAGCCCCCTGAAGTAAGTACTATTATATTCGTACTTTATAGATCAGAAAAATGAGGTACATGGAGATTAAGAAAAGTGTCAAAGTTGCACAGTGAGAATTCAAGCTCATGTGGTCTGGCTTCAAAGTTCATGTTCTTAACTATTATATTTTACTACCTTAATATTGCAACTTGAATTGCACCACTTTTCTCACATGTAGCTTTCAAGAATGGTGGAATACATACAGAAGAAAATAGAAGAGGAAAGCTTTTATAAAGACAAGTTTCAAAGCAACATGGGAGAGGAAATTAGGTCCATGCAATCAAAAATTATAATTTTCAAGGATTTTTGCAATACCCAGAAATTAATTTTCTGAACATCAGTAGTAACCATTAATCTAAATGTTTGCTTATTTTGTTACCTCCTATATTCTTTACACATGGGGTGGGTATTTTTCTGATATCTTGAAGAGTCTACAGATGTCTGATCCACTATGTGAAGAGAAAAATCTAGTAAATCTGATGGAATTAATTTTCTAGATAATTTAAAAAATTCAATGAGTTTTCAAACTAGTGGAAGAAATGTAATTTATTGTGAGAAAATTGTGATCCAATACATATATTTTTAGCAGAAAAGTGCTGCCATGTAAGCAGTTGATTAGTCTGATTATTTATTGGGCATTTATTGGAGAAAAGTAATTAGAAAATGAATCTTCATTATTCATTCATCAATCTGTGATATATTTTAAAAGCCTCCTTACTACATGTAGGCATTGTGCTCAGCATTTAGGATATAAAGAAGAACCAGAGAGAGACAGTCCCCATTTTCATAGTACTAATAATCTATCTCAAAGGAAACCGTTAGAATGGTACAGTCAAGAGATGATAGAGTTCCAATCTAGGATAACAGATTAAAAGGAAGTTCAGATTTGAAAAAGGTTAAGGAAGAAATGCCAGGCCTTGGGAATTGAGTGTGAAAAAGGAGAGGAATAAAATCGACCAAAAGGGAACTTGAAAGAAAATATTTTAAAACATTCTTATCTAAACATTTCATGACAAATTAGATCTAAATGGATACATCACCAACATAAAGCACTTCTAAAAGTAACAATTGGCATTATACTTATCAGATTCTAGAATCACTCCATTTAAATCAAGTCAAAACAGTTACTCTTGTAATCAGTCTTCTATTACATATACACTCTTTCTTGACAAATTTAAAGTAGTCTTACCCTGCACACACCACTTGGGTCTGGAAGTCCATAAGAGAAATAGCACAATTTCTCACCAAGGGAAAAGCAAAGGGGAAACTCAAAAGAAAGGGCGAGAAAGCTATCAGAGGGATAAAAATTGTGCAGGGGAGTATCACATACTCTGCCAATCTGTAAACATAAAATCTAAATACAGTTTTTCACATTTGAATTTTAGTAAATAAAGATAAATTGGAAGGAATGTGAGAACACTGGAAAATTTCACAGATGAATGAAGACTAGGAAATGTCATCCTGAAGTTCCTAAGGCAGATAAGCATCTGAAAATAATTTATTACAGAAACCAGAAAAGAGACTGAAAGCTAGTAGGACTGGGAAACAGTAATACCTAGAGACCAAAAACATGGGCTTTGAAGCTAGACCACCTGGTCTGGAACCTGGCAATACTACTTACTAGCTGTGACCTTGGGTAAATTAAGGGTAATTAAGAAAGCCAATTTACCACAAAGTAATTGGTATCTGACTTATAGAAATGAAAACTATAGTCTACCTTTATTTTCTTTATTGCTATAGCCTGTGAATATTTATATAACTTATTCTTGTCTTCTGCTTAAGTGTTCACTGATCTTGTGTAAGATGTACTATGATGCTTAATTTTATGACACAAAGAATATTGAGTTGAGAGCATGTCAGAATTATGAGCAATAGGTTATAATAGATTGTGGATAGGTGAATGTATTTTGGACAGAATGCAGAATGGTTGCATTAAATTAGGAAGAAAGAGTTTTAATTATGCAAAGAAGCATGTATATGGAGGTTGGGCAGCCAAAGTGGTAAACTGCATTGGGAAATTTTACTTGTGACGTTGGCCAGGAACTGGACACTGTGCTCTGCTTCCTTCAGACCTTGGCATCCAGCTCACCAGTATGTGACTAAAGCTAAGTCAGTCACATGGTATCACTTGGAACAGTAAGCCTGGAGTAAATATCCAATTCTGACTCTGGGGTTAGTAACCCAAAAAAATCAGTGATGGTTTAGGATTCATTCCACCAGTCACGGCTTTGACTGCCAGAATCCTGAATACACTGAAGGTGGTAACCCTAGAATCAAAAAGCCCATTGGTGCTATATTAAGTATCTCATGAGGGTGGTTATCCAGCTGTAACAATCTTCTGTGCCCCATCATAAACAGTGGTGTTCTGTCTTTGGAAAATTTCACTATGTCCTCAGCTTTTCTCTCTTCCCTTCCACTTTCTATGCTTGTTTTAATAGGCCTTCCATAGATTCTGTGAGCTTCATGTTATACTTCCAGTAATCCATCTTTTAACTATATTAATTTGAATTCCTGTCTGTAATTTGCAACTAAGAACCATGATGACACACGCATTGAGTAAGAACAATATAAGTGGCTTGGTTACAAGTTGAAAATAAATCTGAAAGTTGTAAAATAACAAAATTGACTATGCAGGAATAAAAGTGGCCAGCCCAAGATTTCCTAACAAACAAGATAACGATGTATAAGTAAACTCAAACAAACATTTATGTAAATATTTTAAGGTCATTTTTTTAAAGTAAGACT
Organism: Halichoerus grypus; assembly: GCF_964656455.1. Lineage (NCBI taxonomy): Eukaryota > Metazoa > Chordata > Mammalia > Carnivora > Phocidae > Halichoerus > Halichoerus grypus. The sequence continues at coordinate 125,027,649 of NC_135717.1, forward strand.
TTTAGACATACAAAGTGCAATGATTTACATAGAAATGTAATTCATAAAATTGCACAACTGTAAAATTTAGACATTATTTTAAAGATGGGGAAATGTATTTTCTAAACATAATTTGTCTAGAAGTAACATATTTGCTTTCTTCAAAAGTATAATTTGGAAACTTGTAAATGACTTACTTCTTTCTTTTCACTCTTCTTTACTTCTGATACCTGCTATAAGTCCACAGACTTTATAACCAGTCTTTTCTTCCTGGTACATTTAAAGGTTTTCTTTTTCCTATGGTGGTCCAAAATTACATATATACTTTGGGACTTAACAATTTGGTAATAGTATACAGTGTAAACCGGTAAAATAAGAATGGACTTGATCCACATTAACACTTCTGAGAGTGCTCAGGGTCTTCACCCTCAGCCCAAGATCTTGTTGTCACTGCTTGTAGTCATCCCAAATTTCATGAGTCTTGTTTTGTTTTGTTTTGTTTTTACTTTTAAGATGTATTTTTATTGTAGTATAATTAACATACAATGTTATATTAGTTTCAGGTGTACAACATATTGATTCAATTCTATACCTTCCTCAGTGCTCACCACGGTAAGTATAGTCACCATCGGTCACTGTACAACATTATTACAATATTATTGACTGTATTCTCTATGTTGTACTTTTCATCCCCATGACTTATTTATTTTATAACTGTAAGCTTGTGCCTTTTAATCCATTTTATCTACTTCACCCATTTCCATACCACCTCTCCTCTGGCAACCACCAGTTTATTCTCTATTTAAGAGTTTGTTTTTTTGGTTTGTTGTTTTTTAGATTCCATATATAAATGAAATCATATGGTATCTGATTTTCTCTGACATATTTTACTTAGCATAATACCCTCTAGGTCCATCTGTGCTGTCACAAATGACAAGATTTCATTCTTTTTTATGGCTGACTAATATTCCATTATATATATTTTTTGTCTGTTCAAGGAAACTTGTTTCCATATTTTGGCTATTATAAATAATGCTACAATAAACATGAAGGTACATATATTTTTTGAATTAATGTTTTTTTTTTTCTTTGGGGTATATACTCAGTAGTGGGATTACTAGATCATGTGGTATTTCTGTTTTTAATTTTTTGGTGGGGGGGAACCTCCATACTGTTTTCCACAGTGGTTGCACCAATTTACATTTTCACCAGTGGTGTATGAGGGTTCTATTTTCTTTACATCCTCACCAGTATTTGTTATTTCTTGCTTTTGTGATTGCAAAAGTATAGCGATTGCAACAGTATAAAAAGATATCTCATTGTGGTTTTGATTTGCATTTCCCTGATAATTAGTGATGTTGAGTACTTATTCTTGGGTCTGTTGGCCATCCATATGCCTTCTTTGGAAAAATGTTTATTCAGGTTCTCTGCCCCTTTCTAAGTGGATTATTTGGTTTTGGGTGTTGAGTTGTATAAATTCTCTATACATTTTGGATATTAACCTCTCATTGGATATATCATTTTCAAATATCTTCTTCCATTCAGTAGGATGGCTTTTGGGTTTGTTGATAGTTTCTTTAGCTGTGCAAAGCTTTATAATTTGGTATAGTACCAATAGTTTATTTTTGCTTTTGTTTCCCTCGCCTGAGGGAATTTATCTACAAAAATGTTGTTAAGGTCAATGTCAAAGAGATTACTGCCTAAGATGATCTTTAAAAGACTTTGTTTTTTTTTACAGCAGTTTAAGGCTCACAGGAGAATTAAAGGGAAGGTACAGAGATTTCCTATATACACCGTGCCCATACATTTGCATAACCTTCCCCATTATGAACAACCCCACTAGAGCAGTACTTTTGTTACAGTTGATGAACCTACATTGACACATCATGATCACCAAGAATCCATAATTACATTATGATTCAGTTTTGTGTTCTACATTCCATGGGTTTGGACAAATATATAATGACTATATCCACCCATATAATATCATACAGAATAATTTCAGTGCCCTAAAAATCCCCTGTGCTCTGCCTATTCATCCCTCTTTACCCTCAAATCCCTAGCAACTACTGATCTTTTTACTGACTCCATAGTTTTGCCCTTTCCAAAATATCATATAGTTGGAATCATACAATATAGAGCCTTTATAGACTAGCTTCTTTCATGTAGTAATATGTATTTAGGATCCCTCCCTGTCTTTTCATGGCTTGATAACTCTTTTCTTTTAACACTAAATAATATTCTATTGTCTGAATGTACCACAGCTTATTTATCCCTTCATCTACTGAAGGACATCTTGGTTGCTATTAAGTTTTGGCAAATAAAAATAAAGCTGCTATAAACCTGTATATAGACATACGTTTTCAACATCTTTGGGCAAATGCCAAGGACCACAACTGCTGGAGATCATGGTAAGAGTATATTCAGTTTTGTGAGAAATTTTAAATTGTCTTCCAAAGTGGCTATACCATTTTGTATTTCTACCAGCAATAAATTTTGGTAGTTTCTGTTGCTCCATGTCCTCACCATCATTTGGTGTTGTCAGTGTTCCAGATTTTGGCCATTCTAATAGGTGTATAGTGGTAGTTCATTGTTGTTTTAATTTGCATTTCCCTGATGACATATGATGGGGAGCATCTTTTCATAAGTTTATTTGCCATTGTATATCGTCTTTGAAGAAGTGTCTATTAAGGTCTTTGGCCATTTTTAATCAGATTCTTTGTTTTCTTATCATTGATTTTAAGAGTTCTTTGCATATTTTGGATAACAGTATTTTATCAGGTATATCCTTTGCAAATATTTTCTCCAAGTCCGTGGGTTTTTTTTCTCATTCTCTTGATACTGTCTTTCACAGGGCAGTTTTTAATTGTAATGAAGCCCAGCTCATCAACTATTTCTTTCATTGATTATACCTTTATTGTTCTATCTAAAAAGGCATTGTTATAACCAAGGTCATCTAAGTTTTCTCCCATGTTAACTAATTTTAATTAATTTTTAGGCAAGGTGTAAGGTCTTTGTCTAGATTTTTTTGTTGTTGCAGGTAGATGTTCAGTTGTCTCAGCAGCATTTATTGAAAAGATTATCTTTGACCCATTTTATTGCCCTAACTCCTTTGTCAAAGATGAGTTGACTGTATTTACTTTGGTTTACTTATTGGATCTCTATTTGTTCCATTGATCTATTTCTCTACACTTTTGCCATTACCACACTATATTTATTACTGTAGACTTATAGTAAGTCTTGAAGTCAGATAGTGCTTGCCTTCAACTTCATTCTTCTTTAACATTGTGTTGTTTATTCTGGATCTTTCTCCTCTCCATATAAACTCTAGAATTAATTTGTTGATATCCATAAAATAATTTGCTATAATTGTGATTGAGAATGCATTGAATCTATACATTAAGTTGGAAAGAACTGACATCTTGACAATATTGAGTTTTTCTATCCATGAACATGGACTCTCTCTGCATTTATTTAGTTCTTTGATTTCGTTCATATGGGTTTTGTAGTTTTTGTCATATAGGTCTTGTACATATTTTGTTAGATATATGTATAAATATTTCATTTTGAGGGGTGCTAATGTAAATGACATTATATTTTTAATTTCAAATTCTATTTGTTTGTTGCTGGTGATTTACTTTTGTATATCAATCTTGTATTCTGTATCTTTGGTGTAATAATTTATTAGTTCCTAGAATTTTTTAATGATTCTTTTGGACTTTTCTATACAGGCAAACATATCATCTATGAAGAAAGACAGCTTTGTTTCTTCCTTCTCAATTTATATACCTTTTATTTTTTTCCTTTATTACATTACCTACAAATTCCAGGACAATGTTGTAAAGGAGGAGTGAGAAGGGGCATTTTTGCCATGTATCTGATTTTAGTGGGAAGACTTCATTTCTCACCATTAAGGATAATGTTAGCTGTAGGCTTTTTGTAACTATTGCTTATCATGTTGAGGAAGTTTCTCTCTATTCCCATTTTAATTGAGTTTTTATCATAAATGCGTGTTGGATTTTGTCAAATGGTTTTTCTACATCAATTGATTTTTTTTAGTCTGTTAATGTAATGGATTACATTAATTGATTTCTGACTGTTGAAACAGGCTTATAACCTGGGATGAATCCCATTTGGTCATGGTATATAATTCTTCTTCTACATTGTTGAATTCAATTTGCTAAATATTTTGTTGAGAATTTTTGTATCTATGTTCATGAGTAATATGGGACTATAGTTTTCTTTAAAAAAAAAGATTTTTATTTTTTTATTTGAGAGAGAACATGAGGGGGGTGGAGGCAGAGGAAGAAAGAGAGGCAGACTCCATGCTGAACAGGGAGCCTGACGTGGGCCTCCATCTCAGGTCCCTGGGATCAGGACGTGAACCAAAGACAGACATTTAACCAGATGAGCCACCCCTGGTTTGTAGTTTTATTTTACTGCAGTGCCTGGCTGGCCTCATAGAATAAGCTAGGAAGTATATCCTTTGTATTCTCTGAAAGAGTTTGTAGACAAATGGTACAATTTCTTCATTAAATGTTTGGTAGAATTTTCCAGCAAACCTATCTGGGGTTTTGGAAGGTTAGTAATTATTTTCTATTTTCTGTTTTGGAAGGTTAGTAATTATTTGTTCAGTCTCTTTCATAGATAGACAGCTATTCAAATTATCTGTTTATTCTTGTATGAGTTTTGCAGAATTTATTTTTCAAGTAAATGATCTACTTGATCTAGGTCTTCAAATTTGTGGGCATAAAGTTGTTCATTGTATTTTTTCTCTTATCCTTTAATATCCATAAGATCTTTGGGATGCCCCTTCTTTCTAATATTAGTAGTTTATGTCCTTTCTCTTTTTTTCCTTATATAATCTGGCTAGAGGTTTATCAATTTTGTTGATGTTTTAAAAACCATTCTCTTCTGGTTTTATTGATATTCCCCATTGATTTCTACTCTAATCTTTTTTGTTTTCTGCTTACTTTGGATTCAGTTTGTTCTTTTTCTAATTTCCTATGGTAGAAACATTGGTTATTGACTTTATATCTTTCTTCTTTTCTAATATATGCCTTCAGTACTATAAATTTCCCTCTAAGCAGTGCTTTTGTTGCATTCCACAGATTTTTGTAAGTTGCCCTTTAACTTTCATTTAGTTCAAAATATTCTTTAATTTCCCTTGAAATTTCTTATTTGACCCATGTGTTATTTAGAAGTGCGTTGTTTAATTTCCAAGTATTTGGGATTCTCCTGTTATATTTCCGTTATTGATTTTTACTTTAATTCCATAGTGGTCTGAGTTTTATTTTATTGTTTGTTTTTATTTTTGTTTTTTGTTTGCTTGTTTGTTTGTTGTGGTTGGGAGGGGGGCATTTATGTTGCTTGGTATTTTCTGAGCTTCCTGGAACATGGTTCAGTGTCAGACATTAATTTGTGGAAATTCTGTTACTAATGTTTCAAATATCTTTTTGTTCCTTTTTCTCTTTTTCTGGGATTCCCATTATTTGTATGTTATACCTTTTGTAGTTGTCCCACAGTTATTGGATATTCTATTCTGGTTGTTTGTTTTTTTGTTTGTTTGTTTAGTTCTTTTCTCTTTGCTTTTGGTTTTAGAAGATTCTATTGATACATCCTCCATCTCAGATTCTTTCCTTATATTCTTTTTCCCATCAAAGAAAATTTCTGCAACCTGTTTTTTAATCTGTCACATTTATTTTTGGTTCTTAGAATTTCCATCTGTTGCTTACATTGCCCATTTGTTCTTGCATGCTGTGTACTTTTTCCATTAGAGCCCTTAGCATATTAATCATAGTTTAAAATTTTCAGTCTGATAATTCCAACTTCCCTGACATGTCTGGTTCTGATGTTAGCTCTCTCTCTTCAGATTGTGTCTTTTGCCTATTGGTATGCCTTGTCATTTTTCTTAATAGCCAGACATGATGGAATGCTGTCAATTAGTAATGTGGTGGGGAGAAGTGGGGGAAGGAAGCATTTTATAGTCCTGTGGTTAGGTGTCCTGTAAACCTATGCCCCTGGACTGTGAAGTTCCCAGGTGTTTCTCATTTTTTTTTTTCACCCTTAGATGGCTAGAGTAGGCTGAAGTTGGGTATTTCCTTTCCCTCAGGTCAATTAGGCTCTGATAATACTCAAGTAGGTTAGACTTTGGTTAACTAGTTTCCCCTAAGGAAACTAGTTCTCCTTCTTAAGGAGAACAGTGTACTCTGATGTGTTTCAAAATAGTTTCTTTGCCCCTTCTAATGGAAGCACAGGGGGATTTTTCTCCAATATTTACTGTGGGAACCTGGTTGAACTCTTGGGGGTAAGTCTCTTAATTTCTGGAGATCCTTCTGTGACTGGGACCCCTGTACATGTTAATTCTCAGAGTTGTCTACACTGAGCCTCCAGCAATTTGCCAATTACAGTTTAGATTCTTCCCTATCCCAGCACTGGTTCCTGTGATGTTTTCTGCTTGTGTCTGCTCCAATAAGCTCTGACTCCCTCAATTTGCCTGTCAGTCTCTTTAATCTTGGGGACAGTGGTTTGCCCTATGTTTTCCCTTCTCTTAGGGATCCAAGAAGAGCTATTGATTTTTCAGGCTGTTCAGTGTTTTACTTGTTTTTAGGATAGATTGGGGACTTCAAAGTTCTTACATGTGAAACAAGAAAGTTATATAAATTTTTAATAATTCACATAGCTTCAACTTATTGGACAGTCATCAGTCCCTAATTCACCTCATGTCAGGATGACCTCTGGAAATCTAGATAAAGCAATTGTTATCAAGCCAGTGAAAAATGATCTGTCTTGTTGCCAATACGTTTATTATCTTTATATTGTCTTTTTAATTTTTTCCTGTTTATTATCATCTATAAAGCAATAAAACTTTAGAGGAGTTGGATGGGAAGAAAGTGAAGTCAAGACTAGAAATTAGATTTCCTATGAGACAAAGTTTTGGGATAATTATCTTTGATTGACATATGGACTGGGGGGGAAATGCTTTTGATACTTAGTGATGGGAAAGAGAAAGGAATCATACACTTATTTTTGTGATTTCATTTATTGTTCTTTGGTAACTATATCAGTAAAAATTATCATACACTGGTAGGATGAATGTACTATATGCTATAATAGATATTGACTAAAATATTTTATAACACAAATTTAAATGCTCATTAAATGATTATTTTTTTTTTTAAGATTTTTTTTTTTTTTTTTATTTGACAGAGAGAGAGATAGTGAGAGAGGGAACACAAGCAGGGGGAGTGGGAGAGGGAGAAGCAGGCTTCCCGCTGAGCAGAAGCCTGATGCGGGGCTCGATCCCAGGACCCTGGGATCATGACCTGAGCAGAAGGCAGATGCTTAACAACTGAGCCACCCAGGCGCCCCTTCATTAAATGATTATTAAAATGCATGTTAGGATTTCCCAAGAGCAGATTTTAAAGTTTACTACTACTGCAATTATATGCTTTTAAAATAAGTTCTTATTTATTAAATAGTAGGGGGGAAATGGTCCTATATATTCAATATGTTCTTATTGAAAATATTAAGGGTGCGAGGGATGGGGTGGTTGGGTGATGGACACTGGGGAGGGTATGTGCTATGGTGAGCGCTGTGAATTGTGTAGGACTGATGAATCACAGACCTGTACCCCTGAAACAAATAATATATTATGTGTTAATAAAAAAAAATTAAAAAAGAAAAAAATTCATGGTAAGCATAAAAATAATGTAAGTCTCACGCAGGAATTAAAGAAATAAGCCAACAGTCCTAAAAATCCAGCCATCTTAAGATTTCTTGAAAATTTACATTTCTAAGCATTTGTGTATGTATTCTCTTGGCCTGCAGTATTAGTAGTAGCAGGGATGGTAGCTAAAGTTAGCAATAATTGGCTTGATAAAAATAGGTCCTGGGCAGTGGAATATATTAGATAAAATGATGACAGTCTGTAGAATTTCTAATATTTCAAAGTGTGGAAAAAGTTGGGCTAAATTTTTTCTTTACTTTGTTTATATTTCTTTAAAACCCAATGTCTGTTACTTGAAATAGTTATGTATGTGTGAAGATTTTTAATAACAAACTAAATAAAATACTTTGTACCCAGATTATGCTCTAAAAAATATATTTAATTTACAGAATCACCAAAATATGCTTGCTTTAAAAATTCATTGCCATATACTAGCCTATTTTCAGAAGAATCTTGGGACATTGCTGGGGTGCCTGGGTGGCTCAGTTGGTTAAGCGACTGCCTTCGGCTCAGGTCATGATCCTGGAGTCCCGGGATCGAGTCCCACATCGGGCTCCCTGCTCGGCAGGGAGTCTGCTTCTCCCTCTGACCCTCCTCCCTCTCATGCTCTCTGTCTCTCATTCTCTCTCTCGCAAATAAATAAAATCTTAAAAAAAAAAAAAAAAATTTAACAAAAAAAAAAAAGAAGAAGAATCTTGGGACATTGTTAATCATAACTCAGATCTTTCATTATAAGAATAATAATCATCAACCATTATATACCATCTTCCACAATTATATACACATTTCCATCTAGACAGTTTATTCCCCTTATAACCAGATTTGTATTACAAGACAAATACATGATGTTTATAAAAACAATTTTCTGTTTCCATATACATTGAAGGACAAAAAGTTTATTCACCAGAAGTTTTAAAGTACAATTACATTTCATTTCTTTTAAATAAGTAATCACTTTTGATATATTTCAGTGTTTGAATTTGTTGCCCTTTTTCTTTTTTCAGTAGGATTCTAATCATGTTCACATTTGCTTAATATTTGTAGCAGTATGCACTATTAACATCTATAATTATTATACATTATAAGCATGATCTGTTTTGTTCTTTTTTTAAAGATTTTATTTGAGAGAGAGAGGGAGAAAGAGAGCATGAGCAGGGGGAGGGGCAGAGGGAGAGGGAGAAGGAGACTCCCCACTGAGCAGAGAGCCAGATGAAATGCAGGGTTCAATCCCAGGACCCCGGGATCATGACCTGAGCCACCCAGGTGCCCCAAGCATGATCTATTTTTTTTTTTTTAAGCATGATCTATTTTAAACTAACCTCCATGGATATTATTTATCATTAATACTCTGTGAGAAGTTCTCAACTAATTTCATAAGAAAAAATGTTCAAATATAAGGAGGCATTTTTCCCAAAAAATTATCTCTCAGAAAGGAAGAGGTTACCTTATTTTTGAAAATTTACCTGGACTTTTATATTATGGGGCATTCTCTCAATTGTTGATTTTAAATCTTATAATATTGGGAAAAATCGAATAGTATCTCAATTAATTCTAGTTTTAGATTCTTTAGGTTACTAAATTGAATTAATTATAAAGGGAAAAAAGATAACTAATACTAATCTAATAAGTATTACTGAGATTCTTTCTAACCTATATAAGTAAAATCTTGAAAACATTTTAGAATATTAGCCATCTCTTCCAAGGTGAGACATTGGCATGAAGAGAATTGACTGTAGTTATGAATATGAAAAAACAGTGAGTGGTGTTAAGGATGCTCATTACTATGGATAAAACAGAATTACTGAAAGGAGAGGCACAGTTTAATGATGCTACATAAAAAAGAAAAGGCAGGAGAAAGAGAGTTAATTAGTTAGTTTATATCCTTTTTCAAATTTTCAGATATTCCACATGAGCCTCCTACCAGAAAATCTAGTGGTAAAAGAGTATGAATATAGCCCCAACGTTATAGAACACAGTGCAGGAATCTAGGAGGGTGAGTATAGAGCTGAAAAACAAGAAATACTCCATTATAGCATCTAGCAACTTTATGGTCAATTGTATCTCATGCTCCATGAAATGACAGAATACAAAAGGACATACTCAGACCTAAATGAGCCATATACGAACTTTGATTCACATTGTTATGGGAGTCACCATTCAACAGTCTGATAAATCTTGTTGAGTCATAATTATAACTTGGCAGTAAAATCGCCATGCTACTGTTTATGCACATACTAAGATAATGGAAATGATTTCCTAGAAGATAGACATAACAATGCCTTGCAATTATTTCTCTATATATGTGAAGTGTTGATGTAAATGTTTTTATAATTTTATAAGAAAACAATTGAGATTTTAAAAATTGCTATTTGTTTAGCAACTTCCATGTAATTTTAGGATATTGGAATTGTCCTAAGGTAAGTAGGAAGATGTCCCACAGTCTTTTTTGTAGAAATACCCTTGTAACAATTTACTAGACAAATATGGACAAATATTATATACCAAGCTATCAGTTACATTTTTATAGGACAGCATCATTCGTCAACTCCAATTTTTCCAGCATTACCAACAGAGTGACTTATATATCATAAGTGCCTAATAATATAATTAAGTCAACAAATGCATAGATAAATATATTGTCCAACTTTTCTAGAAACTGTAACCATATTTGAAAGTTTCTGAAGAAAAAATATTTCTATGCAATTAGGTGGGAGAGATTTAAGTATAATATGTAGTATGTAATAAAAGTGGAATCATATTTCAACTATCCTATGCTGCTCTTTCCCAGAACCAGGTTTGTCCTGAGATTTTATTAGATAACTGATCATACTAATTTTGTGTATGGAGAGACGGACTTTGCTCTAAGCATGTATACTGACTTCTAATGCAGCTGGAATGTTGATCATGTCTCCTATTTGCATATTAATCCATTTGTTGGTCCTGTATATCTTCTAAGAACTTATTATATTTCTCACATATCTGCTCTTAAAGATAGCATATTTTTATAGCAACATAATATTATTCGTGTACCTTCTTGTTGAACCTGTTTCAATCTATATTCATAAGTGCATTAGGCATTTATTGCTATGTAACAAGTTACTCTAAATGTTAATGGCTTAAAAAGAAAATATATTTTGATTAATCTCAGGGAAGGTGGTGGAGGGAAAAGGACCAGGAATTCACCTCTCCACCTGCACAACAGTTATACTAGCAGAAACAGTCTGAAGTGACTACTTTTCACTCTGGAGTTCATGCGAACATTTCAGCCTCCAGGGGAGAGCTTGGATAGTTAATTTCTGTCAATTTTATCAATCAATGTGATGTCATCTATCTATCACACACCCCCCAGCTTTATATCAGGGTATGTTGACCATAGATTCTGGTGCAGTGTGCTGGAGCCAAGGTACACAATAAGGAACTTCTCCAAATCTTGTGATTCTGTGTTTAGATTGTGCATTACTGCTTCTGATTGCAGAGGTGTACACATAGAGGTGGGCTGTCACTTTGCAGTCCTACCACCTGAAGCAGGTTCCAGGAGATTTAAGTTGCTGCACCTATTTTTTGGATATTCCAACACAATCTCATATATGGGAAAATTTGGAAAGACCACACATGCCTATAAAAAGATGCAAGCTCAGAAAAAGACCTGAAAAGATGTTAAGCTTTCACCTCAGGCTGATGCTCAGCACAGAGATACCCTACAACAATAAAATAAATAAGTAATAGCAAACCATGGGGAAGAGGAGTGTGTAAGTTCCAGATTTACCATATTATAAGATTTTACATATCTAGTTTCCAATGAAAAATATCAAGGCATACAAAGAAAGAGGGGAGAATAACCCATTTAAAGGAACAAAACAAATCAGCAGAGAATGTTACTAGGGAAGCCCAGAATTTGGACTTACCAGACAGACTTTAAAACAACTGTCTTAAATATGCTCAATGAGATAAAGACATGGAGACATGGACTGGTGGCTACACTTGACACTCTTGCATCTGTCAATCTTTGCATGTAGACAGTTCCCTGGGAATGGTGTGTGACTTTAGGCAAAACAGCTTATTTTACCCAATGACAACTCCCAGATAGGGGTGAAACTTGAGGGCTGTTAGAATATAGCATTTCTAGCATTTAGAAAAATAATCACTTCAATCTTAAAAGTGAAATTAGTATTTGTATCAAGTAGACACAAAACTATCTCTACTCACAAATTACATGACCATATATAAGAACATCCAAAAAATTTGTAAGAGAGCTAATAGAGCCAATAAATAAATTAAGCAAAGTTACAGTGTAAAAGGTCAACACACAAAAGTAATTTTTGTTTTCATACACCAACAAGCAATCCAAAATGGAAATTAAGAAATTCTATTTACATTAGTACCTAAGAGAATTAAATAATTATAAATAAATAAAACCATGGAAGTGAAAGAATTATATGTTGAAAACTACAAAGTATTACTGAAAGAAATTAAAGAAGACTTAATAAATGGAAGATATCTATGTTTATGTATTGGAAGAGTTAATATTAAGATGTCAATACTACTCGAAGTGATCTACAGATTTAATACAGTTTCTATCAAAATTCTCACAATTTTTTTTTTTTTTTTTGGAAAAACCAGTCCCCAAATACATATGGAATTGCAAGTGGCCCTCATTAGCTAAAACAATCTTGAAAAAGAAGAATGACATTGGAGGACTCACACTGCACAGTTTCAAAAATTATAACATAGCTATGATAATTTTAAAGCATGGTACTGGAATACAGATAGACATACAAAACAGTGGAGTAGACTAAAGAGCCCAGAAGTAAACCCTCACTTAATGGTCACTTTTTTTTAATAAGAGTGTGAAAACCATTCATTGGGGGAAGAACAGTTATTTCACAAATGGTGCTGGGAAAACTAGATATCCACATGCAAAAGAGTAAAGTTTAACCTCACCTATAACAAATACAAAAATTAACTTAATACCTAGATGTAAGTGGTAAAACAATAAAACCCCTAGAAGAAAACACTGGAGAATATCTTCATGATATTTGATTTGGAAGTGTTTTCATGGAGATGAAGGACAGTCAACAAAAGAAAAAAATAGATAAACTGAACTTTGTCAAAATTAAGAACATTTATGCATCAAAGATTACTATCAAGAAAGCAAAAGGACAACCTAATGAATGAGAGAAAATATTTTCAGATTAAGTATAGGATTAATATCCAGAATATATAAAGAACCCCTAAAACTCAATGACAAAAGACAAGCAACCAAAAAAGAAATGGACAAAGGACTTAGGAGACATTTCTTCAAAGATTTATAAATAATCAATATGTACATGAAAAGATGCCCAACATCAGTAGTTACAGGAGAAATACAAATCAAAGCTATACTGGGATACCACTTATCACCTAACTAGGATGGCTATAATAATAATAAGTAAACAAATCAGAAATGCCAGAAAATAACAAGTGTTGGGAAGGATATGGAGAAATTAGAATTCTCATGTATTGCTGTTGAGAATATGAAATTTGCAGCCATGTGGAAAATGATTTGGCAATTTCACATAAGATTAAACACAGAAGTGTACCATATGACCTAGCACTTCCACTCATTGATATATATATATCCTGAATAATTGAAAATAGGGACTGGAACAGATGCTTGTCACAAATGTCATAGTAGCATTATTCCCAATAGCCAAAAGATGGAAACAATCCAAGGGTCCCTCAACAGATGAATGGAAAACAAGATGTGGTACATACTTCATTGGAATATTATTCAGCCATAAAAAGGAATAAAATTTTGGTATATCCTATAGCAAGGACCTTGCAATCATTGTACTTAGTGATATAAGCCATAGACACAAGGGCAAATATATGATTCTATTTATACAAGGTACCTAGCATAGGCATATTCACAGAGACAAAAAGTAAAATCATAATTACTAGGAGCCCAGGGGAAAGGGGTATTTGTGTTTAATGGGTACAAACTCTCTTGAAAGACAATGAAAAAAGTTTGGGGTATAAATAATGGTGATGGTTGCACAACATTATGAATATATATAATTCTACTCAAATGTACACTTGAGAATGGTTAAAATGAGAAACATTATGTATATTTTATCACAGTAAAACAACAAAAACAACACCTACTTATTATCTCCCAGTCTTTGTGGGTCAGGATAATAGGCCCAGCTAAACTAGGCCTTCTACTTCAGGGTCTTTCACAAGACTACAGTCATCTGATGGTTCTGGGGCATAATCTGCTTTCATATTCACACATGTGACTGTTGGTTAGTTCAGTTACTTGAGGGTCATTGGATTGAGAGGCTTAGTTCCTCACTGGCCAGTGGCTCATGAACGGTTCCTTGACACATGGGTTTCTTCAACATGGCCAACTGCTTCATCAAAGCCAGAAAGAAAGAGAGAGTATGCTAGAAAAACAGAAGTCACAATCCTTGGTAACCTAATCACAGGAGTGATATCGCATCATTTTTGTCATGTTATATTGGTTAAAATGAAATGACTAAGTGCAGCCCACAGCCAGAGGGAAAGAATTACACATACACATCCCAGGAGGCAGGGGTCACTGGGGGCCATCTTAGAAGTCAGCTTGCTACAATAAGATGGTAGCAAATGGCAAGTGATACCACAACACCTGGATGAAAATTATTAGTATAACACTATTGTATCACCACATAAAAGCAAATCAAATGTTTCTGAATATTTATTAACGAGTAGCCAAAGATTCGGATGATAGACTGGAATATTCACCTTTATTCTGTATTTTTCTTGCTCCATAAAACACAGCCACAAAGATAAATATACTTAGTTTGATAGTTTTACCATTTCTGTTTGAAATATGAGAGCATTTTGCATGTCAGCTTAGATAAATGACATTTTTTTAAAGATGTTTAAACTATCTGGCCTTCTGAGAATCAGATTGCTTTATTATTGAACATCAATACCTTTCTTCCAACAATTTGACATGCCATTAATTGTAACTGTAAATCCGTGCTAGATCCTTGTAGAATTGTAATTGATGCCCATGGAATCTAGCTAGTACCTTAAATTGTTTATCAATAAAGTTAATTATGTCTTTGAATAATATATAGGTATATATGAATGTGTATATACAATTTGTGCATATTGACTCAAAATAGATTTAGAAGTAGACAATATTTCTAAACAAAAAAGCAGTAAATCCTAAGCTCTGCTTTAGTTCTTAATAAAATTTCTCATCATACCTGGCCCCTAAGCTTTGACTAAATTTACTAATATACTCATATTCCCAAAAGAATGAAAACAGTCTTAACTGCCTACCAAGTGCCTGCACAGGCTCTATAGTTAATTCACAGAGTGCAAAACATTGTTTTATTTTCTTTACTAACTGTGAACTTTGGAGCATTTATTTTACTTTGTAGGTCTTAGCCTCAGTTTTCTTAGCTGAAATTTGATTGATAATATTACATACAGAGATAAAGGTACAGAGATATAGATATGGAGTTGTAGAGGAATTATTGCTTAAAGCATAAATAAAATGTTGCAACAAATATATTTTTATTTTCTCTACCTGGGCTTCTCATGCTGGAAGCTCCAAATTTTGAGCTTGTTGTGCAGAGAGGGTGGGGATTAAGAAGGACACAGCAAAGTTGTGAAACACTTGAACTTTCCAAATAAATGGAAGAGTCACTTCTGGTTTAAAACACACAACAGCGGGATGCCTAGGTGGCTCAGTCGTTAAGCGTCTGCCTTCAGCTCAGGTCATGATCCCAGGGTCCTGAGATCGAGCCCCACATCGGGCTCCCTGCTCCACAGGAAGCCTGCTTCTCCCTCTCCCTCTGCTTGTGTCCCCTCTCTTGCTGTGTCTCTCTCTGTCAAATAGATAAAATCTTTAAAAAAATAAAATAACAACAACAAAACATTGTTTCAGGTTAAAACAGTATCTTTTGGCTAATCACTCAGTCAATCCAACACTTAAACTTCCTTTCATGGTTATTTCTCTCCTCCTAATCGCTCCTCAAGTTTTTTCTTCCCAATATAGCTTCTTTAAAATCTCTGAGGATAGCACTAACCACTGCAGTTCGTTCAGAGACAAAGTGGTAATTTTCTTTTTTACTGCTCTTCTGGTAAGGTAGAGAACTTTCAGGAGCTTCCACGTAGTCTCTCATTTTCCTCATGTGATGGTTCGGGGTCTAAAATGGGAATTCTGCCTTAATGACTTTGCCTTTTCCAAGTATGCATTCAGAAATAAAATGCTAATTAACATGCAATATTAAGAGTATGTGATTACTTAGTCAATTCAAAGCTTGTGTTTAATAATTTTGAGAAGTTTGGAACTTCCCTTTTCTCATTGCAGAGTCATTCTGACAATGGTCTTATGTTTCATGACAGGAAGGTTAGGAGAATGATGTACATATATAACCAGAAGGATCTTAGGGTCCTGCTTGAGGTGACCTAGTCTCATTTTCCTTCAAGGAATCCCAAGTCTGTGAAGTGGCTCGGTGTCATGACAGTGTGGTTCTTAGGGGCACAAACCCTGGGACCAGACTGCCTTGGTTAGCACGTGCTCTGTACCTCACAGGGTGGGTAAGTTTAGGCAGTTAACGTTTATTCCAGTGGAACAGGTTGTACTCAGTTAAAGGAGGTGCTGATGGACACTGATCTCACAGGTTTGTTGTGAGCATTAAACAAAGGTAGAAACTATGTATCTTAAAGCAGAGATATTAAAGCAAGCCAATTCCTGAGAGGAACAGGACTCCTCTGAGTGCTGACTCTGATTTCAGAATCACCAGTGACTTTGTCAAAATACTGCTCTGTGGTCTAAACTTTTTTACCTTTATATCTTTCCCTTTTTCCTTCACTTGGAGTCTGACTTCCTTTGAAGTCTGATGACTATCCAAGCTTCTTTGGGGTCTCTCTCCATTTGTTCTCACAAGCTTTAACCTAATAAAACCCTTGCGTATTTATTTGTCTTTATATTTGCTTCTCAGAGGATGTGCAGCAAATGTTATTGAGTTAACCAGAGAGCCAACTCTGAGATGAAGATTAGCATTCAGCAATAAGTTTATAAGGGAGTATTCTTGAAATCTCTATCTGGGAGAAAAATAAAGGGAGCATAACTGGAAAGAGGAAAAATTTGAGTTGCATAGCAATATCAGCAGAACATATGAGTAGCTCCAGATCTCAGATGGCTCTTTTAAGATGTCCCAATTTGGGACTGGGTGGCTAGACTTACCATCTTTACGTTTGTCAGTCATCGAATGTAGACAGTCCCTGGGAATTGGGTGTGACTTTAGGCAAAATAGCTCTCTTTACCCAAGGACAATTCCCAGATAGGGCTGATTCCTGAGGGCTGTTAGAATATGGCATTTCTAGCATTTGGAAAAATAATTCCCTTGATCTTAAAAGTGGAATAAAGCTGCAGATCAAAATAGTTTCAAAATGAACTTTTCCTGAACTCTGGAAATTCACACAGAGTTTGCAACAATCTGAAGAGCATTGATTCAAGAAAACTGGCTGAATCTTGGTAAAAACAATGAACTTTGTGGCATTTTAAATGGTCTCACTTCTATCACCCTCTCTCCAGCTCCACAGTAGCCTTTAAACCAACAGCCTCACAATCAGAATGGCAGTGAAAGCCAGCATCCTAGTAGCCACTGGAGAGGCAAAACGTATTTGGAGCTGCTTCTTCCCAAAAGCCCCATCTCCTGATATTTGTCATTGTTTTATCTGTCTTTCAGTTGACTGGAAACCCTCACACACACACATAGGACTACCTTTTATTTGACCTGACTTAGAGCTTTCTTACTTCAAATAGCCTTTCCACAAGGTGTTTGCATAAAACAATCAACGGCACTTTTTTTTTTTTTTAAATTACATTTGCAAGAGGCAATGATAACAGCCTGGCAAATGACCTAATAGGAAAAGCTGGGGAATGAGATGTTCATTGGGGAATTTTAAAACCTGGGACGTATTTCTGGGAATTTAGAAGGCAACATACCTGTGCAGGGCTGGTGTGCTTGTACAGGGAAGACCTGAGATGTCCTACTTCTCCCCCCTCCGGCTGGCATCAAGGCTCTGTGAAAGCAGGGATAAAAACTAAGGTAAAGTCATAAATGCCTATAGGAGCTTTGAAAACAGAGTCCCTTAGCAAAAGCTAGGAGTCTACAGGTTCAAGGCACTTAAGAAGTTTTTTGTCTACTTATCAACTGACTACTATGCTAACTTAAGCCGAAACTTCAGTAGCCACAAGTGACAAAGGAAACAGACTTTACAAAATTAGTTCACAAAAGTCACAAAACAAACAGTAGCAACAACAATAAAAATAAATAAGCATCAACAGCAACAAACTTTGGGAGGGGGTGTGAATCTAATTTCCAGAGTTGAGGCATTATATATTGTTTAGAATGAAAAGTTTTCAACAACAACAAAAATATAAGACATCCAATAAAACAAGAAAATATGGCCTATACGTGGGGAAAAAAGCACGGTCAATGGACACTATCTCTCAGGAATCCCAGACATTGAAATTTCTAAACAAAAACTTTAAATCAGCAATTCAAATATTCTCAGTAGGACTGTACATGGGATCCTGAACAGAAAAATGTCATCAGAGAAAACCAATAAAATATCCATAAAATTTAGAAGTTAGTTACTATTAATGTATAAATATTGGTTCATTATTTGTGAAAAATACACCATGGTATCATAGGATGTTAACAATAAGGCAAACTGGGTGTAGGATATATTGGAACTCTGTCATCCTCATAGTATTACTATGAATCTAAAACACTTCTGAAATTTAAATATATACATATTTAATATATATTACTGCCAGCAGAAACATCATTAAAATGATTAATGCTTAACATCATTAATATTAAGTATTAAATTAAGTATTCATTTTCTATTATGTTTCTATTGGCAAAAATAGTCCTCATTTTTTGCTGATCTGAAAATCTCTTGATCTCCACCTGTGCTTCTAATTTAAATAATAGTTCGGTTAGGTATAAAGGTCAGCAATTACTTACTTTTTTATAAGTTCACTCTTTGTCCGATTATTGTTACATTAAACGTAATCCATACGGATATCCACTTTGTACAATGTTATGTGTTGAACACTTTGCCTCTATCATTGTTACTTTTGTAAAAAAAAAAAAAATATGTGATTCTATTTCTGGAATCTTATGTTCTTTTGTACATGGGTTTTTTATTATGAATGTATATTCACTTTTTAAAAATATTTTTCTGTGTTAAAAAAATATTTTTCTGTATTGAGATAATTATATTTTTCTTTATTCTGTTAATATTCCAAACAACATTAATTGATTTTCAAATGTTCAATCAGACATTTCATGAATTATACTTTTTAAATGTCACTGGTTTGTTTGCCATTAATTTGTTAAGTTTTTTTTTTTTTACATCTACAATCTTGAGTAATAGTTCCTTGAAGTTCTTCTTTTATTTTATTATTATTACCTGGTTTTGGAAAATGACAATATTGTTCTCAAAATTATCTGCTCAGGGACATTTCTTCTTTCTCTGTTTTCTGAAAAGTTGCCTAGAATTGGTGTTATTTCTTCCTTACATGTGTCATAGAATTTAGTTGTGACATGATCTGGGCTTGGGTTTTTTTTTGTTTGGTTGGTTGGTTAATTTTTGTTGTTCTTGTTATGGGAAGTTTTTACTGAAATATAATTCATTTTACAGATATAGGGTAATTTGAATTGTCTATCTCTTCTTTTGTTAGTTTTAGTAATTTGTGAAGAAATTTGTTAAATTCATTTAAATTGTTGAAAATTTTGGCAGAAAGCTGTTCATACTCTTCTTTATACAGTGCCCCTCTTTCATTTCTGTTAGTAAGTCATGGGTATTTTATCTTTTTATATCGATTGGCCTAGCTACAGGATTACCAATTTTATTGATTTTTTAATAAAATAATTTTGGTGTCATTTATTTTCTCTATTGTTTACCCATTTGTTATTTTTTATTATATAATTGTTATTTTTTCTTTTACATGCTTTAGTTTCAGCTTGTTTCTTTTTATAAAATTTAGATGGAAACTTAGATCTTTAGTTTTACATCTTTCTATTATAATATTAATGATTTTAAAGCTAAAATATTCCCTCTAGGCCATGCTTTATCTTCATCTCACAGAATACCAAAATATATTCATCTTTTTTTTTTCTGTTGTGTTTTCATTTTAATTTAATCATTCAGTTCAGAATATCTTTAATATAAATTTTTATTTTTTATTTGACCCATGATTTATTTATATCATTTAATTTTGAAGTATTTGGAAATTGTCTATATACAGTTCAATTATTGCTTATCTATTTAATTCTGTTAGAGTCAATGAAGAAATTATAATTACAGTTCTTTTCAATTTAGAGAGACTTGTTTTATGGTCCAGCATATTATGAATCTTTCTCAATGTCTCATTTTCATTTGAAAATATTTGAAATTCTGATGTCCTTGGGTTTTGTGTTCTATAAAAGTAAATTAGGTTAATATGGTTGATATTTTGTCATGTCTTCTCTATAATTAATGATTTCTTTTCTACCTATTTATCAGTTACCTTGAAAGAAGAGATTTTAAATCCTAAATATAATTGTTAATATGTACATATGTCAGTTTTTGCTTCATGCATTTTGAAGACCTATTACTTTAAGGATGCACATTTCCAGTTATATTCAGAATGCACATCTAGACGATTACGCTTCGCCTTGAGCTGACCTCATTTTTTATTCTAAAATCTTCTTTATACTTGGTAATACATTCTCACTCCGATGTCTACTTTGTTTTATATTTAGCCACTCCAGCTTTCGTGCGATTAGTGTTTGGATAGTCCATCTTTTTTGTGTGTGTGTGCACATACTTTTTACCCATTTTGTCTTTATATTTAAAGTAGGTATGGGTGGCATATAGTTGGCTCTTGTATTTTTATCCAGTGTTTAGAAAAATAACATTTAGTGTAATGATAAATATGGTTTGATTTATATCAACCACCTTACTTTGTAAAATCTATATTATCTATTCTTTGTCACGTTTTTCCTATTTAGCTGCTTTCTTCTGGATTAAATGAAAAGTCTTTAGAATACCATATTATATCTACTATTCCAAACATATTTAAAAATAAAATTTGCTTTAAAAAGAGTAGTCTGGCTCCAGTTACATAAAAAGAAATTAAGAGTGGAGAAGCTAACAATGATTTTGTTTGGTTCAGTATCTTGACTAAATTTCTAAAATGAGATGATAGCAGAGCCAAGACTGGAATAAAAGTATTTTGAATCCTACATCACTGCTTTACTACTGAAATGATCTGCTTTATAAGAAAACAAATTAATAGAATGTAAATACCGCATTCCTCTGTAATTAATTGAACTCTTAAATTTTTTCCCAGCTCAGAAAAACATGTATAAAGATGCTAACTAAATGTCATTTAAGCATGACATCTATCATATACATAAAAATATTGTTTTATCACCAGGGACTATATTAAGTCCTGGTAAAATGGAAGCAAACATCAGGAAGCAATCTCTACCGTCATGGCATTCACATTCTTTCAGAAATGGAGACACACAATAAAGGTACAAAATAAAAACACAATATGATTTCAAGTAATAAGTGTTCAATGAAAAACACCAAAGCAGGGTAAATGAGTTGATGAAGGCATGTAGTACTGCTTTTGACGGGGGAGTAAGCTTGCAGAGAAAATATTTATTAGGAATGTAGTGAAGATAATTTATGTGTACTAAAATTAAACTTCAACAGAAAATATAAAATATCCTTGAGGTAAACCTAAATTCTAAAAACACATCTTACAAAAATCTGTTGGATTATCTGGAGTGAATCTCAATATATTATTTGATTGTATTTTAATAAGTTTCTAATCCAGAGATTTTAGGATTTTGCATATTTTAATATAATTTAATTAAGTAGACTGAACTTTGGGGCGTTATCTCTTTACATACTAAAATATATATTTTATATTTTGATAATATTGAAACCATTTTATGAATATATTATATATTATAGAATTTTAAATTAGTCAGTGATTTCTGATATTACATATTAAAGGCATTCACTAAATGTCTTTATTAAGGGTAAAATTTTATATTGTGCTATAAGACCATACAATAAAGCATTATTAATCTCCCATACAAAGCATTAAAACCTTTAGATTGGGGATCCTCTACAACTTAATGTTTTCTTTTGTAATGCTCTTATAGCAAGGCCAAATAGATGCTCAAGATAGTCTTCTTAGCCTTGAGAATAGGATGTGGAATGGCATTCCATAATTAAAGGTAAACTCCAGAATTCTATACAGGGTTCCAAACAGAGCTAAAATACTAAGATCATCTAGTTTATACATTATTATGTTAACTAGTATAAGCTGTGCCTGAGCAGAATCCTCAAGATATTTATGTCAAACAGGATTCCTTTATAAGTGAGCATTTTCCTAGAGCTTCCCATATGGATCCTAGGTTTAGGTGCAGTCAGTCATCCTGTGAAGTCCAACAACTAAGTTCCTGCTCCCACTTATTTGCAGATGACTTTAGTATTACCATTTCTGTAAGACCTTTTGCACACAGGCTCTTTTGGTAATATATGCCATGAGGGTGTAGTATGATAATGGATATTCTGAAAGAATGCTCTAATAGTCTGACATAAAAAAAGGTTGAACAGATGCTTCAGGGACTTTTTACTTTGACTTGTTAGGTATTAATTGGTCACTATTCTCCTACATTTGAAAAAGCATGATAAGTATCTCCAAAATATCAAAGTAATCATTTTTGCGCTTCCTGTAAATATAAGCTCTGAGAAAAAAGATAACCAAACAATCAGAACAGGGTAAAGGCAGAGAAGTATTTTATTGTAGGCCACTTCAAAGATCAGTTTGTGCTGCCCATAATAACAAGTTTAAATGATCCTTCCTGAGTCTGCTATTAGCAGTTGCACTGTTACATTATGTATGGCATTTGACTATTCATAGAAAAGAAAATGCACTATATTCCATTAGTGGTTTCCTATGAGTGTAGGTCTACAAATTACTGGCGATGTTTAGGCTGATGTGTTGCTTTTTTGCATATTTATGATGCTCCTGTCACATTCATTATTAATATGAATGTAATGTAAAGTACTAGAGATCAATATGATTTCTATCAATTTCAGATTCTGTGTTTTTGATTAAAATTTTTATGCAGATATGACAGTTGTATTTATATGCTACATTTATGCATGATTACAAAAGACCCTTGTATTTGTCTTATAACTGATGTATGAAAAGTGTAAAAAGAGACCCCAAAATAAAGTAGATGCTGTTATTTCTGAAATCAATAAATGATGGCACTCTACAATGGCTGACTATTCTCCTAATCCAGAACCATTCATGGACACCTTCTAGAAAGACCAGCATATGATTTTTCTCCAAAAATGAGGATCTGTTTTTATGGTAAATATTTCCAAAGAGGAGATTTTATAGGATGCAGGTTTAAGCAGTTTCCTGGACTCTGCGACGTTTATCTTTCCCTTTATTGTGTCTGACTATAAAGATTTTTATGGCACATACTTCTACGTGATTGGTCCCTCAAGAAAGTTTAAAATCCTGGGATGGTTAAGAACAAAATGTATCTTCCATTGTCATTGTGCCTATCAAAAATTAGATTTGGGACATTTTAAGTTTCCCAGTCTCAGGAATTTATAAATTCTTATAATGGAAATAAATTATTAAAGATGTTGTTTCCAGCTTCAACAGTGTGGATATAATTAGACCATAAATGCTAGAAAATTAAAAAAAAAGAAAAGAAAAAAAGCAGGGAGGAGGGTGGAAATCCAAACAAAACAAAACAAAGCAAAACAAAGCAAAACAAAACACACATGTGTGAAAGCTCTGGAGTACTCAAGGGGCCAAGATTCAAGAAGAACAAAACACATTGGAGTGACCTGTATATTTGCAGGTATTTTTTTCTCGGGACTTCTGGCCATCAGAAATCAGAAACCTTGAACTTGTGGCAGTCTTTCTGAGTTACCAAGGCATCCAGGACTTACAGAACCAATACCTCAAATAAAAGTCAACTATAGTTGATTCCAGGATGCAAGCTTCTTTAAATGTTTGAAAATCATTCACCTAACTACTTAGGAGATTAATGAGAAAAATTGTATTTGATGCATAAAATATATTTGGTAAACTTCAGCACCCAATCATGGTTTAAGAAAAGAAAATAAAAATAAGCCATATAAAAAATCTAGATAGCCATGAATAGCAAGGGTTATCCTTCATTTAATAAATGAATATATATGTAACAAATACCATATTAAAAAGTAGAATTATGGAATCTTGCCCCAGGAAATTACAGAAGTCTATTTGTTATCACTATGTTTTGTGTTATTCTGGCAAGAAAAATAAATACAAGTATGATAAAAAGAGAAGGAGAAATAAAACTGTCTTAACATGAAGCATTATTGTTTACATAGAAAATCCAAAGAATATACATGTAAACTATTACAACTATTAAGTAAATTTAGCATAATCATTGAATACAATGCCAATATACAAAATTAAATTGCATTTCTGTACATCAGCAACAAGTTATTAGAAAATGAAATAAAAGAATATATTTGTAGTAGCATTAAAATGATCAAATATGTAATTATCAAGGGCAATTTAAAATAAAATTCCTAGGGATTATTTGTTTGTTTTTACCTAAAGAAATTGACAAAATTAATCTAAAACTTATATGGAAATGCAAAGTACCAAGAAAAGTAAAGACACTTGTGAGGAAAAGCAAAGTTGAAGGACTTGCACTGTTGGATTTATTTTCAATTTACAATAATTAAAACAGTGTCCCTGAAATAAGAATTAAGAAGCAGACAGATGGAAGATAATAAAAAGTAGATACAAATCTACTTATATAGTAACTTCATTTATAACAATAATTGCCTCTCTGTGTATGCTGGATCAACTCAATATTCAGATGGGGAAAAGTGAACCTTGATTCTTACCTTTACCATACATTAAAAATTGATTCCAATTGAATTATAGGCCTAAAGGGAAAAAGAAAATAATTTTCCATTAGAAATAATAGAAGGATATCTTCTGCTTTCCTTGGGATAAGCAATTTCTTTAAGATAAAACAATAAGACAGCAAACAAAAATGATAACAAAGGGAAATATTGACAAATTGGATCTTGTTAAAAATTCAGAACTTGAGGGGCGCCTGGGTTGCTCAGATGGATGAGTGTCTGCCTTCGACTCCGGTCATGATCTCCAGGCCAAGGGATGGAGGCCCATGCTGTCAGGCTCCCAGCTCGGGCGGGGAGTCTGCTTCTCCCTCTCCCTCTGCCCCTCCCCCTATTTGTGCTCTGTCTCTCTCTCTCAAATAAAATCTTAAAAAAAAATAAAATTCAGAACTTGAGTTTATAAAATATGTCACAATTAAGAGAGTGAAAATTCAAATAGAGAATAAGAGAATATATTTAGAACACATATTTCAGACCAAAGATTCATATCCATTAATATATGAAGATTATTACATATAAATGAGAAAGGACTATGTAATAGGAAAATGGGAAAATGACTAGGAAATGCTTTTCAATAGATGATACTAAAATTACAAATTACTAAAAGATATTCAACATTGTTAGTCATAACCACAACTGTATATATATATCTCCCCCAAAATTATTTAAACTAACAGAAAAAAAAACTGAATATAAAGTGTTGGTGAAGGTATAGTGTGATTGGAATTACATATATTGTTTGTAAGTTTGTAAATTGGCATGACCACTTTAAAACTAGTAGAGCTAAATGTATGCATAACTTCTAATGTAGCAATTCCACCCCTACATATATATATAGTATATGTATATGTTTACATCAGAAGAGATGTATAAAACTGTGTATAGCAGCATTATTTGTAATAGTGCCAAACCGGAAATAACCCAAATGCCATCAGTAATAGAATGGGTAAATAAATTGTGATATTTCATATATAATATAGTTTAGTAATCTAAATTAATCACTGCGATGCACAACAGCATGAAAGAATCTCACAAATCACTGCTACATGCAACTATAATATAGATGAATTTTAGATTATAATCTTCAGTGACAGAATCCAGAATCAAGAGCACATAGTGTATGATTTCATTTATATAAATTTCAAAACCAAGGAAAGCTAATGTTTGCTGAAAGAATTCAGAATAATGGTTCTTTTGGAGCAGCATGAAGTCCAGGGGCACAAGAAATGTTTCTGGTTTTCATGGTAATTTTCTGGATTATGATGTGAGTTTTCAAACACTTGTGTTCTCATTGTGAAAATTCAAGAAGCTATATACATATCATGCATACATTTTCCATTCTGCATATTTTCTTTTTTTTTTTTTTTAAGATTTTATTTATTTGACAGAGAGAGACACAGCGAGAGAGGGAACACAAGCAGGGAGAGTGGGAGAGGGAGAAGCAGGCTTCCCGCAGAGCAGGGAGCCCGATGCGGGGCTCGATCCCAGGACCCTGGGATCATGACCTGAGCCGAAGGCAGACGCTTAACGACTGAGCCACCCGTGCACATTTTATTTCAATAAAATATTTGTCTAACATAGTTTTGAGGAAATTGTTGCTTTTCAAATAATGGCCATATTTCTATTAAATAGGATATATAAAACCAAACCAGAATGTAGTTGTTTCTATATTCACTGTCATACCATGACATTCACTTCTGAGTAAGACTTTAGAGAAAGAAAGGGGACATGTATCCTTTTCTTGCTATCTTCATCCAAATATCAGCCCATATTTATGGAAGGAAGATTTTTAATATAAATCATAATAAATAAATAAACTTTAGATATGAAGACATTTTTATTATAATAATGCATTTCAACAAAAAGAATGGGAGAATAAATTATATCTTGTGTCTATCAAAACCATACTCCTGCTTCAAAATTTATTTAAAATGCTATATATTAAGTGTAGTTTCCCTAAGATCTCCAGTGGGAACCAGTGTCCTCTTCTTTTGTTATTCCAGAGTACTTTGCTTGGTTTCTATATTCTTATTATAATACATGTCTGATTCTGCTTTGCGCCACACTGACTTGTTTCGGTGCCTTCTACCTCACTGCATGTATGCTATATGTCAAATAATAACGTGCAAAGATGAATAATGTGAAAGTTTCTGCCGCCTCAATTTTTCCTCTAAAGGAAAAATGTACATTGAATTTTATGTTGCAATGGTAATCTAAAATAAGGACTGCCATTGAGATGGAAGAAAGATACAAAATGGATAAAATGTGTCATAGGGAAAATCCTGTAAGTGAGAGAGGGTTTGAACCAGATTCAGGAATAAGTTGTTTCTTTGTTATTTTATTTAGTCAATTCTTTAAGATTTATCGAGTGTTTCTACGCTCCCAGTACCGAAATAGATGCTGGAAATATATAAATGAATAAGATGTTGTCTCTACTCTAGAGAAGTTCAGAGTTTAATGGTAGAAATCCATGCCTCGATATATAGTCACAGCAGAGTGGAATGCATATTTAAGAGTTATGTTTAAAATGCTCTGATAGCACAGAGGAAGGAGAGATAGTGGCTCAGTGGTCAGTGGACATATATATATATATATATATATATATATATTTTTTTTTTTTTTTTTTTTTTTTTTTTTTTTTTTACTTTACCACATGCAAAGCACTGCACTAAGTGTTTTTTATACATGAGTTCTCTCATTTGTGCTTAGGCTAAACTTCTTTGGTCGGTATTATTACTGGATTTAATGGATGAGGAAACCATGGACAAGGAGTCAAATTAGCTTGCCTAAGGACACACGATTCTCCATATCCAGGATTAGAAACTAAAATTTCCTATTTCAAAGCTATGAAAAATACTGTCTTAACCTTTAATCACAGAGTCTTTGTGAATGTACCCTCCAGCGATGCTTTTTGACCTCCAGGCATTAAAAGCAAAGACTGAAAAAAACTTTACAAAACTCTATTTCACTGAACATAGATAGGATGCAGAATTTTTCTCAGCAAAGACCTATAGCCACTACTAATCTACCAGAATTACACTGTGTTATCATTACCTCCTCAGAGAAGTCTTTAGAGAAAGATCAACTCTGAGCACGTTAGGTAGGTGGAGAGGTAAGGTGGGTGAGACCAGAGTACAGTCCTCACCAGCCATGGAGAATAGAGATGGAAAACACAAATGACTAAGAGAATGTGGTTTATTCATGGGATAGCAAACACAATAGTTTTAGAAACTCTAGCAAAAGATTTATAAAGGGAGAAAGTGGAAAATGATCCTGAGTCAGACTTGAACAGACATGGATGTGGGTGAAAGGAATTTTGCATAAATAAATTAGTGAAAACTCAATCAATCGGTTAATTTATGGGACCAAACATAGCAGTGAACAACACTGTGACATTTTTTTACTTAAAACTAATCATATGTGCAAGCAAATGATCAAATGAATAAGTAATGCCTTGCACATGATATGTGCTTAATGTAGATTTATTGACTAGATTTTAGAAAGATTTTGCTCAATATTTGTTGACATATACATATAAAAAACTCAATATGTATCTCAATATGTGTACTTCATTTAATATTATTTGAAGTTTTTTTAATGAGGCAAGGGAATATACATGTGCCATGCACAGCATATGCTCATTTTTCCAAGAATTTTTGTTTCTTCTTTTGAATTTCATTATTAATCTTTACAGTGAGTAACAATGAAATATATTCAATCTCCACTTTTACAGTGCATCTCTGCTTGATTTTAGCATCTGGGATTAACATGTAAGGTTACTAAATTTAAGAGTCAGAAAATGTGCCTTATAAATCTTAATTTGTTCCATGTTTTATATATTTATTAAGTGTGCAGAATTGTAAGACAGCACTGCTATTTTGTTGTAGAAATCTTAAACTTAAAACTTGATGTTTAAAGGAGAATCAAAGCATATTTAATGGTCCTGCACTTGCTGGATTCTAAATGTGAGACACAGACTGTCACAACCAAAAATGAAAGGGACTTACATTGCTGGAAAAGGCTTTCACTTTGAGTGTCTGCCACGAAGCACCTAACACTCTTTCCCACTGAATGCAGGCAATTGTCATTTTTATTTTTGCTCCTGCATGAATTACAGAAAAGAAAACAAAACTGAACAAAAAGCAATCATTGTATCCTTAAAGTGAATCAAAGACGATGAGCTTCAGTTAACCCATATGATACAGAATGTTGACAACCATGTAAAGAAAATCTGTGGGAATTCCCAAAGTCTAATTTTAGCTGATAATTTTAATGCACTTTCCATTAGAACTATTTAATCAGGAATAGTGAAAATTAATGACTGTGGGACAGCACTTCATTTTGAAAGAGCTTTAGGGAAGTTAACACACTGTTATATGGACTTAGCTCTAATAGGCTTCTGGGTCACTGGTGAGCCAGTTCAAATATGGATCGACTGTGCTGATAAGTCATGAGTCATGTGTCTGCAATTACAAGGGTTGTGCTTTGGGTATTCTCAAAGACATTGCTATATAAACCAGCTGTCTGTTAAAAGCTTTTATCCAAGATATGTGAGTCAGTTCAACAGTGCAGAAACTCCTCATTTTATTAAGAAAAAAAAGATAATACGTATATGTGAAGGGACATGTTGATGTCTGAATATCTACATAGGTTTCTACAGTAGAACGTTTTATTAAAATAATACTGTTCAGGTGTCAGCATCTTTGATTTTTTTTTTTTAAGATTTTATTTATTTATTTGACAGAGAGAGAGGGAGACACACTAAGAGAGGGAACACAAGCAGGGGGAGTGGGAGAGGGAGAAGCAGGCTTCCTGCCGAGCAGGGAGCCTGATGCGGGGCTCGATCCCAGGACCCCGGGATCATGACCTGAGCCAAAGGCAGACGCTTAACGACTGAGCCACCCAGGCGCCCCAGCATCTCTGATGTTTCTAATACAGTTTTTTTCAAACAAAAAAATAATTTCTATAACTAATTCATCTTTCTCTACCTGTTTTTTTGTTTGTTTTTTTTTTAAGTAGGTCTTCTGCTTTGGACATTTTCTTCTGACTCTGGATGACATCATCCACTGCCAGTGTTTCAATTTTCACCTATTCCTTCTCTCTCCCTCCCTCCCTCCTCCTCTCTCTCTCTCTCTCTCTCTTGCTTGCTCTCTCGCTCTTTTGAGATTACCTGAAGTCTACTCTCTTAGCAAATTTCCAGTATTCAATACAGTATTATTAAGTATATTCATCATGTAGTGCATTAGATCTCTAGACTTATTCATGCTATATGACTGCAGTTTTGTACCCTTTAACCAACATCTCCCCATTTCCCCCACCAATCCCCCACCATTCAAATCTCTGCTTCTATGTATTAGACATTTTTAGATTTTATATATGAGGTCATACACTTCTTTTTCTTTCGCTTAGCATATTTCACTTAACATAATGTCCTCCAGTTCTTCCAAGTTGTCACAAATGGCAGGATCTACTTTTTTAAGACTGAAGAACATTCTACTCTATACATGGTGTGCCTGGGTGGCTCAGTCGTTAAGCGTCTGCCTTCGGCTCAGGTCATGATCCCAGGGTCCTGGGATTGAGCCCTGCATCAGGCTCCCTGCTCCTTGGGAAGCCTGCTTCTCCCTCTCCCTCTGCCCCTGTTTGTGTTCCCTCTCTCGCTGTCTCGCTGTCTGTCAAATAAATAAAATATAAAAAAAAACTTCTCTATACATATAGCATTACTTATTTATTCATCTTTTGATAGACATTTAGGTTAAAATTACCTTTTATCAATGTCAAAGCATCTATCATAAATGTTTTAATGAGTTATTATTGAAATGCTTGAAACAAAAAAGGAAAATCTTAGCAAATAAATAGAAGATATAAGAACTAAATTGAAATTTTAGAAATGAAAAATGTAATAAAGAATTTTTTTGAATCAATCAATTGGCTCAACAGCAGAAAGAAGGGTACAGAGGAGTGACTCAATGAATGCAAAGAAATAAAAGTAGAAATCACCCAATCTAAACAACAGTAAGATTATAGACTGAAAAAAGACAATAGAGTCTCAGGAGCATGTGGGACTATAACTACATAGTTATTGACATTTGTGTCATCAGAGTCTTGGAAAAATAGGAGAAAGGGCTGGGGCTGACAATACATTTGAATAAATAATGGCCTGAGAACTTCTGAAATTTAGCAACCAACCTAATCTTACAGATTCAAGAAGATGAACAAATTCCAAACAATAAACTCAAAGAAAAACCACCAAGACACATCCTTTGTCACACTTCTGAAAACTAAACACCAAGAAAAAATAGTTTGAAAGTATTGACAGTGAAACAATATCTTACATATCAGGGGAAATAATTTGAATGACATCAAATTTCTCACATAAAACCATTGCAGTCAGAAGGAACTGGCTAAAAGGAAAGAACTGCCAATCTAGAATTCTATATCCAGGAAAATTTTCAGGAATGAAGAAATCACTGCATTGTCAGAGAAGGAAAACTAGGAATGTGTTGCTAGCTGACCTAAACTTTCTCTTTACTGTTTATTTCTCATTCAGAGAATCAGTTTCACCATCTCCATCTAGAGGACCAAGTAGAAAGGGCCTCATTTTTTATTTCTGAAAAAATTCTGACAGTGTAACACATGTTGAAATTCAAAAGACCGTCTTCTCAAGAAGATGTTACCATCCTCATCATGGACAGGAATGTTGCTACATTCAATGTTGCTTTTAACTATTTTCCCCTCTGGGATTCAGTTAAATAGTTTGGAAAAAGAAGGTAGTATTGGTTTATTTGTTTATTTATTTAGTAATAAGTAAGACCTCACTGTAATATCAACACAGTGTTAGGTACCAAATAAACATAGTTGAAATGGAGAAAAATATCCTAAAAAATTTTGCCCCTAGGAAATAGGGGAAATCTTTAAAAAAATTAAAAGAAAAAGCCAGAGAATAACCTGAGACTATATAAATGCTTTGCTATTTTCCTAGCCAAAAAAGAATAACATTGCAATATATTGGTAGAAAAAGTGACAAGTTATATTTTTTCCTGTGATGTATGAATTTTCATTAATCAGTTAAAATAAAAATAACTGGGATTAGTAACATGCAGGCTAAAATTTTCACTTAAATATTTTCTGTCTTCCTAACAAACACTATCTTTTGCTCCAAATTCCAGGTTTGATCCCCGGTGCTTCTTGTTTACACGGTGTTTCAGTTTAATGACTTAATTCTCTAAAAGCATAATAGGATATTATATATTATCATCATCTCTTTAAAATTTAAGTAATTAATATATTATGGAGGATATTGTATGGTTAAGAAGTTTTCATTTTCTTTCCCAAATATAGCATAATTTTTATAGTTTGTTCTTCAAAGAAAACTAGTTTCCATTCTCATTTAACAATTTAAAATGCTTATATCAACTTAAAGAATGTCTGAAAAGACTATTAATTTTAAGAAATGGAATAGATGGAAGTATGATCATGTTTGATTCTTTTAGAGTGACGCAAAATTGTAGAACCACTTCAGTTTATGGCAAAAAGCATCTGACCACAGAGGAAAGGTTCAGATAACACACTCTCAGTCTTTTTTAATACATGTTCTCTGTGTGAAATGCCTAGTATTCCCAAAGGTAAATAGTAAAGCACTTTTTTCTCTATTTTCAGAAAGAAAACATTTTAGATCTCTAATCTTAGAGAAATTGCACAATGATTTAATCTTCAAACTAAATTCTCTACAACACCCGGCGTTTGAAAATATATGTTCGATGTGATTTTTATCAGGATATTAGGTTTCATTTTTTTGTAATATTTGGAGATTAATTGTATTATATATAAAAGCCAATAAAATAAGTAAAGTTTACAATAAGACCATTTGAAAGAAGAGTTTCTCTTGTATAAGTGAATTAACTCTTTAATCTATATTAGGCTTTATTCTTTATTCCATAGATATTTAACTGGGTGAATCCAACAAACAATAAATTCATATTTTTCCATTTTTAAAATAACCTGCTTCTCCAGAGATATGGTTTGGGACTATTTGAGAAAAATCCAAGGGAAATATTAGGCTCATTATATTACAGAATTAAACTTTAATTATATAGACCTTTGAGGACAAAAACAATTTGACATTGAAACTTTTTTTTGACTGGTAAATTCTTATTTAAATATCTTCAGATGACTCAACACTTATTCAGATAAATAAACAAAAAGTGATGGCTATTTAAATATATAAAAGAGAATCATGTTTTAATCAAGTGTTTTAAACCATTGTAAAAATGAACTCTTAAAAATTGTAATGATACTATAAAAAGATCTATTTAATTTTTAGGTATCAGTTATATTTAACCTTAGTTCTCTCAATATGTACTTCAGTGATATTCTACATCAATAAATAGTTAAAAGGGGAGACATTAGGGGCACCTGGGTGGCTCAGTCGATTGTGTCGGACTCTTGATTTTGGCTGAGGTCATGATCTCAGGGTTCTGAGACGGAGCCCTGTGTCAGGCTCTGAGCTCAGTGCAGAGCCTTCTTGAGATTCTCTCCCTCTCCCTTTCCCACTGCCTCTACCCTGGCTCATGCGCACACATTCTCTCTCTCAAACAAATAAACAAATCTTTAAAAAAAAAAATGGAGAAATTAGCTTATATAATTAAAAAAATAGATTTTGAGGATTCTAAATTTAATGTAATTAAACCAATCAAAACATAAGTCTTGGTAGAGGAAAGGTACCATGGAAAGCCATCAAAGAAGGATGTCTGTGGAAGTTTTAAATATCTAATCTCTTGGCAGAATGCAGGGACAGAATCCCCTGTGAGAAATGAGGACAAAAATCTCCCTTTTGAAACTGCCAGTCATTGTGTACGTTCAGTAGGTTTCAGAAGGAGTGAAGTAGTCTGAGAAGCACACAAGGGCAGAGTGTTTACCCAGCCTTGAAAAATCAGAGCTGTGTGTCAGAGACCCTAACATTTGTCATAGAAAAGTTTGGAAGAAAGCATATTTCAGGTCAAAGAAAGACAACCTACAACCTCAGCTACTCCTATAAGTAGAAATTCTACTCCTGGTAGAAATTCTGGAGTTAGAATTTGATAATGAGGAAATATATTTCGATACCATGCATCAAACCAGAAATTAATGGTGCTAAATGCAGTTCTGCTTCATTTAATGCCTTGATATATTTCTAGGCAATGGATGCAGGCAAGAGTTGGGATATTGAGGAAAGTGCAAATTATAAGGGAAATCTGATATTATAGTTTAAGTTCCACCCTTGGTGTTGGCTGTCTGCTACAGAAGACACCAATGTTAAACCATGAATTAGATAAGAGAGAACAAAGTTAACTGTATTTTATTCATTTTTAGCTGTAATGCCTTGGACCTGTTACTAAGCATCTTTGAACTTCAGTTTCCCACATGGAATAAATATTTTAACATTTACCTTACAAAGTTGTTTTAACGATTAAAGATAATACCTTATACTTAAGAAAACTAGAAGGAACTTGGAACATACTTATTACATATAATTGATTATGAATTAGTAATCATATGCTTTTAATAAATAATTCCATCATTATTTATTTCACTTCGAATATGTCCAACTCTTTCATCATTCTTTTGCAGAAAAGCTAATCATATCTATGTGTATTTCTCATTTGCTTTTACACTGTGACACATTTTCTGTCATGGTATAAACTCAAGTGTTCAGTGTTTTTCTACCATTTGCCTGCCTTTTATTCTAATTGGGTTTCTAATTTGAATATATAAGTGAGTCCTGCTTAAAGTTTTCTTTTTCACACATGGCCTTTATACTTTGGATAAATTGCAGTCTGAAATTTTGCTCCATACTGATTTCCTGTGTTTTTAGATAATACCCTTTAAAAAAAAAAATCACCTTCTGTATTTTATCTCCAAACTGTAATGCTACCACGTACTGCCTCATGCCAAGATTCTATCTCAGCTCAGTTCATAACTTACTCCCTTATTTTAATAAAATTTTTTAATCTTATTTGGGAATACTCTATGGGAAAATCCATATGTCTAATCTTCGGCAAATTCTGATCTTGTAGAAATTTATTGCAAGTTCAATAAAATCTGAATACATGTAATAACCCTAATATTTCTTTCTTTTATAAATAATATATCCATCTGTAAGCCAAGTATTTTGGTATATCACAGAGAGTAAATTTTTGAATTAAAAAAAGATAATCTTGGATTATTAAACATCTCTTGTCAACAATTCTGACTCTTCTCTGTGCTTTCAAGAGCGTGAGCTCTGTTTAATGGATGCACCTGGCAGTAGCAATTCATTACAAGTACTCTAAAAGCAGACATAAGTAAAACCTAAACCACATCCATATTTAATAATGGATGTTTATTCATCATTGGCAACTATTTGATTATAGGCTTGAAAGGAAGTTCTTTGTATGTTGATGTTGGAACCTTTGCCTTGCTATGGTAGTCCCCCCCATCCACAGGGTATATGTTCCAAGATCACCAGTGGATTCCTGAAAGGACCGAGAGTACCAAAACCTATATGTACTATGTTTTTCCTATATACATACCAATGACATAGTTTAATTTGTAAATTAGGCACAGTAAGAGATTAACAACAGTAACTAATAATAAAGTAGAACTGTCATAACAATATACTGTAAAAAAAAAAAGCTATGTGAATGTGGTCTCTTTATCAAAATATCTTCTTGTGCTGTACTCATCTCATGCTTCTTACAATGATGATGATGTGAGATGATGAAATGCCTACTTGATGAGATGAAGTGAAGTGAATGACGTAAGCATTGTGAAGTAGCGTTCGGCTACTATTGACCTTCTGACTATATTTCAGAAGGAGGATCATCTGCTTTTGGACCATGGTTGACCATGTGTAACTGACACTGTGGCTAGGAGGGGACTATTCTATAGACAACCGCAAGCATCATGAACTTAATGAAAGTGTGTCACAATTCTTAAAAAACTAAGTAGTCATTATAGAAACAAGATGCAGTTAAGTCCGTGGCCTTTTGTAAAATGGAACAAGTTACCCCTGAAGAGATGCCACAAAAGAATTCCCTCAGGATTTTCTTAAGAGTGCGGACTGCTGTTACTAATGGTATAGTTAAAATTGAGAACTGTTTTATTCTAGAGGCTTCAAATATGTGTATCCTACATTTTAGCTGTGAGTGGAAACTGAATTTCATCAATTGTTTAAAATATCACTCATGCTGTTTGAAATGTGTTTATTTCATTTGTTTTGTTTGTGACTCCAAACATTGTTTCATTCTTTGATATTACAGGGTCCAAAATATACTAATGGAAATATGTAATTATGCAAATATAATATATATAAATATATAATAATGCAACTATACCAATGGAACAGTGGGACCACTATGAGGTGGTCTCCATGCTTACTGTGGCTTCTTGATGTGGGAAATTATACAAATAATGGGAGAAGAGAGTTATAAAGAACAAACTAGGACAAAATATTCCTGTCATATAAGAAACCCTAAACTGGGGCATATTTAATAATTATAATTACATTCTAATAATGGAGCAATCAGTAATTAGCTTTTGACACTTGACTTTTTCCAATGCCTGTTGTTTCCTACGTGTTAAATGAGTGAAGGTAAAAATTTGTCATAACTCTCCAATAGGATGTCATGAACAATAAATGGCAAAATATATGTGGAAATGTCAAGTGTGAGAAAAAAAAGTGAAGGGCAGGGTCTTATTATTATTTCTCTAGACTTAAGATAGAGAGGATATAATGGACAATGATAAATATAGGAAAATTGATTAAAGCAGTTGTAGAAGTGGTTTTGATATGCAAGTACAGTCATCAATATCTTTGAATGTCAAGCTATTGAGATAAAGTCTTTGGGGGAATATGAGTTAGAATATTTAAACCAAATTATCTCATTTTCAGTAACATCCTATTTGGAAACATAAGCAAATGACTAATAAATTACGTGTATCTTCGTATTATTCACCCACTTTTTTCTGTGAATGTATAAAATGTGTGTCATCTTTTTTTAAGTAAAAAATCTAATGCCATACTCTATGTTCATAGTGTCAGCAAGTATATATCAACCCACATATGCATATGCTAATACACATATTTGCATATAAAAACATATCCTGTAACTACAGTGGGAGATATCTGTAACACTGATTTTGTGGGATCCTGGTGTGGTGAAAAGTAAATAGAGTTTGAAATGAGGAAGATATCCATTTATATCCTAGCTTTGATGCTTACTAACAGTTTAATTTTAGATTTCACTTATTACCATTAGTTAATTGACATCTAATTCACAGACTGTTAAGAATTTAAAATGAAAAGATGAAGGTGAAAATATTTAGCATATATTAACTGCTTAGTAGAGATCAGTTCTTCTAATAAGCCAACTGTTTTTCCCTCAGACTTTTTTTTTTTTTTAAGATTTATTTATTTACTTATTTGGAAGAGAGAGCATGTGTGCATGTTGGAGGAGGGGTAGAGGGAAAGAATCTCAAGCAAACTCCCACTGAGCGCAGAGCTTGACTGGGGGCTCCTTCCCATGATTAATGAGATCACGACCTGAGCCAAAACCAAGAGTCAGATGCTCAGCCAACTGAG
The DNA here is from genome assembly GCF_964656455.1 of Halichoerus grypus. Classification (NCBI taxonomy): domain Eukaryota; kingdom Metazoa; phylum Chordata; class Mammalia; order Carnivora; family Phocidae; genus Halichoerus; species Halichoerus grypus. The sequence goes on from NC_135717.1 coordinate 125,064,971, forward strand.
CCACCCAGGTGCCCCTTCCCTAAGACTTTTCTATCTTTAGTTATGACATGGTAAACATTATTTAACAAATAGTGTATTAAAGTTTAAAAAACTTTTTCATTTGTTTCTCACAATGACCCTTTCACAATTTGAATATTTTCAAATACTATAAAAGATAACTCTAACTGGCTTAAGTTATGAATGGGTTTTATTGTCTCAATGGTTAAGACATTCAGAGATAGAATGGAGTTTTGGCCAGGTTTGATCAGACATCTAGTTTCATTTATATATGATTATCTTAGCTATGCTCATCTTAGTTCCTCAAGATCACATGCCTCAACATGGAAACATGGCTGCTATTATTTCTAGTTTCATGTCTGCATTGTTTAAAGAGAGTTTCTGTGTCTCAAAATTCATAGAAACAAATATTGAGCTTGGCACTAATAGGCCTCCCTTGTAGAGTAGAGAAATTCCAAATGGTTGGCTGAGACTTGGACTCCCTGAATTTCTGAGATAGGATTAGAATGCTCCTATTGACTTAGAGTCCAATACAGGAGCTGGGAATAGGATAAATCCTAACCCAACTAAATGCCTGCTGCATAATGGAATGAAGGCTGGAGTAATAATCATAATGTTCAAGTAAGACCCTGTGGAACATGTAGGAAAAAAAATCTGCCTCATTTCTTATCGGTAGTATCCTGGTGAAGGAAAACTTCAGTCTAGAACTGAAGGAGAACTTCCAGATTATCAATGTAACTATCTCTTCAAAGCTTAAGTTAAATTCAATGACATATTCAAGGTAATATAAAAACACTCTTGAAAAATATTTTAGGGGTGCCTGGGTGGCTCAGTCATTAAGCGTCTGCCTTCGGCTCAGGTCATGATCCCAGGTCCTGGAATCAAGCCCCGCATTGGGCTCCCAGCTCTGCGGGAAGCCTGCTTCTCTCTCTCCCATTCCCCGTTTGTGTTCTCTCTCTCGCTGGGTCTCTCTCTGTCAAATAAATAAATAAAATCTTAAAAAAAAATTTTTAGTAAAGCTTATTTTGGATTCCATGCTTCTGATTGCAAAGAGTTCTAAGGAACAGTGATTGCTGACCTATTGACTGTGGATCACTGGGTTTCATGAAAAGTATGGAGTTACTCTAAGAAATTCAGCAATCTATCTGAATATTGAACATGGTTACATGCTGAATAAATGAATAGAGTAACTATTATCACATAAATTATTGTCATTATAAATATGCCTTCATTTTAAAAAACTGAGAGTTACTGTACTATATGCAACAGTTCAGATGAAATACTTTTAAAATTTTGACTTGAAGCTAATTCCAAATTGCAGTTCTTTTCTCATGACACTTTTTTATTAGTGAATGGTTACATACATTCAGTTTTCAAACAGAAATTATGGTGTACTTACATGTACTATAATTATCAGTTACAATGACGAGTAAAAACCAATATTTATGTGATCTAAATGCTCATAGAGTTTAAATTGCATTAAGCATATTTTATTACATTCACAACTGGAAATATTGGGAGCACTGTTATAATACATTATTTAGTAACAGGAAAGGGAATGTAAGTTATCAGAATTCTATTACTCTCTGGTTGAGACAAAAACCTTAGTCTAAAATTACTGAAAGAGTATTCTTATGGTAATTTTTAAGATAGATTTAATACCAAGAAAGAAAACTAATAATGATTGCAGTTAATATATGACTATCCACTCATAACTAACATTACTATTCTCTTTCAGTCTTATTTCCATTTGTTAATAATGATTTTTAGTTTCAAAATTGGGGGGAATAAAATATGCAATTAGTTATCTATTGAAATGAATAAATTATTCCAAAATTTAGTGGTTGAAAACAACAAACATTTATTATCTTATAGTTTCTGTGTGTCAGAAACCTGGGCATAACTTGTTGGGTTCTACAGGTACAAGGTCTATCAGAAAGCTGCATTTAAGCTGTCCACCAAGGCTGCAGTTGCCTCTGAAGGCTCAACTTTGGGGTATCTACTTCCAAGTTCATTTACATGGTTACTAGCAGGCTTAACTCTCTTTATGTGAGTTTTTCCACAAGGCTGTTTCACAGTATGGCAGCTGACATCCCCAGAGTGATCAGAGAGAGAGAGAGAGAGAGAGAGAGTAAGAGAATGAGAGAGATCACCCAAGAGAGAATCCATATTATTTTTATTATCTAATTTGAAATTCACATCCCACCACTTTCACTGTATTCTATTTGTTAGAGTGAGTCACTGGGTCTAATCCATAAATTAGGAGAGGCAATCATACAGGGTATGAATGCCAAGAAGTCAAAATCTTTGAGGATCTTCTTAGAGGATACTTGACACAATCTGTCCTCTGGCCCCCAATAATGCACATCCCTGACATGTGCAAAATACCCTCACACTTTCCTAAAGGAAATAAAAATTACAATATTAACTCAGAATCTAGAATCTCATCATGTAGATCATGTCCATGTATGAATGAAGCTCCTTCTATGTAATTCCTTATATACAACTCATCATGTACCATTTGTTTTTATCTGAAGGCCTACAAAATAAGTCATCTGTATTTTTTTCACACACATCTATATTGGATATGTAACACTGGCATTCCTTTTAAAAGGGGGAAAATGAGTGGTACAAAGTAGTCTTTGGTTCATAGCAATTCTGAAATCCAGGTAGGAAAGTTTCTTGATTAGATCTCAAGGCCTGGGAAAAATACTCTGACTCTCATCTCCATTCTCTTGGCTCTTGGTTCTACCCTCTAAATCATCTTTCCTTATATATTAAAAGTGCCAAATATTTACAGCTGAGCAGCTGTCTCAGTCTGCTTCCTGCCAGTAGAACTCTGGGGCTCCAAGGTTGTTTCTCATTCTGTATCTTCTCGGTCAACCTCGATCCAAACTGGTAATGTCTCTCCGTGTATTACTCTTAAAAACACTTGAGAATCCCCTGAAAATCTTCTTGAAGTTTATGGCACTAAACAAAAGCCATATTCACTCAATAAACAAACTATTGGGAATGTATTTCATGCCCATAATAAAAAGGCAAAATTCCGAAGCGTGATTTTGACCATCAGCAATTATTTTACTCAACTTAATTGAGAAGTTCTTGAGTCGTTTTTTTTTTTTTCTTCTAATCTCAGCTGGTTATCATCGTGTATCTTCAGTGAGCTATAGGTCAGCTAGGCAAGTTCTGAACTCTGCTTCTGAGATTTTGTTGGTTTGCTGTTGCCTAGAGCAGCTTGATTCTCTTCTGCATGCTTTCTCATCATCCAGCAGGCTATCCAGGTTTGCTTTCATGGAGACAGGCATCCAGTAAAGGGAGTAGAAATGCGCAGGGCCTTTTTAGTCCTAGGATCATAATGGCACACCATCTATTCTTCCACATTATATTTGCTAAAGAAAGTCATAAGGCCAGCCTAATTCAAACGAGGGTAAAATATCTTTCTTTTCTTATTGAAAAGTCACATTGCAAAAAAAAATAATAAAGAATAAAGAAAAAAAAAGAAAATGAAAAACTATGATTATTAGGAGGGATGATGGTTTCTGGCCATTTAAAAAATCAATATGTCACATCTCCTATGGCTCTCATCACCACTAGAATAGGAATAATTATTTTCTCATTGGTCCTCTTTGAAAATATCCTAGAAGATCTCTGTTGGATGGAACTTAGATCACATGCTTATTTCTGAATCAATCAGCTAAGTCCTGTGGATGATATACAGATTGTTTGAAGGCTGGTTTACTAGCTTTCTTGGTCATATATTATCCATATCTAATTATAAAATACAACAAATTAGTACTTTGCCAATATCAGCAGCCAGCTTAAAATTGTGAAGTCCAAACTTAGTCTTTATTCTACTGAACTTCTTAATCATTTGATGCTCACCCCTCTCTCATACTCTTAATACCCTTGATGTCTGAAACTCCATACTCATTTGTCACCTTTCCTCTTTTCCAACAATTCCATCTCTCTACCCAAATCTTTAATATTAGCATTTTTCACAGTGTCTTGGTCGGCCTACTCTTTTTATCATCTTAAATACATACTCTCCTGCGAAGTACTAAACCACTTGTCTGATTTCAACAACCATCTATATGCTAATATCACCAAATCTTAATTTCCAACTTAGCTTCAAATTTATATAGTAGGACCTCAGTAAATATATGCTGAATATATGAATAAATTATTGAATAAAATACATGTATTAAAGTTCTCTGTAAATCCCAAGGCTTGAACAAGTAACAGTTGTTATCATGTATAATTATGCAGCCAGGATTATAGTTCCATACACCTCTGGAAGTACTTCGTCAATGGGTACCCTTCATACTTGTGCAGGTCTATCTTTGTCATCTAAATTACTTGACTCAACCACTTTGTATCTTGTATAACATGAAATATTCATATTTATTAATTAAAGTAGTTAAATACTTTGTAATTAAGGAAATTGTTTTTTTCTTTTTCTTTTGTGCTTTACCCAAATATCAACACTAATTTGTTTTTATTTCATTTTGACAAGGATCAAGTAGTCTTGACTGAAGTTTTGCCATTACAGAGGAGGTAGGGTACCTACTGCAATCTGTATTAGGATTAATTGGAAAGAATTTATGCTTGTAGAATTTCCAGTTCACCAAAGATTTAGAGTGCAAAGTAAGAAAGCGAGACAGTTTTGCTTGACTCTTTCCTGTTGAAAGTGAGGCAGCAGGAGTATATTTATCTTTGAATGTTCCCAGAGCATCTGTACCATTCCTGCTTCTCTTAATAAACTTTAGGAAACACCTGCCTGGGAATATATTTGTTGTTTGTTTGCTTTGAAATTTTGCATTTTTATTATATGCATGAAATACATCTTCAATAGTTTGTTTATTTAGTGACTTTAGCAAATTCAGCCAAATTTAAAATCATCAAAACTGCTATTTCTAAGAGCAAGTAGATTTAAAATCTGTTGCCTCTGTTTGCCAAATGTTGAAGTATCAAAATGTTCCCAGTGAATAGCACCACTTATTATACTTTAGGAGCATTATATATACATGGATCATTTATAATCTATTTTTGGAAGTTGGACTAATTTTAAATGGGTCATCATGCCATTTTTATATGTGGTGAGAACTTTTTCTGGGGAAGACAAAGAACACCTGAAAATAATTTTTTAATCTCTCATCATTGGAAATATGCCACATAGAAACTAGTTGTAGGCAAGGTTACCGGATGATAGGCATTCTAGTAATAGGGAAGTTAAATGTATGGGCTAAAAAAAAAAAAAATCAAGTATTTGTTATGATATTAAATTTTAAGGCAGAATTCCACAGATTATACTCCTTACATTGTGAAATGAAAATGAGAATAAACTGTAAAAATTTGCCTGTATCCACAAGATAACTATGAAAAAGAGTTTTAGTTTGAATTGAAAGCTAGGACATTGATGACAGTTAATAGTGTCAAAAAACAAAAACAAAAACAAAAACAAGCAGCTCCCTTTTCTTGCTATTCCCTTCATCAAAATTAATGGTCTAAACTGTAGAAATATTTCACAACATTATGTAAATAGGTAGAATATAAACAGATTTTATTTTCTGTCAAGGAAAAGTATTCAGCAAAAATAACTTCATTTTTAAAAGATTATGGCTTTGAGATATCACTTACAAATTAAAAAATATAGCCAGGAGTTTGGTATCATGGTTTTAAAAGAAAACTCATTGGGCATTGTAATAAAATGCTACCATTCCTCAAACCATGAACCATTTGCTCAGAGGTGTGCAATGTGATTTAGTACTGAATTTTTGCACAATAGAGAGGGGAGTGATCAATATACCTATCAGAGGGGTGCCTGAGTGGCTCAGTTGGTTAAGCATCTGCCTTCGGCTCAGGTCATGATCTCAGGGTCCTGGGATCGAGCCCCATGTTGAGTCTGCTTCTTCCTCTTCCTCCCCTCCCTCCATTCATGCTCTCTCTCTCTCTCTTTCTCTCTCTCAAATATATAAATAAAATCTTTTAAAAAAATATACCTATCAGAATTAATGTCATTTTTATGACATTTCAAGCACTTTCTATGTTAACATATTAAATCATATTAAATATGTTAGCTCATTTAATCCTTACATCAAGTTGACAAGTGTTTATGCCATTTTACATAGGAAGAAACAAACTTTGAAGTAACTGTTATTGTTATACCACTAAAAAGTTTCACAACAAAATATAAATCCAGACACCCTGGCTACATTGTCTTGAGTCTTTATCATGTATGTTTCTGTCTTTTCTGGAAAATGGCACTTGCCATTAGGGCAAATGGTTTCTAAAATGATAGAGTTCTAATACTAGCTATACAAATAGAGAAAGAAACCAAGCATGACCTTAGTACTTCCCTTACCATCAGGCTAGGGAATATGCCTTAATAAACATTAAGAAGTCAAAAGGATTTTAATAAGTAAAACTCCAGAACAGTATCTTTAACTGCATATTTGACATTGACATTTCCACCCAGATACATAATAGCCATCTCAAATTAAACCTGTCCAAAACAGCTATTTTGATTCACTCCCCCTCTACACCAATATTCTTCCTCACCTATGCTTTCTCTTCTTAGTGAATGATTACATTATTCATATAAGTCCCCAAGAAACAAGTGTGTTGAAAAAAGTAATCTTTTTCTGGGAAGCTGTACCCCAGCAAGATGACCCTAAGAAAGAGCATAAATCTTTGGTAGAGAACACGTTGTGTTCTGGCTTCTCATTCTGGCTAACAAAACTCAACATGCAGATATTTCCTACACCCGGAACATCTTCACAAATAATCCACAGTCCTATATAGTTATTTTATTCAGCTCAAAGATCAAGAAGTCCAGTGTGCACTTCTTTCCTTCATGTTTCAATGCAGCTACATATCATCTGGTGTTCTATAAGGGAAAAATCAGTTGATCTGTCTCTACCTTCCCCACTACAGACACACATATACTCATGCCCATTGGTGGTACCAGGAAACCATAATCGCAGTAAACACTTTCATTAGGAAGTGACACTGGTTCTATTAAAATCCACCATATCTCAAAGACAGACTCATTCAGGTGGATCCTGCTTTTATGGCAGTGGTAATGTTCTTTGGGAACCCCTTGCTTCTGCTTTCTAGGGAGAATTCCTCCCTCTATTGTCCATGTTTTAGGCTCAACAGTCTGAGAGACTTTCTTTGTCTATTTTCCTCCATAGACATATTTGATGAACGCTCTTACAGAGGCTTACTATTTTTTCAAGTTTGGGGATCCAAGTGTTCTTTTGAGATTCAAATATTCAAGGCTTTTTCAAGTCAGTAATTTATTTGACAACATGATTTCCTTAAAAACTTAGTGGGCTTGAGATCTATTTATTTCTAGTTGGCTCAGTCACCCAATAACCACACTAAAAATCCTTTCCAGATGAAACTCCAAAAACTCATTTATTTCTCTGTTTTTAACTCCCTTGGTTATTTGTCTCAAAAAAAAAAAAAAAAAAATGGATACCTTGAGGCTGCCTGAAAGACCAGGTTTGGACAAGGAAGGCACCATTCTTAATCTAACTCTGCAGGTATAGATCTTAATGGGCCTCGACTATCCAACTTCTTTCAGTCATATCTTTTACTTTTGAGGCCTAGAAGTAGTTGGTTTTTCAAATATTGGAAGCCCCAAGATTTTGGCTTCTTTCTGTTAGCTTTTGTTATTTGCTCAGAAACTTGCTCAGTCTTGTCTGAGCTCATCTCTTTCCTCTAATCCTGGATGAACTCAGCCAGTTACAGCAAATGCATGATTCAACTTTCTGTTTCTTAATGTTTTCCCACACAGCATCAGTCATAGAAGGAAACCTGCTCAACTTTGAACCTCTCAAACTTTTACCAATAAAGAGTTTGGGTTTCCACATTTCCAGCTCTGTTATCAGTTTCCTCTCTGCCTGATGAACAATGTCTAACAGATGCTCCATTTTTTTGTTTTTTTGGGTTTCTTTTAGGATTTTTTTTTTTCATTGTCCTTGTTAAAACAGCATCTACTTTAGTTAGCATCTGTATTATTTAAAATAAAATTAGCAGTTATAACAACAAAAACAAAATCAAAATTTTGGTAAGCTACTACATTTCAAGCTCTTAGTTCTTAGTCTGATTTGTCATTAATGTATTTCAAGCACCCTAGTTTATTTATGGTGTTATTTTATCCAGATAGAAACTAGAAAAACATTGTCTATATTGGCTTAAATAGATGAATAAAGAGGAAATTGGTCTGAGAATATCATGCTGATAGTAGAAATAAAAATCCATGGATGTTGGTACATACACTTATAGTTACTCATTTCAATTAATGATATTCTTATTTAGAACCCTTCAGTGAAGCATTTCATAAATTAGTAAGGAAAATGTATTAAAAGTGAATATTCAAAAGGAAGAAAAATGACAAAAAAAGGAAAACTAAAATAAATTATAAAACTCTGAATAAGGTAACAGGATGAATCTATAACTCAAATAATACTATTGCTGTAACCTTTCATTAGTAACAAACCTACGGTGTTTGAATTCAAAAAACATTCGGTAGGTAAACCAATCATTTGATGACTGTGTGTTGATTGGCTTTCTTTCTTTGCATGTGATTACAGCAATTTCCTCAAAACTTAGAATAGCTTTTTATGCATCCGACATTTCTGGTGTGTATCTGCTCGGTGTATCTCTATCAACACTATTTTGATTAACAAAAGAGGTTGTATTTAAGTTTTAAATACACTTTAAGCTTTTTAAAAAAATATTTCATTTAAACATTTATTTTAGAGAGAGAGCGAGCATAGGCACAGTGGGGGAAGGACAGAGGGAGTGGGAGAGAGAGGATCTCAAGCAGACATCTCGCTGAGCATGGAACTCAACACAGGCACGATATTAGGACCCTGAGATCATGACCTGAGCCTGAGTCAGACATTTAATCGACTGAGCCACCCAGGCACCTTAAATACACTTTAAGCTTTTAGTGTAGTCCACACTTTCCTCAAAAAAGAGAAGCAAACAAAACATTAAATAAACATAAAAAAATATGACTATATTGAGGGAAAACATTAATTTGGGGAGCAAATCTGGATGTTAAATTTTAGAGACAAAGCCTTAACAAAGTTATCCATTTATCTCACCAAAACAGTGGAATGGTTAAATAAATGATAGTACATCACTTGATACAATAGTATTCAGGCATTATAAAAACGTGTCTTACTATATTTAACCATGTGAATGATTGAAATATAGTATTAAGGTGAAAATTGTAAGCTAAAATGTGTATATATACATATGACAGCATACATAGTATTATATATTTTAATTATATATTTAAATGTGTATTTAAAAATTATACATGTATGATATACAAATAGTACAATATATATACTATGGATACTGTATATTTTATCATATTATAAATGATAATACATATAATCCATTTTTATAATAAAATAAAAGATACAGAAAAAAGTCATTGTATGTATGCATATGTATATATGCAAAGTGTGTGCATTTGCATGTGATGTTTGAAGACAATGGTATGATTATTCATTTTATTTTTCATCTTTTTAACTTCCGTATTATTTTATAAGAGTTATTAAAATTAGACCAGCAAAAAAAATATTCACACATAATTCAATTCAGTGCAATTATTTTTTTACAGTTTGTCAGACACTTCTTTGGTGCTCTGACTTGAAGATAAATAGGAGAATGAAGGAGAATACTCAGCACTTAGCAAGTGATTGATGTTCTGGGCATTTCAGTTTGAACAAATAAGTGTAGGGAGTTGCATCGGGAAGTGGTCCCATTTATGTTATGCCAAGCATCACCTTAAGCAGTTTACCCATTGTATCTAAATCTGTCTCTTTTTTTTCCCATATGTAAAGAATTTTTATTTTGTAGCTTTAGAAGTACTCAGATTTGGGAGTCTTTTTGCAATCCTGTCTTTCTCTTTTTATGTTTTAATATTTTTTAAGATTTAGTTATTTATTTGAGAGTGAGAGAGAGAGAGAGAGAGAATGTGAGTGGGGGGAGGGGTAGAGGGAGAGGGAAAGGGAGAGAATCTCAAGCAGACTCCCCTCTAAGCCCGGAACCTGAGGCAGGGCTTGATCTCACAACCCTGAGATCATGACCTGAGTTGAAATCAAGAGTTGGATGCTTAACTGACTGAGCCACCCAGGTGCCCCTTATGTTTTAATTTTTAATCAAACAATGCATGCATACATAGTTTTAAAAAATCAAATAGTAAAATGGGCATATAATGAAAAGCAGTAAATCCCTGCCCATCCTTTTCAACTCCATTCTCTAAGACAGAGGCAAAAGCTTTTACACATATCTGTCTAGTGGTTACCTCGTTTTCCCCTTAATATTATGCTTTTATTACTATTTCTTGACTTGGTAACATAAAGGATTTTTGCTAACTGTTGTCCCCTCCGCTCTCATCACCCCTTTCATATGGCTATATCACTAATTTTAAATCCCCCGTTGGGTACCTTGTTCACTTTAGTAGTATAATTCCTAAATCTGCCTCTTTTTCTTCCTTCCTTCCTTCCTTCCTTCCTTCTTTCCTTCCTTTCTTTTTTGAGTATAGCTGACACACAATGTTACATTAGTTTCAGGCGTACAACTTAGTGATGTGTGACAAGTTCATACATTATGCTATGTTCACAAGTGTAGCTACCATCTGTCCCATTACATTGTTATTACAATACCCTTAACTATTCCTTTGGTCTGCTTTTTATACCTATTCAGTTATGGAATGACTGAAATCCTGTATCTCCCTCTCTCCTTCACCCATTTTGCCCAACCCTCCACCCCTCTCACCTCTGGCAACCATCAGTTTGTTCTCTTTATTTATAGTTCTGATTCTGCTTTTTGTTTGTTTATTCATTTTTTTGATCCCATTAAGTGGAATCATATGGTATTTGTCTTTCTCAGTCTGATTTATTTCACTTAGTATAATACCACCACCATGTGAAACTGATTTTATTATCACAGTGCTACAAACGAGGAAATTATACATTAACATACTCATCCAAAGTCAACTAGCTGGTAAGAGGCTGACTAGGATTTTCAATTTAATTCTGTCTGTGTCTAAAAACCATGTGCTATCCTGAGGATCTCAAACTATAGTTATAGTTAAGTAGAAAGACAAATAAATAAAAATGCTTTGTGACTAATATGACAATCAAATAACAGGCAAAGGTCTATAGAGTATAGATTAAAGAGAGGTCAATTCTGGAGTAAATGGATCAATGATTTTTGGGGAAAAAAGGCAAAGAAATACTATTTGATCTGGGTCTTCAAAGGCAAGTTGAGTAGTAAATTTTAGCAAGCAGGTAAGTGAGGGGAGTAAGACCTCCAGGTAGCATCAAAAACATCAGTAAAGATACGAATGCAAGAATGGCTTTACTCATAGATTAGTGCTTAAGGTGAAGATTTTGGTTCCTAATAATAGCCCCACCCTTCCACTCAAGATGTGACTTCTATTTTCTTTATTTCTTTCAAGCTGATATATTCAACGTATTTCACATTTTTTTGGAGTTGCATCAATATATCTTCACCTTTCATTATAAAGTATTTTCTGTATTTACTAGGCATCAAATAATAGGCTGTAAAATTCTCAACAATTAGGAATGTGTGAGTCGATCTGTATTCAGCCAAATGAGGCATAGCCAAGGATGGATAATTACTAACATTTTTTTTTCTACTCAATCCAAACAGAAAAAAATTATAGTAGTTATCTTTCAAAATCATTTTTTAAATAATTTTTAAAGTGTCTATTATTGAATACATTTTTAAATTCTATTTTAAAATCTGCCTATCACAAACAAGTATCAAAAGCAAATATTTTAATTTTTCCATTGACTTGCCTTTAATGAAATTTCATTTTTTACCCAAATGTTTCTTAAATGTTTCTCAAATTTTCTTTATACTTTCCTTTAATACAATTTGAAAGTTTTAAATACATTAATAAATTTAGTAATAAATACCTCGAGGTTAGTTTAAAAAAAATTGAGAATCTTTGGAAGAAGATTTCTAAATATCTTACCAAAATTTTATGATTCTATGATCATAATTTTTTATATATGTAGGAAAATAATATGTGTGTGGGGTGTGTGTGTGTGAGTTTTCATCCAGTTTGGGGCCTATACTTCCTCTCAGTCACACCCTAGAGCTGTCTCAGAAACCTTTCAATGTGCATTGCAATACTTAAAGTAGATCTTGTAGTGTCAAATAATCTACCAGGTGATAGAGGGAAAATTGATCCTCCATTGGCTCATAGGAAGAAAATTTTATTTTAGAGTAAGTATTTGTATGGATGGAATCTCTTGGAATTATTTTATTTCATGCAAAACGAGCATTTTGCAGTGAATAAAAATATACTGGCATAAGATAAAATATACTACAAATAAGGGTTTTTTTTCTCATTGTGAATTTTTTCATTAAAGCATGCTAATTTTCTCAGCTATATGATATTTAAAGTGTTACCATTTACATAACTTTATCATCCTATGAGAATTGCTATTTATAATAAAAATCAAAGTTCTACCATATACTGTGATTCTCATGTAAACCAGTAACGTAGTTAAAACTAAATTTAATATGGAAATAGATGAGTGATGTTTTGGGTTTTGTTTTTGTTTCTGTAAGGGTAACCAACACTTTTGCAGCATTCTCCTCAATCAAGAGGATACATTGGAAATGCAGATTAATATTTTGAACTTCATGGAATTTTAACTGCTGAGATAATTATTGCAACTTTGCTGGATTAAACTTTAGTACTGACTCAGATTTTAAAGGACTTGACTCTAAAATCATATTTATTTTCATTTCCTGTTTAATGAGTACATTTAGAATTTATTGCTTTAATTACATCACACATCAATGCATTTTGCACTGTGATTAGGTAAGAGTTTTATGTGATTCTCTGGATCATTCAATTAGATATCCATGGAACAACTAAACCACACACACTAGCCCCAGAAAGGGCAAAACTTTTATTTCCCATATTATGTTTGTAAAATTAACTTACTGCCTTCACAGTGGCTTTCTTTGTATGCTTGAGCATTGTACCACCCAGAATAATTTTTGGAAAGTTTCATCACTTACTTTAACTGTATTTCTCGTCTCCTAATTTCTATCAATTCCAACTCACCAATCCTTAGTGTGTTACAATGACTCATTGAATATTATAATAAGGTCTTCTGAGAGTTCAAGAAGATTGCTAGTCTCATTTTCAAGTTTTAAGATGTGGATAGATAGATATGAATTATTAGATATCATATATTAAAATGTATGTGATTATATCTAAATGTAATTATTACTTATGTATTTAAATATATGTGGTATAGTATATCCACAATTATAGGTTATTATATATGATCATATGCATATCATTATCTATTATCTATCTAAAACCATATCTATGTATTATATCTTCCCTGCTTTTAGCATCTCACAAAATATCACCCACTGTTTCTGTTATTTTGATTATTTGAACCTTGATATTGACATTTCTCAGAAAATATAGTCATTGGGCAGAACTCACGATTATCTGCACCGAAGAATATAATCTCCATAGTTTATATGAAAATGAGTATATCCAGGATGCTTACAGTCTTCAGTGAAAAAACATAATTAAAATAAAGAAAGGTATACCTCATAATTTTCATTTCTCTTCCGTGGAAGATTGGAAGGAAAATGGAAAGGAAAAGAGGAGGCTCAGAGAAGCATTAAAAGCCATGCCATTTTCTCCAATCTCAGTTTTTTTGGAAGTGTCTCTTGAACATATTTTTCAGATATTAAATTCAGATTTTTAGATCTTAAAAAAAAAATACCATGCATAGATTACATTTTCTTGGGGACCTGTGACATAATCAGGTCAAACAAGTAGCATTTTATATTAAATACAAAGCAGGGACTCTCATTTCCCAGCAATCTATATTGCTTTTGTACCAGATGTGAAACACGTTATAAAGACCATAACGCGAGGAACCCGACTCTTCCATTTTGAATTCCCTTCTTGTTTTAGCAATAGGGCATAATGTTCACTGTTACGAGCTATCACATGCACATCTTATCTTAAAAAAATTACTCTAGTAATCCCATTAAGAATAAATTACACTACATGCATCCAGCACTCACAGTGAAATCCATTCAAGTAGAATTTAGAAAACTCCACGCTATTTCAGATTTTTATTCTCCATTGATTCTTTTTTCTTATAACATTTTTCTCCGCCCCATAGTAAGCATTAAAAAAAAAAAAAGGCAAGCAAGTTAGAGGGGAAATTTAAAAAATCAATTTTTTCAAGGGAATCCCTACTTTAATACTGTACCCCAGATCCTTGAGGGATTACAGTTTTTCCATCAGAAAGCAGCCTTTTTTTGTATTCAAATGTATTTCATTGTCTGTTTACTGGCCTTGTGTGGTACCTGAGTGGTAGTGGAGGGATATAATTAGAGAATACAGCAATAGAAAATCACTAATGGGACTCCGCAACTGTCAGCAGTTTTTCACTTTTCACATGAGGATGGCTTTGTTAATTGGATTAAGTCTGCCTCTAACTGTAATCTCAGCAAGTATCAGTTAAAGGAAGAACTGCCATGTCACACCTGGGTTGTGTGCTAGGAGGTAAAGCACACAGTTAATAAGAATCATTTAAAGCACAGCCTATGTGCATAATTAACTATGCCTATCTCCTTGATTAAAAATCTGCTTATCAAGGATAATTGTTCAACTGAATCTTCAGGGATACCTGGAGTAACTGCCTATAGTATTTGAATTAGAGGTGGATTATAGGTGTCACCAACTATTTTAGTTATTGGGCAACAAAATTATAGCTGATTTCACAGGCTTTAAAAGGAGTGCAAATACCGAGTTTTAGTAATAGTAGATGGCAGGGAATTACATTGTCATTTAGAATATTTGTAGTAATGAAATACATGCAAGATCAAGAGAATAGAGAGTAATATCTGCTGGTTGTGGAATCGCTTTGTGAGCTAATTTTGCTTATTTGAGTAATTTAATGACATTTACTGGAACAGAGAGTTCTTTATCAATATCATGATCTCTGTTTAGAAACTTTCAGACTACATCGCCAGGGTCTTTGCATGTATATGGGGCTAAGTAACTAAGTTTTAGTCAGTGAAACATGAAGAGATGCTGGCCACTCGAATGTCCCTCATACTTTCCAAAAGAATCTCTCTCTGTCATCACTGGCTTGTGGGATGCAGCTTCCAATGGAACATGCTCAAGCCCCGCAGAATGACCAAACCCTTAGCTGGAGTGGAACTAGGTCCCAGATGACTGCATGGAGCAGAGAGTCTCTCCCACCTTCACAACTGATTCACATTAAGGTATGTGTGGAGTAAGAAGTAAAACTTCATTACATATACCCTAAGACCTGAAAAGTGAGAATGCTGAAAATTTTGTTTTGATAACTAATAGAGTTTGAAATTTCCTTTGTACTTTGGGAGATACTAATGCTGGTAGTTTTTTTCCCCTGCAGTTAGTGGAGAACTGTGAGACTTCCTGTGTAGAATAAAAATCCCTTTTTAATCTACACCGTTCCTGCCTCCACTGTTGTCAGCTGTAAAGAATCAGCACCCTGGGTTAAGTGTGCAGTAGTAACTCAACTGGATAATGCAGGGTCCTGGACATAGCAAAATCAGTAGTGACGCGGACATAGCAAAATCAGTAGTGACGCGAACATTGTAGCCTCTGTCTTGCTTTTACCTTTAGGATGGTTTATTTGCTGGTGTTCATGCTCAGGCTCAATATTTTCCAGCAACAGCACATATGAATTTAAGAAATGAGCATACATCTCTTCCCCCACCCACATCTTCTTTCATGCATCATATGCTTTTATTCCAGTAAATCTCCTAGCATCAAACTGAGAAATTCAGGTTTATTCCAATTGTCAGATTTTAGGGATATTAGAAGACACAAATGTTACCACGCACTAAGTCAAGCCTGTTTTCCACCCTGAGGTCTGTGCCCAGCTGAAGCTCCAAGTAATATGCCATTGGATAGCATGGTTTTCTTATTAAGGGAGTGAGCAGTGTACTACAATTAAATATCTCTTAAAACACACAATTTTTTATGCTAGACTCTTCTTTTATTTAAACTTATCTTAAGAAATAAATATAGAGCAATTTATAACTATTAAATTCACGAACTTTATGAACCATTGTCAGTTATACCACTTGGGGTAATGCATTTAGAAAAGATTATACCAACTGAATTAGATGAGAGCTTTGAGAAAGAAATATTAGGTCATTTGTCAAAGTCCTATTAGAATGAATGATTTTAAAGAAGTGTTCTCTGTAACCTTTCTATTTCTATATCCTTTTAGCTACAATGAGGGACTATTATAAAATTTTTATAAAGAATCTTTTCCTTGATTCCTCTCCTCTCTTCTTTTTTTTTTTTTTTTTTTTTTTTATTTTTTTAAAGATTTTATTTATTTATTTGAGACAGAGAGAATGAGAGAGAGAGAGAGCACATGAGAGGGGAGAGGGTCAGAGGGAGAAGCAGGCTCCTTGCTGAGCAGGGAGCCCGATGTGGGACTCGATCCAGGGACTCCAGGATCATGACCTGAGCCGAAGGCAGTCGCTTAACCAACTGAGCCACCCAGGCGCCCCACCTCTCCTCTCTTCTTAAGGAAGATATACAATGTTGCATAGAAAGCCAGTGTTTTATAGAGAAAGAGAGGAGGCTTAGCTAGGAGTGACATGAACTCTTCTATCTAATTACTTTCAGGCTCTTGGACTATTCCCCTACCCTCCCAGTGGCTTGGTGCATCTGTGCTGGATAATCTCTAAATTCACTCCCAGATCCTGGGATGAAATGCAGGAAATTAGAGGGTTCTTGACCAGTCACACAGCTCTTCTGAATTATTTTGTTTTTCCTTCAAATACCAACTATCTTTTAAGTCCTCACTTTCAAATATCCCAAATTCTCAAGAAATTTTTATTTAGCTGAAATCTCCAACCTTCTACCAAGGTTGTCCATGAATGATTCTCCCAATGAGAGGAGGAGAAAGTTAAAGCAGCACCAGCAGGATGTCTACATCTAACACTCATCAGTTCACTGTAGAAGAGCCTTAACTATTTGTCATCTTTATTTTTTTTCTAAGATTTTTATTTATTTATTTGAGGAAGAGAGATAGCGAGAGAGGTAACAAGAGAGAGCACAGGCAGGGAGGAGGAAGAGAAGCAGATGCCCTGCCGAGCTGGGAGCCCAACATGGGGCTCGATCCCAGGACCCTGGGATGATGACCTGAGCCCAAGGCAGACGCTTAACTGAGTGAGTCACCCAGGTGCCCCTATTTGTCATCTTTAAATCACCAATTTATTATCTACAGTTCTTACAGACAGAAGTCTAATACAGGCCTCACTAGGTTAAAAATCAAGGTGTTGGTAGGCTGTGTTTCATTTTGGAGACTCTAGGGGAGAATCTGTTTCTCTGTTCAGTCAGGTTGTTGGCAGAATTCAGTTTCCTTGCTTGTTCGGATTGTTAGCAACTGCAGGGTGAGGTCTTTGTTTTCTTGCTGCTCTCGTTTGAGGGCTGTTTCCAGCATTAGAGACCACCCACATTTCTTGCCTCATGGCCTTGGTTCTCATGTCTTATCTCTCTGACCCACTCTTCTGCCTCTTTCTTCTTCTTTTAAGGATCATATGATAAACTGGGTCCACTCAGATAATCCTTCATAATCTCCCCCATCTCAAGGTCTTTAACCTCAACCACATCTGCAAGTCTGTTTTGCCATATAAGTTGACATATTTTCAGGTTGCTAGGATCAGGTCATGGACATTGTTGGGAGGCCATTATTCTGTGCACAACAGATATTTATTATGAAAAGTGACTTTCACATTACAAACTGAACTTTAAAGATTAAGGGGAAAAATATCTATTTAGAATGCCTAAAATTTAGTCTAGGTCATTCAGAAATATTGTGAAAGTATATTTACATATTCTTATTTACTGTCCATAGTATAATAATTCACTAAGATCTTAATATATTAGGAAAGATATTTTATGTAATTAGAAGTTATTTTCAAGAGGCTCAGGAAATGCCTTTTTACTGAGAAAATTTCTCTTGCTTAAAAGAAGAATAAAGTAAATTCTGTCTTAAATCATTGGGTTTCACTTTTCAAAAGGAAATACATCTGTGGTATGTTTTGATGACTGACTTTTGATTCCAAAAAGTATAATTTTTATAGAAGATATAAATATCCATAAAGCTCTGAACTAATGTCCTTTAAGTCAGCTGTTGCAGATATATTATCCTAAGATCATGACTTCTAATTTGGGAAGTTCTGTGCATGCAGCAATTTTACAGGGACTTGCCAATCTATTTTACTATATATTTTTTTTATCTTTGCTCTTTTACTTTCTGCTATCGCTAGTAGCTTGTTTAATTTTACAGTTCCTGAAGTATTTTTATTTTAAAAAGTAGGGATTGGAACTGCATACTATAACGGACAGAGAGATATATAAATGTCATAGTTTCAACTTAACTATGAGAAAATGGCTTTTGTAGGCCTATTATTTAATTTAGAGTATATCAAAAGTACATGAACTGTTTTAATTGTATTATGTTAAAGAGCAAATTAATATAAATATATTTTCAATTATATTTCACAATTTAATGAATGAAAGAATTTTTGGTCCTGTAAGCATGAAGATTAAAGGATTTTGGAAATAAGCCACAAGAATCATTTACCATGAGTGTTCAACCTTATACCAACTAGTTACAATATCATTAAATAATGTAGTTGCATTTTAATATGTATTTCTTGGTCCTTGATTTTATAGTGGAGGTACTTAACCAGCAATTGGGAGACATAAAAAAAAAGTAATTCCCTTAAACCTAATAAATGTGTTTACTATGATAGTTAGGAAGGCAAAGAAGAATAAAACACAGTCCTTGATTATAAGAAAACATTAAAATTGGAAGAGACATTTGTCAGGATAATATTTCTGGAAAATTCTACAACTTTGTAGTTCAGTCTTATACTAAAACTGCATTATTATAAGCCAACTAGACCTGACAGACATCTGTAAAACACTACACCCAAAACAGCAGAATATATTTTCTTAACAAGTGTACACAGAATATTCTCCAGGATAGATGATATGCTAGAACATAAAAAAGCTTCAACAAACTTAAAAGGAATAAAATTATATAAATTGTGTTCTCTGGCCATAATGTACTAAAATTAGAAATTAACATCAGGAAGAACTGGGAAATTTCAAAATGTGGAAATTAAATAATATAAATGCCAGTGTGTCAAGAAGAAATCACAAGGGAAATTAGAAAAGGATTTGAAATTAACAAAAAGACACAATATACCAAAATCCATGGAAGTCAGCTAAAGCAGTATTTAGAGGGAAATACATAGCTGTAAATGCCTACATTGATTAAGAAGAAAGGTCTTTTGCCCATTTCTTGACTGGATTATTTGTTCTTTGGTTGTTCAGTTTGATAAGTTCTTTGTAGATTTTGGATACTAGCCCTTTATCTGATAAAACATTTGCAAATATCTTCTCCCATTCTGTAGGTTGTCTTTTGGTTTTGTCGACTGTTTCCTTTGCCATGCAAAAGCTTTTTATCTTGATGAAATCCTAATAGCTCATTTTGCCTTTGTTTCCCTTGCCGTTGGAGATATGTCTAGCCAGAAGTTGCTGCAGCCGAGGTCAAATAGGTTGCTGCCTGTGTTTTCCTCTAGGATTTTGATGGATTCGTGTCTCACATTTAGGTCTTTCATCCATTTGAGTCTGTTATTGTGTGGGGTGTAAGGAAGTGGTCCAGTTTCATTCTTCTGCATGTGGCTGTCCAATTTTCCCAACATGATTTGTTGAAGAGACGGTCTTTTTTCCATTGGATATTCTTTCCTGCTTTGTTGAAGATTAGTTGACCATAGAGTTGAGGGTCCATTTCTGGGTTCACTGTTCTGTTCCCTTGATCTATGTGTCTGTTTTTGTGCCAGTACCATACTGTCTTGATGGTTCCAGCTTTGTAATATAGCTTGAAGTCCAGAATTATGATGCCACCAGCTTTGCTTTTCTTTTCTCAACATTCCTTTGCTCTTTGGTTCCATCCAAATTTTAGGATTATTTGTTGCAACTCTGCAAAAAATGTTGATGGTATTTTGATAGGAATTACACTGAATGTATAGATTTCTCTGGGAAGCATAGACGTTTTAACAATATTTGTTCTTCCACTCCATGAACATGGAACATTTTTTCATTTCTTTGTGTCTTCCTTAATTTCTTTTATGAACAGACATTTCTCCAAAGACATACAGATGGCCAACAGACACATGAAATAATGCTCACCATCACTTGGTATCAGGGAAATACAAATCAAAACCACAGTGAGATACTACCTCACACCAGTCATAATGGCTAAAATTAATAAGTCAGGAAACAACAGATGCTGGCGAGGATGTGGAGGGGAACCCTCTTATACTGTTGGTGGGAATGCAAAGTGGTGCAGCCACTCTGGAAAACAGTATGGAGGTTCCTCAAAAAGTTTAAAATAGAGCTACCCTATGACCCAGCAATTGCACTACTAGGTATTTACCCTAATGATACAAATATAGTAATCTGAAGGGGCACCTGCACCCTAATGTTTATATGTTTATGGCAGGAATGTCCACAATAGCCAAACTGCCAAACTATGGAAAGAGCCCAGATGTCCATTGACAGATGAATGGATAAAGATGTGGTGTGTATACACACACACACACACACACACACACACACAATGTAATATTGCTCAGTAATCAAAAAGAATGAAATCTTGCCATTTGCAACAATGTGGCTGGAACTAGAGGGTATTATGCTAAGTGAAATAAGTCAATCAGAGAAAGACAATTATATGATTTCACTCATGTATGGAATTTAAGAAACAAACAGAGGAGCATAGAGGAAGGGAGGGAAAAATAAAACAAGACGTAATCAGAGAGGAAGACAAATAAAAAGAGGCTTTTAACCATAGGAAACAAACTGAGGATTGCTGGAGGGAAGGGGGTGGGAGGATGGGGTAACAAGATGATGGGCATTATGGAGGGCACATGATGTATGAGCACTGGGTGTTATTACAACTGATGAATCACTGAACTCTACCTCTGAAACTAATAATACACTGTTAATTAATTGAATTTAAATTTTAAAAAATCATTAAAAAAAGAAGAAAGGTCTTAAATCAATAACCAAATTTCCACCCTAAGACACTGAAAAACAGGAACATACTAAACCCAAAGGAAATACAAGAAAGGAAATAATGAGGATTTGAATATAAAGCAATGAATTATAGATAACTAATAGAAAAAAATTTAAAAACTCAACAATTAGTTCTTTGAAAATATCAACAAAATTGACAAACTTTTAGCTAGACTGACCAAGAACAAAAAAGACTCATATTATTGAAATCAAGAATGAAAGGGGGAACATTGCTACTGACCTTGCAGCAATAAAAAATAAATGTAAGAGAATGGTATGAGCAGTTGAATGCCAACAAATTAGATAATTTAGATGCAGTGGACAGATTCCTAGAAAGACATAAAAGTACAGGAAAACAAAACAAAACAAAAACTACCCACAATGAAAATTCCAGGTGCAGATGATTCTATTGGTGAATTCTAACAAATATACAAATAATAATTTACACTAATCCTTCACAAACTCTTCCAAATAATAGAAGAGGAGGAAATATCTCCCAACTTATTTCATGAGGCAAGTATTACCCTGATACAAAATTAGACAAAGATAATTCAAGAAAAGCACAGACCAATATATTTTATGAATATAGAAACAAATACTCAACAAATACTAGGGAACAGAAAAACAATATATAAAAATATTATGTAAGATGGACAAGTGAGATTTACCCAAGGAATATAAAGTTGGCTTAGCACCTGAAAAAATCAATTATTGGAATACACTATATAGTAGTTTCCTAAGGCTGCTATAACAAATCACCACAAACTTGATGGCTTAAATATATATATTAATAATTTATTTAAATTTTATTGATTTCTGCTCTTTTCTATATTATTTCCTTCTCTGTGCTTTAAGTTGGAAGCTTAAATTAAATATATATGCAAATATTATTATTCAATCCTAATTTTCTATTTTCTAATAACTCATAGTTTATTCATAGTTGTACTGTTTAATTTTTAAATATTTAACAATTTTCCAGATACCTTTCTGTTAATTACATTCTAAGAATATACTTTTCATGATTTGAATTCTTTCAAATTTGTTCTTTTGTCTTTGATTGTTTTATAGCTTTGCAAATATCCCACGTGCCTTTGAAAAGTATATATTCTGCTTTTGTGGGATGGAGTCTACTATAGTCTTACTGATACTCTGTGATCAATTACTGAGAGTTCCCACTACACTTGTGGATTTACCTATTCTCTTTTTATTATTTCACTTGTTTCCCACATGTATTCTGAAACTCATTTGTTCGGTCCATAAGTAATTTTGGGATTGTTATATCTCCTTGGTAAATTGAACACTTTATCATTTTATAATATTTATCCTGTGTAATCTTCCTTGTTCTGAAGTATATATTTTTTCTAATGGTAATACAGCCATGTCAGCTTTCTCTAGATTGGTGTCTCCATACTATTTTTTTCCCATTATTTTATTTTTGACCTATTTTCATATCTAAAGTGAGTTTATTGTTGCCAGCATAAAAGTAGGACCTCTTTTTTAGTCCCATTGGTTAATTACTCCAAAGACTGTTTACATTTAATGTAATAATTCATACAACTAGATTAAAATCTACAATCTTAAAAAAATTAAAAAAAAATCTATGATCTTTTTAGCTCTGTTATTTTATCTTTTTTCCCCTTTGAAAGGCTTATTTTTGATTGAATATTTTATGATTTAATTTTTATCTCCTGTATACACTTATTTAAATTTTGTTGCTCATTTCCCATTGGTATGTATCTAATTTCATCTTTTTCAAATAATATTAAACTGTTCCAAAAATATCAAATATTCCAAATATTGTCTTCTGACTTGCATAGATTATCATAAAAATCTGCCATATTTCTTCATATCTCACTTATGATATAGGGCGGAAGAAGGGAAAGAGAAGCAGAGATTACCGAGGCACAAAGCCTTACAAACAAGGATAGTTCTCTCAGGCCAGAGATTAATATCCAAAGCATCTGAGAAATTAGAAAAGTACCCTCTATCTGTTCTTTTTCCATTCAATTCAATCCAAGAAACTTACTGTACTATTACTTATTTTCATATTTTATGCTTTTCCTAGTCAATGCTGTATGCTATATAATTTTACCATGTTCTATAATTTTATCAACTTGAAACTCCTGCATGTTAAGAAGAATGAAAATAGTATGTCATTATTAGACTATAAAGGGATTAAATCTATTTTTCCCTTTCCCAATTGTACTTTATAAATGTTAAATCAAGTTTTAGTTATTGTAACTGGACAAAAATCTGGAATTTAGAAAATGTAGAATTGAGAAACCTTAAATATAAAACTTTTTCAAATAAAATTTCACACATTTTCAAATGTATGCTAGGTTTAAGTGATGGAAAGGTGCACGAATTTAGTAATTCATTGTTTAATCTCAATAAATATCTCTATGCCATGTTTCTCACACTTTAAAATATCAAGGGGCACCTGGGTGGTGCAGTTAGTCAAGAGTTTGACCCTTGGTTTTAGCTCAGGTCGTGATCTCAGGGTCCATGTGAGCTCTAGCCACCGTGGGCTCTGTGCTCAGCAAGGAGTCTGCTTGAGATTCTATTTCCCTCTCCCTGCCCCTCCTACTTGTGCTCTCTCTCTCTCTCTCTCTCAAATGAATAAATAAATCTTAAAATAAAATATCCATAATAAGAAATACATTTGTACTGAAGTACAGAAAAAGCTGCAAAAAACATGACTATATGAGATATCAACTATATGCCAGGCTCTGTGCAAAACATTATTGATAGAGAGATAAATAAATTAGAATCCTAATCCTCAGAAAATCTGAAGCTTTTCTGTCATAATAAAGATTATTACTTCCAAAAACAATAAAGACTTTACAAAACTACTTATGTTTTTATTAATGTAAAATTGCAGGTCCACTTGTAAATACATAATTGGTTCTTTCAACATAGTAGAAGTTTGGTAATATATATTCTGTAGCAGTAGAAAATGGAGTATAAATGAACACTTAATGCTCAGTGTTGAGATTAGACCTGTTTGCACAAGTGATTTTATAATTTTTATTTTATTAACCTGACATTAACCTGCTCCTAATCAGTCATTCTTTCAGAGTCACTTATTTACAGGTTGGCAATAATGTTGATTAAATAAACGGTTAATTATTATCCAGTTAATTCTGTCCATTTGATTGTCCTTGTAAATACTACCTAAGTGTTCTATATAAATATATCTGAATATTTACACAGGATTATTTTCAAGATGATACAAGGATTCTCTACTACAAGAAGTGATATCTCCTGTGTAAGAAAAATCTAGATTCACTCTATTAGAGGGAGAGATGAGAGGAAAAGATAAAATTTTAGGGTACAATTTTAGCAGGAATTTCTGGTCAGTATCAACTTCTCTTCTAGTAAATGTCAACATTGTGCTTTAAAAAAGGGCCTCACCGGTAGCTGGGGAACACAGATAAAAGCCAGTCCCTGAGGACAGAGGATTCATAAGTACAAGCAGATTGACCGGTCCCTCATCAACTGGGTCAGCATTCAGGACTGGATATGATTATAAAGAACAGGAGAACAGTAAAGTAAACCACTAAAGTAAGGGTAGGAGTAGACTAATAGTCATTTGGAATTGGCCATCCACAGTGGAGGTTAAAAGAATCTCTGCTTCAGGGGCGCCTGGGTGGCTCAGTCATTAAGCGTCTGCCTTCGGCTCAGGTCATGGTCCCAGGGTCCTGGGATCGAGCCCCGCATTGGGCTCCTCGCTCTGCGGGAAGCCTGCTTCTCCCTCTCCCACTCCCCCAGCTTGTGTTCCCTCTCTCGCTGTGTCTCTGTCTGTCAAATAAATAAATAAAATCTTTAAAAAAAAAAAAATCTCTGCTTCAAACTGTGTTATGAATTAAGAAGTTGGAATTGAGTACTGAATTTATGGCCAAAACCTAATTTCAGATTTAAGCCAAAAGTAGTGCTGATTAAAATAGAAAATAAATTTATTAATTTAGAGTTTATAATTTAAGAAAGTGGTAGTTTTTATTTGTTAAGAACTTATAAGTTTCTAGGATCAGTATGTATGTGTGGGTGTATGTGTGTACACACACAAATGGTGTGTCTGTGTATGTATATGTATATATTTACCACAGTCTTTTGAGTTAAATATTGTCTTTTCTTTTTTATAAATAAAAAAAAGTGAGTCTCAAAAAGTTTAAGTAAATTTAAATGTTACAAGATTTATAAATGGTAGTCTCTTTCTCTTGTAATTATTCAATATGAAATGATATACTCAGTGGTCTGAATATCAGAAGAAATCCACGGTACATTTAAAGGGTGTGTCTGACACTTTTTGTACTTTCTTCCTCTCCTGTTATAAGTTGCTACCTGCCATTGTGTATGATTCAGGTAACTACCATATTTCCAATCAATTCAGTCATTTAACATGCATTTTAGCAACATATACTTTTTGCCAGGTCTTCTAATGCTCATTTGTTTTTTCTCATTAATTATATCTATGTCCGAGTGACAGTTGCCTGCCTTCTACCTTTTGAAAGAAAAATAAAATGTCAGTAAAATTAGGTGTTTAAGTACAATTTGTCTACTTACAAAATAATTATATCTTTGTTTATATTTAATTAATACTCTTTAGTGGGATTGGATGGTGTGACCAACATTTTCAGAAACCCACATGCTTGGGGTGCCTACGTGGCACAGTCCATTGTGTGGCCAACTCTCGGTTTCAGCTCAGGTCATGGGATCGCGCCTCAGGCTCTGCGCTCAGCAGAGTCTGCTTAAAACTCTCTCTCCCTCTGTCTTCCCATCACCCTCTCTCTCTCTGAAATAAAAATTTTTAAAAATAGTAATAAAAGAAACCCAAGGGGTGCCTGGGTGGCTCAGTCAGTTAAGCGTCTTTGGCTCAGGTCATGATCCCAGGACGCTGGGATCCAGTCCTGCATCCGGCTCCCTGCTCAGTGGGGAGCCTGCTTCTCCCTCTCCTTCTGTCCCTCCTCCTTGCCTGTGCTCTCTCTCACTATCTCTGTTGCTATTTCTGTCCCTCTCTCTCAAATAAATAAAATCTTAAAAAAAAAAAAGGAAAAAGAAACCCACATGCTAGGTATTGAAATGATTTCTTCCAAGTTTTTGTCCCTTCATTCAGAATTTTGCAAATAACTTGGATACCTAAGCACTTTGTGAAGTTCTATCTTATAGTTTTAATGATTAAATGAGCATTTACTTATTTAATGTTATTGCTTATTTAATTCTCTTTGATAGTTGCTTAAATTGTTCAATTGACATACTGCTTGAGATTAACTCTCCTGTGACAAGACATTGCCTGAAAAATTCTCAGAAAAATATTTTAAAGCTGAAGCACAGCAACGAATTTTCTGCTTCCTCCTCTAATCGTATCTCTGTCTGAGATTGCTTATGGAAACACTTCCACAAAAATTAGCGGTCAGGGAAATTATCTCTGGGAACAAATGTGGCAGATTATACTCTTGCAGGTATTTTTTCTCAATTTCTTCACTTAAACTTGAATACATGGGCTATAAACAGAAGTATTTTTTTTTAATTTTACTCAAATATATGTTCATAAATTCACTTCTTATATGTGATTATTACTGTGTGATATTTGTTTATATCATATTTTTATTAGGTATCTGTTTTGGGCACAAGCTTTTGAAGATTGGTTAATTTTTAGTTATCTGTATCAATGAAGTTGATCAATGAAGTGAATAAACCTCAGCAGAAATAATTAAGAACCTATGCTAGTTGTGCAGAGAAGGTTGTCAACAAAATAATCATTTTTTTTTTTTACAAAAACTATGAATTGGAACATATAATTCCCCTCTGAAAACTGTGCTTTCTGGTTCTATGTAAAAACAAATACAGACTTTATAATATGTCCAACTGAGTCATGAGAAATCTGACCCCTTCATGCTCTCCTCTGCTGCCTCATCAAACTTGCTACACACTGGACTTGGTGGTCATTGTCTGCTCAGAGAGC
Source organism: Halichoerus grypus (assembly GCF_964656455.1). NCBI lineage: Eukaryota > Metazoa > Chordata > Mammalia > Carnivora > Phocidae > Halichoerus > Halichoerus grypus. Next base: position 125,092,147 of record NC_135717.1, read on the forward strand.
ACGCCAAATTCTTCTTTAAAGACCTTCACACATTTTATTTTCTATATCTCGTGTAGTCTAGACAAGCAGACTTGTCCGTGGATGGACTGCTTACCAGTTAGCAAATGATATTTCATAGATCAACAGGTAAGTCATTTGAATATAAACCAAACACTTAACTATGCTCAGCTATTTGTTTTGCTTTGTTATATCCTTAACAAAAATTTCTCCAATGAAGTGCTTTATCTCTTCCAGAATAGTAAGTTGAGAAACAGTGTTCTAGATGTTTGCCTTCCCTTTTTCACTCCTATTAACACATTCCTGTGTACTATGATGCAGATACCAGTTTTTATTATCTATGGAGAACTCCTCCTTCAAGTCTTAGCTTAAGGGTAAACTCGTCAGGGAGAATTTGCTGGCCACCAAGCTAAAATTAGTTGTTTGGCCCATTCAGTATTTTCTATCTGGACATTTTATTTAATTTCTATATAACAGTAACCATAACTTACAATGTTATATTCATTAGTTGCTTACTTGGTTTCTATTGGTACCTCCCCCCCCAGAACTATGAGTTTAATAAAGACTTATGCTTTTTGTGCACTATGCCTAGTGTGTGGGATAATGTGTTCAATATCTAAATAAAAATACATATGTATATGTTTGGCTATGTATTTATATGGTTACTAAGGAGAAACAAGTCTCTCTTCTGGACTCTATTGCTTTAGCTCACTGAGCTGTGGTTCAATAGCCTAGCAAATACTTGGGGGTTATTTGTAGTTGTTTCTGATTTTCCAGAGAATTTTTCTTTAAGAAATAATTGGGGGGTGCCTGGGTGCCTCAGAGGGTTAAGCATCTGCCTTCAGCTCAGGTCATGATCTCCAGGTCCTGGGATCGAGCCCCACGTCAGGCTCCCAGCTCAGCGGGGAATCTGCTTCTCCCTCTCCCTCTGCCTCTCCACCTGTTTGTGCTTTCTGTCTTAAATGAATAAATAAAATCTTTTTTAAAAAAGAAATAATTGGTATTACAAAAATATGCTTTGACTCAAACCGCAGCTTCAGATTCTATCTTCCTAGACCTTCTAATTTAGGTAATATAGCTGTCATGTGTTTGTTACTGCAGTTTGTGTATACCTGTATCCTAGAAGACGTCACTCCACACTGAATTTATCTGTTTACATGTTGTATCCTCCATTGAGCAATACACTGCTTAAGGATAGGAAATTTTATAATTGTCTTTGTATTCCCATTTTTTCTTCATTGGTTGTGTAACCATATACCAACCATATAATATGAAGTCTGTTTAAAAGTAACCTCTAGGGAGCACCTGGGTGGCTCAGTCAGTTAAGTGCCTGATTCTTGATTTTGGTTCAGGCCAGGATCTCAGGGTCCTGAGATTGAGCCTGAGTGTGGAGCCTGCTTGGATTCTCCCTCTCCCTCTGCCCCTCCCCCCTTCGCTGACCCTCCCGCCTCCTTTAAAAAAAAAAAAAAAGTAATCTCTAGGAAGACCTATCTTGCTCATTGTTCCCCCATTACAACATGGACTCTTTGGAAGCAGAGGAAAAATTGTATGTTTCTTTATTACCAGCTACTTCCCCGGTATGGCCAATATTACAGCACACACACACACTCTCTGTGCATTCTAGAATAAAAAGCAAATAATATTAAACAATGAAAGGTGTCTTTGAGATGATTTAATCATCTCTTTCATTCAGAGATAAGGAAATGCTCTAAAAGGTAGTATAATTGTCTAAGATCACAAGCCATTTGGTGTCAGAAATGAGATTAGGTTGGTTCTCCTCTGGTGTATTTTCAGGTGTATGTTTTAGCTGCAACTCTTCTATCCCTCAGGCAGCCACAACCTGAACAAAAGAGAGTAGCTGTTGAGTCTCTGAAAGGCTGAAGTGAGCCCAAAGACTGCATATGAATTAAGGGCAAAAGCCTTCTTGGAATTCTGACAGCAGTGTATTTCTTCCTTCCCCCTGGGCTATGAATACACTCAGTTGCTTAAATAGAAATCATAGAGGGAGAAAAAGACTTCTACATCCTAAAGCATTCTCTACCTTGAGAATGTTGATGTTTTATATTATGTTTGAATATTTTTGTTTAAAAAAGAAAAAAAAAAAAAACTCATCTCACTTGGACAGGCTGACATTTAGCCGAAAGCAATTTTCAACAGTCCCCCACTTTCAGCCAGGGACGAGTGATTATACAAAGATAGTCCAACTGTGCCTTTAAGGTTCATGAGTCAAGCTCCTTATTTTTCTCATCCACACTATGGACACTGATACTTTGGTGAGCTAAACTTAAGAAAGAATATCGCATTTCCACCAAGGTACACAGGACTAGAGCATTCATGCACAGTGGAGAGTGAGGCAATTCTGTCTTAAGTCACATTTCTCTTGGTTGCCTTGTCATCTGGGTGACGTGGAAGGGCAAACTTGATCTCAGAATGCAAAAGGATAGTGAAATGATAATGAGATGTGGTCAAGAAAATAGAGCAAGAATTGTACGTTTTATTTTTGGTCATAGAAATAGTGTCAGTTCCTTCAACTTATTGAAGAGGAAACAAAGGCATAAAAGAATAAAACTATTGTTTTTAACTTTGTTTCTAAATCTGGGCTTTCTTCTAGCTGGAACAGCTTGTAGATTCCCAAACATGTTAGCAAGTGTCATCCTGGCTTTGCTCAAACTGCTGCATATGTCAGGCATGCACCCAAATCCTGACCCCTCTCTGGTCCACACCCTCAGTATGCAACACATTATTTAAAAGTAGAAATGATAGGAAGTGACATACTTTCAGGGGATTAGGATGAATGATGCTTAAACAAAGCAGAGATTGTGGAAGAAAAATCAGGACAGAGTAGTGCAACAGAAATCAGGTAAGTCAGGTAGAAAGATCAGTCAAGTCAACTAACAGAAATATTTTGTAAAAGGAAAAACAAAAAAAAAAATATTTATGAGCAATGTCAGTACAGTGGAAATCAGACCATTTTGGATCAAAGAATAAATAGGAGGTGAGTAAATTTTTTAAATCAAAATTCTGTAATTGTTTTAGTTCCCATTTTATTCCTTCAAGAAGTTATTTTAGGAAATAAATAACTTCCTTGTTTTAGAAAATATTATAGTTAGAAGGCCTGATACTTAAAGTAAATATTTTCTCTTCAATGTTGTATGTTAATCCGAAGTAAGAAGATGATTATATTGTGAATGACTTCAATTCACAGCAATGGTCCTAAGGCAATGTTCTAAGTGAATCTCTTCATCACAGTGGCTTTGTTAAGAAATTGCATCTTTCATAGAAACAACAATTGGAACAATTAATTAGTTTCAATTTTAATTAAACGATGATCTTATTTAGCTCTGATTAAATTACAGACAGCAACACTTAGCTAGATAAATCCAGACAGCAACACTTAGCTAATTTAATTAGGTATGGCATTGCTTTTCTGTATTTCCCTTCTGAATGACTAATACTTGGGTGCTAGTGTTTTCCTTACACAAGATTCTCTGCACTTTTATTGGATAGGCATATGTAAACAGAAAACAAACTAAAACTAACTAAATGATCTTACTTGCTTTTTCAGTTTTTTAAAATATTTTATGATACATGGCAAATAATTGTATTTTTCTCTATTAGAACACAAGACAACCCTCAAAAAAATTTAGTTTTCTCAAGAAGTACATTTCTAAATTATTTTGAAGTAGTAGGAGTTAAATTTCACTGTAGAAAGCCTAATCCTCCCTACCTCCACTATTTTTATTAAGATTTCATTTATTTATTTATTTATTTATGAGACACAGAGAGAGAGCAGGGGGAGGGGGGTGGAGAGGGACAAGCAGACCCTCTGAGTGCAGAGCCCAAATAAGCCGGGGTGGATCTCAGGACTCTGAGATCCTGACCTGAGCCTAAATCAAGAGTACATTGATTAACTGACTGAGCCATCCAGGCGCCCCCCCACCTCCACTATTTTTAAAAAATAATTTTAGTTGGATTGATTGTCAATCTTAGTTCACTACTCGCATTGTATTTTCTTCTTTTCTCTCCCTTTTTTTCTTTTCTTTTCTCTCTAGTTTTATGTGCTTAGAAAGACTGAACTTCAGGTGGTTATAAGCTATGATTCAGCTTTAAAATTTCTGACTTTCTTAGAGAATTATATATGAGTTAGGGATTAGATTTTCATAAATAACAGTATTTGGAATAAAATTGAGATTAATTTTTTTTCAAAGAACAAATAAATCCAGGGGTAGACATCCAAGGTCCAGGGTGGCAACTATTAAAGAAAAAGAAAAATCTGCTGGACAAGATGAATAAATAAAAGTCAATTTTGTTCCCATAGTATTACAACAGGGGAGAGATACTGAACTCAATTCCACCCAAACAGAAGCAGGAAAGTTTTTAAGAGCTAGGTGGAAGGATTTTGGGCTACCTGTGTTTGTTAGCTGGCTATATATCTTCATGACAGGAGGCAGTTTATTATCTAGAACAAGAAACCCACTGCAGGTAGGCTCCTACTGTTACAAGATTTGTGTCCCCTTAGTGCCTATGGTTCTTGGTAACACTACTTTTAAGAACCGAAGAGGTAGACCAGACAAAGAGTGGTGAGCAGCAAAGCAAAGTTTATTGAGCAATAGTATAAAGCTCCTGGAGAGGCAGGAGGGCCCCAGAGGGTTGGTTGTCCTCAGAGTTTCTAAGTCTAGGGGGTTTTATGAGCTCTTTTGCAGAACTATCTTAAGCAATCAGGGTGTGCTGAGTCGTGTCAATCAGGGCTTTGGTCACGTATCTGTCTACCTATTAGGTTAATGTCCATCAGCACATGGACATTAACCTAATGTCTTTTTTTGCTGACATCTGGGCCTTAGGTCTTAACTGCCCCTTGCCCATGATATTGCCAAATGCTTTTGTGGTTAACTGTCTTATTTTAGGACATTTTGCAGAAGTCATTTCTGCAGAGGCTGCAAAGCAGAATTTTAGTGCAGTCCTGTCTAAGCTGCAAAAAAGAATGTCAGTGCTATTTTATTTTAACTGTCCTGACTCCATATTTTCTTGTTGGGGACCCTAGCCCTGACTACCTAACTATCCAACTAACTCTTAACACTATCCTTCCACAGAGACTGGGAGATAGGGGTGCTATCTTCCTTCCACATTTATATTTCAAAGAGATGCTTCCCAGTTCCTTGAGAAAGACATCCCCCCAGACTCATAAAATTGTCAAGAGACTTGTATACATTTTAGAGGGGCAGAGAAATAATTTGCAATTACACATTTTAGACAGGAAGAAATCTGTCTAAAGTTTAGGCAATTGAGGGGAATGTTAAGACCTTCTTGGCTACAGTTTTAAGGGCATTTAGGGCTGAGGCTTCTGTAGTCCTTTCTATCTTCCCCAGCTGGAGCCATTATATCTACATTTGGAATAGAAAGAAGAAGAAGTGCAAAAGAAAAAAAGAGAGAGAGAGAGACCCACCGAAATGAGCCTGGATACTTTTTAAAGGATTTTAAAAAACTCAACCTAACAAATTTAACATACAATGCAGTGGCCATTACTGAGGCTTAATGCCTTGCCCGTCTATAAAAAAGCCAGAAAAGTGGTTTTTATTCTTTTTTTGTTTGTTTTTTCCAAATCTGGTCATATTGCCACTCCAACAAAACTGGTTTATGTAATGTGAAACTAAGTACAATTTATTTAATTTATTACAAAAAAATAATAAAACAGTTTGATTTTAGATGTTTTTTTTAAATCAAACTATATGATGTTTTCCCAGGTAGCAATTAGAAATTATTATATTTTTCTTCTCAGCTGAGCCTTTTCCATATGTTATCAAAACTTGAGTTAAGGACTACCCTGGGAGCTTGTTACTGCATGTTCTTTGTGCTTTTGTTCTGTTGTCTTCCTGCTGTCTTAACATCCTTGGCCTTCCAGATTCAAAGGGCTTTATTTCACATTAAACACCATGAAATATCTCTAGATGCCATTGTTAAGTTTATTTCTGAGTTGCATTTGTTTTTAGAGACCACAGTTTATCCACTCTCTTCTCTTCCAAGACACTCACAGTGATTTTTAAGGATGTTTTGTGGACAGAAATGAGGGTTGAGTCTAGTTTCAAGGAAAATATCTCTTTCTATGTAGTGATATATTTAATGAGGCTCTCCAGATTAGTCCCTAAATCAGCTTACCTACTGCAAATTCAGACTCTTAAGAGTTTGCAGGCATAATTCTGGAACAAAGAGACCTGACAGATTGACTAACAGGACTTTTGTTTGTAGGAATATAGGCATAACAGTCCATTTTTAATAGAGGCCAATAAAGTTCAAATATGAGATGTATATATAAATAACACTTTAAAAGACTATTGGGGAACATGAACTGCTTTCTGAAATAATGAAAAAGAAACCATTCTGTTTTGGAATAAGGATATTCAGTGTGGAGTTTTGAATATAAAAATATCAGTTCTCTATAAATTGATATATGAATTTAAAACAATACCAATAAAAGTGGAAATAGAAAAAAAATTACCCCAAATATATATCACTCTCCTCATTTACTCTACCTTTCAGCATCACTTAGACTCTTCTTTGAAAGGACTTCTTCTTAAGAATTTAAAGAATTTTGGGGGGTGCCTGGGTGGCTCAGTCAGTTAAGCATCTGCCTTCAGCTCAGATCATGATCCCAGGGTCCTGGGATCGAGCCCCGCATCGGGCTCCCTGCTCAGCGGGAAGCCTGCTTCTCCCTCTCCCTCTGCTGCTCCCCCTGCTTGTGCTCTCTCTCTCTCTATTAAATAAATTAAAAAAAAAAAAAAAGAATTTAAAGAATTTCTGTTTAATTTCCCTGTTATCCTCCCAATAAGGATTTCATCCTCCCAATCAGGATTTCATCCTGTCTCACTAGCTTTTTCTGTCATATTAGCTATTTTTTCTTTCTCTGCTAACTTGAGTGTTAGACTACACCAGGGCTCATCTTTAGGCCCTCTAAATATTTTGCATACAGAACTTCCCCTTGCATTATACAGTACGTAGAGTACATGTATAAGATGTATATACACAGAAATATATGTACAGATATCTATGTCTGTTTTTCTATCCATCCAACTGTCTTCATTTCAGTAATGAGCACTCTATCTAATCTGGTTCCCTCTCATTCTCTCATTTCCTTCTTTTCACAGAGCACTACTCCCTGAAATCACCTCTCCTTATTTATTGTCACACTACCTTCTAAATTAAAAAGTAAGCTTCACAATGACAAGGCTGTTAGCCTGTTTTGTTTACCGTTTAACCACACCAAACAAATCAGAGCCTGACTCATACTAAGTATTCAACATGTTTTGAGTGAATAAATGCTGAATGCATATAAGCTCTCTGGAGTTATAGAAATTCCTATCCTTTTAATATGACCCTTTTTTTTAAAAAAAAAAAAACAGATTTTTCACCTGCATTCATTTGATTCTGTATGTGAACACAAGAAGTAGTACTAGCTTCATTACAATGATGGTAAGCTTAAGATTCAACCGACTTGGGATTTTCCTGAAGTCACACAGTTTATAGGGAGCAAGACCAGAATTGGATCTCTATACTATTTGCACAAGGTGGAACATAATACCATAGAATGGAATATTAAAGAATTCCATTATTAGATCTGATAATGTCTGTAACAATTACATGACCATATGCCTTAAAGTTAAGATGTTAAACTCTAGGACTAGGAATAATTATTTTTAAAAAAATATTTGATAATTGGGTATTCATCCCTTCTGATGGCTGAGTAATATTCCATTGTATATATGGACCACATCCCAACTTTTACATCAACATGGATGGGACTGGAGGAGATTATGCGAAGTGAAATAAGCAGAGAAAGTCAATTATCATATGGTTTCACTTATTTGTGGAACATAAGGAATAGCATGGAGGACATTAGGACAAGGAAGGGAAAAATGAAGGGAAGGAAATGGGAGGGAGAGATGAACCATGAAAGACTATGGACTCTGAGAAACAAACAGGGTTTTAGGGGGGTGGGGGGGATTGGTTAGCCCAGTGATGGGTATTAAGGAGGGCACGTACTGCATGGAGCACTGGGTGTTATATGAAAACAATGGATCGTGGATCACTACATCAAAAACTAATGATGTATTGTATGGTGACTAACATAACATAATAAAATTAAAAATATATATATTTATTTGAGAGAGAGCGAGACAGAGAGCATGAGCATGGGGAGGGGCAGAGGGAGAGAGAGAATCTCAAGCATACCCCGATGAGCACGGAGCCCAATGTGGGGCATCAGATGCTTAACCAACTGAGCCACCCAGGCACCCTGGGAATAATTCTTGATTGCCTTTCTAGGTGCCAGGTTGATCCCAGAGCCAAGGGAAGACTATAGTACATATGCCAGAGGGTATAGTGGCCCTCACTGAAGAGGTACAAAGGGATCTGGTTTCAAGAAATTAGAAACAAACCATTATTGTTGTAACTTCACTCTTTTGGCCTAGCCTCAATCTTTGAACTGTATCAAGTTTCCAAGTTATGCTTCCTGGTTTATTTGAACAAAAAGCCTCTCTCTGTCTTTTCTTCTGTCTCTGTCTTAAAAGGAACTTACATATTTCCCCTTGGATTTAATAGGTCACTGCAGGAGTGAAAATTAGATTGCTGCGGTGGATAAAAATTAGGCCAATAAATTTTTCCAGTTACATTTTTTTTTACAAGAGCTGTCTATTGTCAGAAGACTATTTTCTGGAATTACAAACTGCTGTGTTCTCATGAGACTTTGTGTGCAATCTTTACTTGAAGATACAGGTTCTGCCATACCTATTGGAGTTGCCTAGAATGACAGATTAAACACCTTGCCTATTAAGGTAACTTATGCTAGTTTGACCACAGTGCAAAAGAACATTATTTCTGGAAACAATCTTTCTTCATCATAAAAATTAAATTCTGTCATTAGACCCAAAGCTACTTGTAGTTATTAATATGCAATTACAATTTCATGAAATTTGAAGTGTAGAATTAATTACCATTTTAATATTTGATCTTGCCTTCCTATTTTATATTATAAAAGTGTTATTGAAGCCTTTCCTCTAGGTACAATACATATGAGGAATCTGGAAAATGATACCACTTAAGTGGAAACATGGCAAGTGTCATTGCCAAAATTGAAGGTCCAGAACAATGTTAAATTAGTACAATATTTATAGAAGTATCAGCATGAGTGGTATGAGAGCCACTTAGTTTTTAACCAGCAAGGGGGCTTGGGTTTAGATTTCATGCTCTCTCCATCCTCCTCAGCATAATTGGAATGTGATTTAGAGGGTGATAAATGTGTATCCAAAAAATGCATGCAATTGAGGAATGGAAACAGATTTCAGAAATACATGGCTTAATTGATGTCCTAAGGACCTGGAACAGCTGGAGGCCTGACTTCATTATGCTTCTTCTTCACACTGGGAGAGAGGAGCAGGAGAAGCTCTCTCTAGCTGCCAAAACACCCCCTGTCTTCTTTCCCTATTGTAACCATAGTTATATTTTCTTATGTATATACTCAGAATTTGTGACTAATTATCTGTTCCTGAAAGAAGTGGGCATTCTTTGGAGAAGCGAGGAGACTTTGCAGGATGCATGTTGAACTGTATCCCAAATTAAAAAGCACTGATGTTCTTCTGAAGTGAAATTTCAGCCACCACAGATAGCAAATTCCCAAATTAACTGATTAGTGTATTTTTTAGCATGTGCTGGTATTCAAATTAATATCTAGATTGACACCTGGGATCGGAGTGAGAACAGATGAGGACAGGCAAGGTGCTGATACTCTCACTTGATAAATGTGTAAAATCACTCAAGATATCTCTTGGAAAGAATTCACACATGATAAACGCAGACCTAGACAGAACACAGCTATTGTTTTAGTGGATGACAAAGCCGATCCAGGTTCATATATTCCTTACAAATTTGTATATAAATCTATTGCCTTACTGTCCCAAAATAACTTCAGGGTTTCTGTGGGTTTGTTTTTTTTTTTAATTAATCTGGTAAAGAGAAACATGGATATTGCAGTTATGTCACTTTAGGGTTTATCTGAAGCATGAATTTCATAGCAATAATTGGCTTGTTTAAAAAACAGAGTTCTTACATTTGAAAGGGAATAATAAAAGAAATGACACCAAATTAAATGCTGAAATTCTGTTACAAAACAAGATAATGGAAGGGAACAATAAGTGGGTTTTTGTCCTTTATTCTGTAAATTGCACAAATGGTAGAAATAAAGCTATTTAATTATTGACCACATAAAACGATTCCTAGTTACAATGGGTTGAATAGCATCCCCCACAAATTCACATTCACTTGTAACCTTAGAATTTGACCTCTTTGAAAATAGAGTCTTTGTAGAAGTAATTAGAATGGGGTCATACCAGATTATATTGGGCTGGAAATCCAGTGATTTGTGTCCTTATAAGAAGAGGAGAGGATACACAGAAGCACACAGGAAAGATGGCCACGTGATGATGGAGCTAGAGATCAGTGACATAGCTACAAGCCATGGAATGCCCCGAATGGCCAGTAGCCACCAGAAGCTAGGAGACAGTCATGGAACAGATTCTCCTGCAGATCCTCCAGAAGGAACCAACTTTGCTGACACCTTGCCTTTACACTTTTAGCCTCCAGCACTGCCAGAGAATAAATTCCTGTTGATTTAAATTACCAATTTTGAAGTAACTTATTATGGCAGCCCTAGGAAACTAATACATTAATTAAAAGACACCATGGTGCACAATTTGTAAAAGTGTGACATGATCAGAGAAGCTGGGCCCAATTTTTCTATACGTGATTCTTGGATAAGAGCAAAGTGTGCTAATCCTTGGTAGGGGCAGGATGCTCTGGTGTGTGTTAATTCCCCCCAAGTTATCTTGGGATATTAGACTGCCTTCCTCCCCCCTCAAAAACGTGTTAGCAAAGTGGAATAAAATTACACCAAAAATAACATGAAAAATGTTGACTTGAGATGACTCTGTATGTGTTGTAATGAACTATAGAATAATTTGTTGACACTGGGGTCCATTATTCTATATACTAAATTAAATACCAGTTGGAATAAAGAACTATAGACAAAAAAATTGAAAAAAGTAGAAATCCACATATTTTATGATATTAGAGAAGGGAAGAAACCCAAAACATATAAGAACAAGTTTTGTTTTGTTTTGTTTATATTTTGTTTTGTTTTGCTACATTTAGCTAATCAAAGTTTTAAAATTTTATTTTTTTAAAGTTTTTTAAATTTTATAAGAAAATGTACACTATGAACTGATTTAAAACTCAAACTACAACCTGTCACCAGCTCTTTGCAATTCACAGAACGTATCAATTATGAAAAACAGGGCATCATTCGTTTACCATTTACTCTGGTAGTACACCCAGGGGTTGCTCATACTGTTAATTTGGTCTCAGATTGCCTAGATCTTGTATCTTTAAACTTTTGGTTTAGTTTTGTTTAGTGACTCTCGAGCTTCATTCAGCATGATGTATTGCTATAATTTGTATCTTTTTTTGTTTTTAAATATTTTAAAATACAAATATGGCAAAAGCAGTTCTTTGTTGCTAACATTTCCAAAATTCAGAGCTACTGCTTTCTATAAACTTTTGTATACTGTAAACTTTTGAATATGTGCTTTGTGCTGATCTTAGCCTATATCGATAAGTGTTGTGGCTTGACTGCCTTTGTGGTTCGTATGATGATTGCAAGATCCCCTCAGGATTAAGCACCAGGGAAATTTGAAAGAGACAAGGTTTATTAATTACAAGTTGTAAAAATTACATGACATAGCTGGGACTACACAGTGAGGTCATCAGTAGAGAGAGATTGAGAGCGCAGGCCTGGGGTTCTGCTTTTTTGGGGGTCAAAGATGGGGGTATAGGGTTTGGTCAGCTCATTCTTTCCTGGTCAATTTAAAACAAAAGAGCAGGAATTTAAAGGACAAGAAGAGGAAAAACAAAAAACAAAAAACAAGTGGCCTAAATAGTCAGTCTCCTAAAGAGCCTGGGAGTGGGGGTTGGATGCCCTGGCTCTCTATCCAGTCCTGTGCCTGGCAGTGTGTTTATTCAAGATAGCACCTGCAGTGGATGTCCCAGCAATCAAAATTTAAGTCAGGTACTTGCAATATATAAAAGAAAAACCAACTGTCAGGGCTTACACTAAAATATGTCATAAAAACTATGAATCACCTCCTTAGGAAGAATGCACATAATCTTACACACAAACACACACATTTATATACATGGGTTTTGTACTGTTTTAAACTACTCGTGATCTTCCTAAAATTCATCCTTAAATACTCTCATTCTCTGATCTTAAGAATCACTGCAAATAATTTTGTCCAAAATGCACTCAATTCTGTGTTATCTATGAAACACCCACATAAAATAAAACTAAAAAGACATTATTATGAATATTAAAATATTGAAGTAATAGGCTTTTTAAAATAAAATACTTTTTTACGTTTTTTAATACAGTGATCTGTAGGATATCAATGTAGAAAAATTCTGAAAAAGTCATATAAATTTTTCAAAATAACCTTTTTCCCCCTGTGGTCGTTAGTATCTGTATACTACAATCTACTGCAAACAATTCTTGCATCCGTTTTCCAAAGTACTTGGTCAGTTATTCAATTGAATGACATGATTTCACAAAAATGTTGTTTCCCCAAAAATCTATCCATATAATGTCAGTGATAATGTTCTGGTATTTCACTGCCTCTTTGTGCATTTTTTTTTTTCATTTCAAATATTTGGCACACAGTGGATGAAAATCATTGTATACAGTTTTACTTCCGTTTGGAATCATTATTGCCTGTTTAGACCCATACTTGAAAAATATTAAGTTCTCAAAAATATATGTTAAATACAACTTAGTCAGGAATTCTGTTTCCCTTAGTACATTAACAGTCTTCCAAATTTGTAGACTTAATTTTTTTCACTTATATGAATAGAGAAGGTAGATACCTACCTTCTAAGATTGATTTATATATTAAGATAATTTATATAATAGCATTTAACAAATTTTTTAGCATATAGGAAAAAATGTGACTTCCTCTTCTCTTAAATCTTTTCAATCTATGAATGTGATATATGCTGTGAATTATTTATGTATGATTGGTTTTTAAAAGCCCTTACTTAAAAAAAATGAATTTGCCAAATGATAAATGTAGTGATGGTTTATTCTACTATGTTGGAACTAAAGTGAATTTATAAAACCTCAGTTAGACACAATTTTACCATTTTATGTGTCAACTTTTATTTCAAACTTAGTGTTTGTTTCATAAGGGGAATTTGGTAAACATAGAAAATATCAAAAAGACATTAAAAATATCTTTACCCATTGTCTCACTCCTTCTTTGCCTAAGAGGCACATAAAGTCCTGTCTTCCCTTATCCAGTTTCATTTCCAGTGGTCAGATTTCTTTTTTTTTTAAGATTTTATTTATTTTTCAACAGAGAGAGACAGACAGCGAGAGAGGGAACACAAGCAGGGGGGAGTGGGAGGGGGAGAAGCAGGCTTCCTGCCAAGCAGGGAGCCAGATGTGGGACTCGATCCCAGGACCCTGGGATCATGACCTGAGCCGAAGGCAGACACTTAATGACTGAGCCACCCAGGCGCCCCTCCAGTGGTCAGACTTTTAAATATAATCTCACTTGTGTGATGTGTGGAAGAGTAAACTTTCACTGAAAATGCATTTTACCATTGTACTAGATACTTTCTTTTCTCCCCCAAACCACTCCCCACACGTCTCAGCTTTGATCTGTGTCCTGAGTGCTTTCTTTGCTCCCTGCTTTTCAGTTTGGGTCCCCTGTGGAAGGCATTAGCAGAAGTTAAGAAAATGGGAAGAAAGTAAGATCAGGGTATTTGTTACCCAGGCTCCTTTCACTGGGCTCCTGTGCACAAGCTTTACCTTTCTAGTGTGGACAGCTATGTCTCTGGGTTCAGAGGCTGCTCCTTCCCCCTTGTGATTTCAGGCTTAGAGGTGTCACAGCTTTCTGTTGTCACTAGCCTTGACAAACTGTACCTTCCTTTCCCTAAACCCTTTGTGAATAGCTTGTTTTTGTTAAACTCTTCTCCATTATAAGTTTGAGTGGCCCATCATCATCACTCTATTGTCTGCATCTAGACTGTACATCTAGGTGTACATTCATTCATTCATTTCTGTATTCATGTGTACCTTCCCATTAGAATGTACTGTGCTAGGTGGGTAAATATTTCATGTAGTTTTTTTTTTTTATAGGCTTTTATGTTCTCGATTGAGAAAATCACCGTGTAAATAATAGGCTCATATTACTTGCTTTTAAAATATCAAATTAATATATATTTTTCCTGGACAAAAAAGGAATATTTCTATATATTTGTGTAAACAATATATTAATATTTATACACATATTTGTATAAATAATGACAGTACCAAATACAAAAATAGGACATGAGACGCAAAACAAAAAAACCTTATAAATTCTACTAATTCAAGGTCATGAAACAAGATCATAGAGCTTTTTATAACCATCAGTTTTGATGGTTCACTCTGAAATGATTAATCACAAATACAATCTTCCCTATTAGGTATATCTCTTTGAGAGAGCTTGAAAAAAGACTTGAAGATTTAGGATTTTTTTTTTTTTTTTTTTTTTGCAGATCTTCTGGCCTATATAGTTAATTGAAATCAGTGCTTCTCTTTAAAGCACTTAAAGTGTGCACACACACACACACAAACAGATTTCATGAATGACATTGTTGGGGCCTCATGTCATGTGTCTACAAAAATATTGTTGTTCATTTCCTGCAGCTTCTATACTTAGGTCTTGGCTGTTTCTCTTTCAGTGACATTCTCTTTCTTGGGAGCCTGCATGAGGCAAGACTTTTGAAGGATTGGGCTTGTTTAAATCCAACATCTGGGATGTACATATTCCACTGGCCTTCTAGAATCAGCTGGTATTTGCACCTACAGCTTGTTGGACTTACAATTTGAAACAGCTAACAGGCGGCTGTTACCAGACTCTTGATAGTCATCAATGTAGGAGTATCTCCTTTCTGTATTCTTCTAGATATTCATTAGAATTCACTTTTCTTTCTAATTCCTATAATTGCTTTATGTAAAAATGTATAGGTTTTCATGACATATCCCACTGTCTTAGGAATACCTGATATTTGTTTTGTGTCAATACCACAATTTATGTTTGGTCATGGGACCTTATGGGAAGGTATCTGTTGGTTCTGATTTTATGGATGGGAAGTTGGAGAGCTGATTGGAACTGAGGAGGCAAATTGGTTTATAATTTGTTAGGCTTTGAACTTTAGCTCATAATGCTTGTCAGAGCCATCTTTCTATTTTTGGAGATCTGAGGTCCAAAGTCAGTTATCAACTTGTGATATGTAGAGACCACTCCAGAAAAACTATCATCTCAGTGGGAGGTCCAACTGCATATCATCATCCCATGTTGCTCTTACTTCTGCACCTTGACAGCCCAGTGAAATGCAAAAGAGTAATTTAAAATATGATAAATAATTATGTAAGAAATATGCCCCCATACACTTTAACTCTATTTTTCTTTTTTTAGTCTTGAGGAAGGTAGCTGGTATGTGGCTTGTTTAGCAGGCTCAACAACATTAGCAAAGATATATTTTTTATTTTGCTTCTGCAAATAGGTAAACAATCCCAGTATCACTGTGTGGAGAAAGATGAACAGAGTAATTGAAGACGAGTGTAAGAAAGGTCATTGACAGGCATCCACATACTTTTTCTTAGTTCACATTAGAATATAGAGGGAGGAAAGACCAATTATTGGGTCAGAATTACTGCAACAGATCTGTTTTGAAAACTGTAACAATAGATGATCATCAAAATATCTCAAGACAATGCATGATATTTAAGGAGTTTGGGACCTTGATATAATGAGATACATTCAAAATGCTCCACTAGCAGAGTTAAGAACATGAACAACAAAGAGAATTATGAAAGAGAAGTGAAAGCACAGACCGAGAAGGTTCCAGGCAAGTAACTATAGATAATCTGAAGGTTGGTGAGAACACAAAATAATAGAAAGTTAAGTATTTTTGTATTTTGGGTGGAAGGGAATTGCTGAAGACAAGCTAAGTATTTTTAAAATTATTCCTGGAATGCTTCCCACTCAGTAGACATAAGTACCTTAGGCACCATTAACTAGGGAAGACATTGATATTGACTTGGTAGGGAAAATCTGGAGTAAAGAGCTATTTTCATGAAAAAATAATAACATGGTGGAGTCAGTACTTTTCACAACTCAAAATTTTGATGAATAGAGCCCAGTGGAGGAGATTCAGAATACTAAGGAAGGATGATTTTAAGCATTAGCAGGCAAAAACATTGGTGTCCAACTATGTACATGAATTCATATCCTATCTCCATCATTCCTCACTGTGAATTTTTGGGTAAGTTCCTAAACCTTCCCATTTTTCATATAGATAAAATGAAGATTATAGTACCTAAGTCATGGAGTATTTGTGAAAGTGGAATTAAAATTAGCACATTAAAAGAGCTCCATATAATTTATGGTACAAAGTTATTAAGTTTTTCATGGTTTGACTATTATTATAGAATTGTGACACAGGACAGATCTAGTAAAAATAATAGATTAAATTGACTATCTTAAGTTCTTCAAATCCTTTTCATTCTAGTATCAACCAAAATCTGGTTTCCAATTTGTTCTGTAGTGACTAAAAATACTATCTCCCAATTGCTAAATCTAATAACCCCTTCTTAGATCACATATTTTTTTTTACCACAAGAAGAAATGAGGCAATTCAGTTTCCTTCATTTTGAAACATCATGTGTCTTGACTTCTACAATGAGGTGAGGTTTTCTCTTGGTTCTATTAGTATCAAGCATTGTTTCTCAAATTCTGCTTCTATCACCAATCTTTCCGATATTGGTGATTCCTTGAATTCTGTTTGTTTGTTTGTTTGTTTTTTTTTACTTTTCACTCTGCTAACTTACTCAGCATGGTTCCATATTAAATTCCAATGTTTCAGTCACACGCACCACTACCACAGACAACTACATACACAACAAATACTTCTATTTCTCTTGAGCTCTATAGTTCATGTTTCCAAAAAGCTACTCAATATTTTCACCCACATAAGCCAGAAGCACAAGGAACTTGACATTTCTAAAGACTTAAATCATCTTCCCAAACAACTGCCAGCAACTCAGAAACAAACTTGAATCCTCAAAGTATAAATGATTAGATTCAAGTAGACTTAATCAGAATTGTCTTAAGTGTGCAGGTAAATTTCAGACTGAATATAGAAAGGACGGTTTAAAAACCCAGTAGGGAAAGTATAAAAACCTATTGGAAAATCTGAGATGGTATTGTGGAAGATCATATTTTAGTGGTTAATTTCAGTAAAGAATTGATAGAAGAATTGGTAGTGTGCTTTATGCTACAATATACATACACATTTCATTATGTATTTTTTAAGTTTTTACTTAAATTCCAGTTAGTTAACATACAGTGTAAATTTAGTTTCAGGTGTACAATATAGTGATTCAGTGCTTCCATACAACAACCAGTGCTCATCAGTGCAAGTGTTTTTGTTTTCTTTGGGTAAATATCTAGTAGTGCAATTGCTGGATCATAGGGTGGTTCTATTTTTAACTTTTCAAGGAACCTCCATACTGTTTTCGTACTGTTTTCCAGAGTGGCTGCACTAGTTTGCATTCCTACCAATAGTGCAAGAGGGTTCCCCTTTCTCCACATCCTCAGCACCTATTGTTTCTTGTATTGTTGATTTTAGCCATTCCAACAGGTGTGAGGTGATACCACATTGTAGTTTTGATTTGTATTTCCCTGATGATCAGTGATGTTGAGCATCTTTACATCTGGATGTCTTCTTTGAAGAAATGTCTATTCATATCTTCTGCCTATTTTTAATTGGATTATTCACTTTGAGTGTGTTGAGTTTTATAAGTTCTTTATACATTTTGGATACTAACCCTTTAACAGATACATCATTTGTAAATATCTTCTCCTATTCAGTAGGTTGCCTTCTAGTTGTGTTGATTATTTCCTTCACTGTGCAGAAGTTTTTTTTATTTTGATGTAGTCTCAATAGTTTACTTTTGCTTTTGTTTCCCTTGCCTCCGGAGACATATCTAGTAAGACGTTGTTGTGGCCGACATTAAAATCCTAGAGGATTTCAAGTCTCACATTTAGGTCTCTTATCCATTTTGAACTTATTTTTGTGTATGGTGTAAGAAAGTGGCCCAGTTTCATTCTTTTGCATGTTGCTGTCCAGTTTTCCCAACACCATTTGTTGAAGAGACTCTCTTTTTTCCATTGGATATTTCCAGTTTTGTCGAAGATTAATTGACCATATAGTTGTGGGTCCATTTCTGGGTTTTCTATTCTGTTCCCTTGATCTATGTGTCTGTTTTTGTACCTATACCATACTATCTTGATCACTAAGCTTTGTAATATGTATAACTTGAAGTCCAGAATTGTGATGCCTCCAGCTTTGCTTTGCTTTTTCAAGATTTCTTTGGCTTTTTGGGATCTTTTGTGATTCCATACAAATTTTAGGATTGTTTGTTCTAGCTCTGTGAAAAATGCTGGTGGTATTTTTATAGAGATTACATTAAATGTGTAGATTGCTTTGGGTAGTATAGATATTTTAACAATATTTGTTCTTCCAATCCATGAACATGGAATGTTTTTCCATTTCTTTGTGTCCTCTTTAATTTCTTTCATTATGGTTTTACAGTTTTCAGAGTACAGGTCTTTCACTTCTTTGGTTAGGTTTATTCCTAGGTATTTTATTGTTTTTGGTGTGCTCTCAAAATATACTGTATGTTTATATGTATATATAACATATTTACACACATATTATTCATATGCACATATGTATATATAGGTGTGTGTATATATATATGTAAAATGATATCCTACAGATCATTTATTATATGTTCTATATTTTCTTCAAATGTATGCTATTTATTATATATATGTCATATATATTATATGTTCTTTGAAATTTAACACAATTAAGAATATGCTGGTGTTGGTCCAAAAATTATTCATTAAAAAAGTATAGAAACTAATAGCCCATTATTTCATTGACACTGTAGTGCCTTCCCAATACATGTGTAAATGACCATTGTAACGATACAGCTAAAGAAAATAATTCATAATTCATGCAGAATAAGGCCACCACCTTCATGTCCCTAAATCAAATGTGTTTATAACAGTCACCGTTTATCATGTAAATCAGATAAATGGCAAACCTTATTCCAAATGCATCTGATGGATTATAAATGACATCCTAAATTTTAATGTTTCAACATTTTACAAAATGCATACCTCTGAATTAAATTTGTCCCCAATTTGGTCATTATAAAGCACAAGTTGATTATGAAATGTCAAAGAAAAAGTAAAAAATCACATTATCTAAAAACATAGGGAAGTTATAAAGAAACATTTAAATTTAGTATGAGTAAAGTACTAAAAATCAGGACTAAAATAGATTATGAAAAGATTATGAAAATGATTTTAAAACATCAAGAAGATAAGTATAAGGTAACTAATTGCATATAGTAAATCTAATTGTATTTAATGTCTAGATTTAGATATAATGAATCATGTTTAACTTCTTGGAAACCCTTGTACATTTACACAATACAGTAGAATGTTTAGAGAAAAAATACTTATCAGTTCATGAGCTCATGGCTACTAAATCTGTTTACCATGGAAATAAGTTCTTTGGCTTTTACCAGCAATGGATTGTCATAAGAGATCAAATATGAAAGCAAGTGTGTAACCCATACTGAGTCATAAAGGGAAAGTCATAAAGGGAAAGGGAAAAACATTTTTTTGCAGTAGTACAACTTCTGCCTTGATACAGTTTCCTGCGTTTGTCATTTATAAATCTTTTCTCTAAATGTTTCCAGTATTGGAAGGGACATGAATGCCTTATATTCAGATTGTGAATAAGCTTATTAATATAATGATCATATTATGTTTCTCAAGAAAACCAATCGAGTGCATTCTTATTCAAAGTTTTTTTTTGTTTCAATCACAAATCATTATATGAACTTTTGCCATACTTAATTGGAATTGATACATTTTTGATTCTATTCTTCCCTCATATCCAAGAGATTACTAGTTATACTCAGTCTTAAAAAAGGAAGAAGGAAAATTTGTTGTAGTTACAAACCATATTTCAATCAAACTGTGACGAATTGATTAAATCAGAATTTAGCAAATGTGTATTGGCTACCTGCCATGTGATAATCATGTTTAGGTTATCTGGGGATTAAATATAAAAGCAAGATATAATTTATGGAATCTGTTTTATGTCTGTAGCACAGAGAAAGATTCGAAAAGTATTTTGGGCACTCTTTTACTTGTCCTTGTATGAAGCGTGAAATTGCCTAACTAGTGGTAATATCTGAAATAGAAACTGACAGAATGTTGTTAGTATTATCTATATCATATTGTATGCATAAGAAAACACTTCTAAATATGCTGTTAATATATTCTGGTCATTCTCTGGGTAGATAGATAGCTAGGTAGGTAGGTAAATAGACATCACTGATCCACTGCTGCTTCTGCTCTGAATTATTTGAAGGCTAATATTTATACCCACAAAAATGGATTATTTTAATTTAATTTTACATATAGTTACCTGTATGTGAACTGTGATTTAAGTTGTTGGGTCCTTTAATTCTTTAAATCTGGCACTATGTCTTATCTTCCTTTCATACTTTCCCATTGCTAAGCAAATAATAATAAATACACAATTTTGGAATTAAATAATTGCCAATTTTAAAATAAAAGGAAACAAATAAACAGAAAACACAGCTATTAATTTCATGTAGCCAATCATCAAAAGCAATCAAATTTCACACAATTAAAATTTGAGAAAAACAATGAAAATTATCAAGAATCAGGACATATGTTTTATATTCTTTTGCCAAGGATTATGACTTATTCCTTAAATAATTGATTCATAATGTCAGTAAATCACAAGGCATTTCCATTTTCTGAGTTTTTTAAGTTAAAATTACAAGCAAAATTCTCAGGGCACCTGGGTAGGTCAGTCAGTTAAGTGTCCAGCTCTTGGTTTCAGCTCAGGTCATGATCTCAGGGTCATGAGATTGAGCCCTACATCGGGCTCCACACTCAGTGGGGAGTCTGCTTGAGGTTCTCTCTCTCCCTCTCCCTCCCTGCCCCTACCTCTGCTCTCTCTCTCCAAATAAATAAATAAATCTTTTTAAAAATTACATGCAAAATTCTGAGAATTTAAAAGATCATTTGTAATTTTAAAAATAATAATCAGCTCAACACATAGATTCTGGTTGAAATCAGAAAGGCCAAAGCCATATATAGAATTTACATTTATGAATACCTATGTACATATAAAATATAGTAATCAACATGGTTCTACTCTCTAGCGATATTACAAGCGTACTTTCTGAAAGAATGTTCTTCTCTTTGACCTCAGAATTGTGTTAAGGATGGAAAATACTCCATCTTTCATTTCTGCTCCTTAGTTGGAACTAAGTACTCTCATATTTGAAAGAAGTATAGGTTATGCATGTATGAAGTATGAAAAATTATGCCTTTTCTTCAAGAAAGATTATGAAGTTTGAGAAAAATCTATACCACAAAGTAATTTTTAAATCTTTCTCACCGGTTCATTAAACTTACACCAATAGGGAAAAGTTAATTTCCTATATACAATTCAATATCATGGATCTTAGGGCAAAGTTAAGCACAGTGTTCTATAAGCATTCTCAGGCAAGGGACCTACCATTTTCTCATTTTATCACGTAATTAACCTGCATCCATGTGGAGAAAGTGTTGATCATAGGGTATCTGATGAGCAGTGCTGAGACTGTGTGGTTACTGAGAATGATCAATAAGGCGGGTCTTTCTAAAAAATAGGACCCATTAATGCCCTTACATTTTAAATTTCTACAACATATTAGAAGACAAATATGATGGTCACTCTTGAACTTCAGGGACTTTAGGATTCTTAATAATTTTAAACAATACTTAATTACAAAAAATTGATACCCACTTTTAATTTTTTTCTGGAAATCTCTAATTGTTTTGATATATTGAAGGATTCTCAAGGTTAAGAGAAAATAACAGAATTCCAAAATTTTCAGCCAAGAGCTCTTCCAAAGTTATTCAAATGTAAGCTCTCAAAAAAAAAAAAAAAAAAAAAAAAGCTCTCATTCAACTCAGCTAACTTAGACACAAAAAGGATTCTTTAAATTCTTGTTAGAGAGGACATGCTCTTTGTATATTGGCTCCATTGGCAGAGATAAGAAAGAATGGCTCAAAAGTGAGCCTCCAAAGTCCAGGAAAGAAAAGACTTTGAAATGCATGTACTGATTTTGCAGTCATTTATGATTTTTATTCAAGTACCTCTCTAGCATGTGCCAGGCAGGGTATTTGGAGGGCTGTAGACATTTCGTTACTTTAGAATTTTTAATGATGCTCTTGACTACTTCTGGGTAGCTAGCCAGAGCTCTATAAATCTGAACATGTATAGAATGTTTGCTTTAGCTACAAACATTTCTTTAGAACGGCTTCTCTTATATTACTCATTAAGATCAGTTTGGCCATAATTTATTTTATTTATCATTCTCCAATTTAATTTTGCTGATACTACTATAAGGCCTCAGTTTGCATTTAGAAGTATCTCTATTTTCTTTATACTTTTACAACTATTTTTCCCTAAGCAAATATTTGCAATGTAGATAAAATAGTTGTATCTCTTGAAATCTCAACTTTCCAAAAAAAATACAAGATGATATGAAAAATCTGAATATTCCTGTATCTTTCAAGGGAATTATTTTTTAATTAAATATTTTTAAATAGAAAATTTCAGGCCTAAGGTTGTCACTGTTTAATTATTTCAAACATTTAAAGAAAGGGCAATGCTTATATCAGAAAATTACTCATATTCAAAATGTATAATAAATTTTAACAAATCCATAAAAGGGAAACACACAATTTAAAATGGGCAAATGGATTAAAAAGGATACTTTATAAATGTAGATATCAAATTTGGCCAATAACCATGAAAAATATTCAACATCATTTTTCACCTGAAAACGTACATCAGTATCACAATTAATTACCATTATCTACCTCCCCTATCCCCATGACTAAAATTTAAAAGATGGATAGTATTATATGTTATTTAGTATGTGGAACAAATGAAACTTGCATAAACTGTGAATGTAAATTGACATAGCCCCTTTGAAAAACCATTTGGTATTATCTACCAATGAGAACATTCTCGTGCTAATGACTCAACAATTCTACTTCCGAGTCTATAACCAACAAAATTGTATATAAATGTATACCAAAAGACACTTAACAAAAATGTTGATTCCAGCACTGTTTGTAATTGCCCCAAACTAGGAACCAGTGTCCATTAACTGCAAAATGGATATATAAATTATGGTATATTTATTCAAGGCAATTCTGTGCCATAATGAGAATGAATTAACTACAGCTATATACATCAACAAAAGCAAATCTCACAAATATAGATAGCATTGTGAAAAAGCCAGACTCAGGAGTACATACTGTATATTTCCATTACATAAAATTTCAAAGTGGGCAAAAAATAATGTGCCGTATTAGTGTTGCTAACCTTCCAGGAATGTGGTGACTAGAATAGAGTTTAAAAGTAGCTTCTAGATTGCGGGTACTGTTTTTGTTTCTTTATTTGAATGCTGTGTAGATAGTGTGTTAACTTTGTGAAAATTTATTGAGTTGAACACTTACGATTTGTGCACTTTTATGAGTATACAATACAATTCAAAGTTTATTTAAAATACACATACACAACTATGTTCACTATTCATTATTCAGTTCTTCTACTAGTATACATTCCATTCCCCAACTGCTATCCCACTTTCAATTTTTTTATTTCTCCCTAGATTTCAGTTGAAAAATTCTGAAAGCCACCACCAAGACCACTAACATTTTGTACAGGATAACCATTTTATTTACAAATAACAGAATGTTACCTCTGCTAGACAGAAGAAAGTATCTTTTAGTTGATCCCCTTAATTCATTCAGACCATTTGCTGGTATAACTCACTTATAACCAATCTATATCGTGTATGGTCAGTGTTATGAGCCAACATAATTCTCATTACATCTTAAAAACACAAGGAAGTTCAAAATATCTCATCGCTTCCACAAGATCTCATATTGGTTGAGATTGGATCTTTTGGAATCTTTTAAACAGGTCTCTCTAAAGGTATTTGTTTTCTAAATAGCCTGTTACTAGAACCTATGTAGAAATGGAGTCCAAGGATAATGTTAATAAACCCAGTAGATAGGAAAAATACTTCTGTTTTTGCCTTTCGCTTTTCCATTTCAGACACTTGCCATTTTTGCTGGTAAATTGCAATACTGATTAATTTTAGAGATAATTCATTTCACTGTCTGGTAAAAAAAAAAAAAAAGTTAATTTAAAATTGTTCAAGATCACAGAAAAGGGGCACTGGGGTGGCTCAGTCGTTAAGCGTCTTCCTTCGGCTCAGGTCATGATCCCAGGGTCCTGGGATCGAGTCCCACATGGGGCTCCCTGCTCGGCAGGAAGCCTGCTTCTCCCTCTCCCACTCCCCCTGCTTGTGTTCCTGCTCTCGCTATCTCTCTCTCTGTCAAATAAATAAAATCTTAAAAAAAAAAAAAATCACAGAACAAAGCACATGATGAGTGCATTGAGTATATACTGTTGCCTAATAGAAGTTACCCCAGAACTTAGCAGCTTAGGACAGCCATATTTATCACACAGTTATATGAGTCAGGAACCTAACCCTTTCCTGGGTCCTCTGGCTCAAGGTATCTCACAGAAATGCAATCAGGGTTTGCACCAGAGCTGCGGTTATTTTCAGGCTGGATTGGGGGAGGATTTGCTTCAACCAATGACTTCCATACCTCACAATAGGCAGCTTGCTTCATCAGAGTGAACACACAAAAAGAGCAAGAGAGAAAGTGTGAATAAGATGCAAGTCACAGTTTTTTATAACAGTCTTGGAAGTGACACCTCATTTTTTCTCTATTATATTTGCTAGAATCAAGAACTAGGTTAAACCCACACTCAAGGTTATGAATTACACTATGGTGTGAACACCAGGAGGTGGGGGTAATTGGGAGATAATGTAGAAGCTGCCTACTGCAAAAAGACAATTTTTTAAAAAATAACCTAAATAATTTACAAAAAAAAATTATTATTGACACAATAAAAAATTAACTAGAAAAAATGATCTCCTAAAACAAGTCAAAATCATGAGACATAGAAAATATAATTTCCACTATTTGGCAAGTATAATAAACTGCTTGCTAGGATTTGTAAATTATTTTTGATGGAAAATTACTTAAAATTCCTTTTATTACCTATTTGCAGTCTTGCAATTTTCTAGTTTCTTTATAGTAGAATACTTTCTATTTTTCATTTGTCTACATAAATTGTCTTAACTAATGTAGCCTTTTATGATGTACAAGGTTAATTTTATTCTATTCATAAGACAAGATAGAGCTTTATAAACATAAAAGTACTTTATGAAAATTAAGATATAGTCAGCTTCTAACATTTGTAGAATTTAATCATGGGTGAAAATATCTAGAGAAAAGTAAAAAGGTTATATTAGAGGTGAACAAGAGTGTAGTTAAGTGTTAATTTATAGAAACTCAAGGTGGATATGCTTAGAATAGTACAATATAATATGAAATTCTTAGAGAGGCCAAAGTTCAATTTTGAAATCTCTCATAATTAAAAAAAAGAAGTTCAGAATAAGATTTTTGGTGCATTTTACCAGTATGTGGTCATTTTCCATACTGAATATTGGATGATATTTAGCATACTGTGTATGACCTAGTAATATGCAAAAGTAGCAATTATGAGAAACAAATTATAAAAAAAGAATTCACTAAGGCTAGGGAGGAATATCTTGTAAGATTGTAAATCATTAGGCAAATTCTCAAAACATAGCCATTCCACTAAAATGAATTAATATATATCAGTGCACAGAACTAAGAAAGTAACTCAAGACAGACATAAAATTTTGTTGTATCTTTTGTTTTTTAAGTTCAATAACTTTAGAAGCAAACTGAAAAAAGTCTTCTTTCAAAATGAAACTCTGAAATACCTCTTTTTGCTCAACTCTTAAAAAGGAAGAAGAAAACAGAAGATAAAGGCACTTATAATTATCTTATGTTTATAATGTAAGAAAAACAACAACAACAAAAAATCCATAACACCTTATTAAATTCTGACTACTATTTTTGTTTGGATTTTCTTTTTTTTTTTTTAATATTTTATTTATTTATTTATCTGACAGAGAGAGACGGAACACAAGCAGGGGGAGTGGGAGAGGGAGAAGCAGGCTTCCCTCGGAGCAGGGAGCCCGATGCGGGGCTGGATCCCAGGACCCTGGGATCATGACCTGAGCCAAAGGCAGACGCTTAATGACTGAGCCACCCAGGTGCCCCATTTCTTCCTTTTTCATAAATGCTTATCTATAAGATATTTTTTCCTCTTACATGTTAATTACATAGAACAGGTTGTAAAAATTAATATGCTTTTTGATCCAGCACTTTTAATTCTTATAACTTAAGACTATCAAATGACCAGTGATCAAATATATATATAAAAGCATATTCAGCATATATCATTTATAATGCCATAGTTGTAAAACGACAAGTAGAATTTTTATCACTAGCAAATTGCTTCCATATATTGTTAAATTCATATATTAATGGAATACTAAACAGTTGTAAAATTATTATAGAGTTCTTCTTTTATGGATATACATATGTAACAATTTAGATCCAATCAGGAGAGAATCATGCATAAATTGAAGAGTAAATTTGGAGCTGAAAGGCAACAAATTGATAATTGGTGTAATATATTTGTTCATAATTATAATGCTAGGAAAAAATCAGGTTATAGAATCACAGATAAAACATTTATTTCTGCAACAAAATTAATATACTAAGTGGTATCCTGTGTATTATAAGTACAACAGTATACAAAACAGATTTCTTGCTCTGTGGAGCCTACATGCTAGTATATTCTTATTATGTT
This sequence comes from Halichoerus grypus, assembly GCF_964656455.1. Taxonomy (NCBI): domain Eukaryota; kingdom Metazoa; phylum Chordata; class Mammalia; order Carnivora; family Phocidae; genus Halichoerus; species Halichoerus grypus. The sequence goes on from NC_135717.1 coordinate 125,119,243, forward strand.
AAAAACTATACACATGCAGATAGATATATCTAATATACAGTTCATTCAGAGTGCTATAAAAATCATTATCCTAAATGAGAAAGATTCCCTGGGATGAGATTATAAAACAGCATTATTTTTCTTATAATACTGTGTTTCAATAATATTTTGAATTTTCCTCTCTGTCACTGAGCAATAATTTAGGCAGAAACCATAGATTTCCAATGCAGCTTCAGTTATTAAAAGCTTCATTCTCAATTATTAAAAAATTCATTCTGATCTAAATCAAAATGTTTACCTCTCATTCACTTAAAAGTATCTCTCCCTTGGGCCTAAATGAGGCTTAAAAAATGATTATAAATAAAGCGATGTGTGATCAACTCCTTTATTCTTTTCCTACCTTACTGTTTCATGATTTCTCTTTTCACTCTGGTACCTCTGATTCCTGCAGATTGAAACAAGGAGGAGAGAAAAAGTGAGAGGTAGACAAGAAAGCACTTACTTGAGGGCACTATTATAATCTGGCACCAGGTACTTTCCATATGACAGGTGCAATTGCTTATCAGAGTAATAAAACCTCAGAAAAACACCTTTGGAAGGTAGCGTCAAAGAACCCTAAAAATCAGAGTATATACCATGATCTTTAGATATTACTTCTGAAAAATCACTCTCAAATAATGCACCCACCTAGCATTGTCATGCGGATATAATTTTAACAGCTAGCATCTTATTTTATGGTGGTAATCCAATAGCTGGAAACACCTGGCTTTTATGCCTTAACCCATTTATCCAACGCTGGCCATCATGGGTGAGACTGAAATGCATTCTCTGGTCAATATGAAAGACAAAGATTAGTCTAACATATAGGCAGATGGTACATCATTGTTCAAAATAATGGTAGAGAAGATCACAAAATGAAACATAAATATTCTCAAGTCCTCCATCTTTCAGAATATAATCCATTCCTCTAATACCCAGATGAAAGCTTAAGGTCCTATCCAACAACAGTTCCATTCTTTTATGGGGCTTTCCATCCACAGTATTTTTTTTTTTTATTTTTTTCTTCCTTTTTTTGCTTTTTGTTTTGTTTTGTGTTCAAGAGTTCTAAGGGAGAGATTACATGGTTTAGAAATCCATCCTAAATGTCCTTCCAATCCCCTAGCAAATCATTGTTAAGGTGACCCTTAGGTCAATTTCTATTGTCACAGGTAATTTTTTTTAAAGCTTTAATTAGTGTTGGAAATAGCATGTCTGAAATCTTAGACATAGCACATGGGAAGTACAATGAGAAAGTCCTGAAACGAGACCACTGATACTGCTCTAGGTTTTGCTCTTCCTTGGCTGGTTTTCGGCTAATCTCTCTCCAAACATGCTCAATGTTAAAAGGATTCAATTCTCCACATTCCACACACCCCCCAAACAACTACCAGTGACTATTATCAACACCCCAAAATTAGGTATTCAACCTCTTCTAGGGTTCAAATAGATGAGAAAATTAAATCAGTTTTCCCTTCTCTCAGAACTGCCTTTAGCTTGGTGATATACTCAGGACTACAGTTCAGAAAGATAATTTTTATATCATTATACAGAGCATTTAGCTCCGCATTGTTTCATTATCTCTCTTGTTTCTGATTAGGATCTCATTAAAATGTCTTTCTATCCAAACAACTCAGAAATTTCCTTGAGGCTTGAAATAGCATTTTGTCATCAGTTTTTAAACATTCTTTGAAAGTACCACATTATATGTATGAAACCTATGTGTAAATGTGAACTTACATTTTGAGTAGGATTTTCCAGCTGCTCATCCAGTTGTGTGTGGCTGAAGAACATATTCAGTGTTTCTGCCTGTCCTCAGGTCTTCCTGGGCTTTCACCTTCCACTGGTACCTCTTCAGTCATCCCCACTCTTGAATACTTTGGACATCTGTGAGGAATATGTAGAGAGCTTATCACAGCCCTTTTATATCTCTCTCATTTCCACTATCCATTAATTTCTGGTTGGACTTCCAGACATCCTGAACCAAGTTCATAATTTCAGGCTAACAATCATATGGGTTGTTCCTATTCATTAGAACCTGAATTGATAATTTTTTGGCTAGCAAAGCTGCAGATTTTTACTCCATCTACACCCCCTCCAGTGATTAATTGAGTCTGCCATTGCTTATAGCAATATCGGTGGATTGCCCTATCAGCTTGAAAATGGTACACCTGTAGTTTTCACCTGAGTTGAGATTTACCAGCTAAGATGGCCACAAATACTTGCTTTTCTTACACCAGATGTTTGTTGTTTTTCAGGAATAAACATTTCTCAGTTTATTGCCTTCCTTTGGGTGACTTTTATTACCTAAAATGGTTGTTTTTGACAATTACATTTAGCTTTATATCATTTTCTATAATGTAGGGGAATGCCAGAATGCTTTTGGTTACCATTGCCCAAAGGTCTTTCACAATATGTGGTTTCCATAGGTACTTTTTTCCTAGAGTGGGATGCAGGAGAATCATATAAATAAAATCTTGTGTGTTTTCTAATTCTTTACACACATAAGCATAAATATGTATAAATTAAGTGAAAATGTCACATCCTCAAAGCTGGAGGAAAACCAGTACTCAAAACTGTAATTATACACAGTAACTCATGTTTTCACATTAATCATTATTTATCTTTCATATAAAATATAAACCACTGTAGATTTTCTTTTAAAATATGTATTTTTCTCATATTTATGCCAAGTAGAGTGTATTTCCCCACCCATGGAGTTAGGTTTGGGTATGACACTTGTTTTGACCAATAGAATGAGAATGGGTGTCATTTATGCCACATAAGCTTTAATAATCATCAGCTGCTTCTGAAATTTCTCTTTTTCTTCAAGAAAACAGAATGTCCCAGATTGGAAAAGCTTCTTTAAATGAGCTCCCTGAATAAAGTATGTGTGAAGAATAGCTGAAACACCAACATAACATAATATGAGCTAGTTACGAATCTTTATTTACAGTGAGTCATGTTGTAAATCACTGAGATTGGGAAATCATTGTTTTAATTCAGGGTAACCTAGTAAAAGCTTAATACAGTTGGATCTTCCTAGAAGTATCACCCAATATTTCTACTTATGTCTCATGGTGAGAATTTAGTTAGCTGGTCACATCTAATTTTAAGAGGTACCGACAAATATATTTTAACAGGGCACATCCCTAAGCCCAGTAATGAAGAAGAAGGGGAAAATGAGGATTGGATAAGGCAACTACCAGTCTCCGCCATACCATTACAAAGCCAAAGGTCATTCATCGATGCATTCATTTCCTTTTCAACAAATATGTGTTGCATATTCTCTATATTTTAATTGGACTTTACCAAATGTAAAAAGATTAATAGCATTTGTTTTGCTTACTTTACCTGCAAACCTCCTCACAGCTTGATTCAGATCCTGATTTCTCTTTCCTCATTCCCTTTCATTGCTGCTCCATTCCTGATCACTCCTTTTTCTTTTGTTTCTCCTTAGGCTAATTTTGTATTAGAATCTGATAAAATATATTTTCCAAAGCTAATTTTAAAAGAATTTCTGGATTAATCACGTCCTATATTTTATTCAGTTATTAATTATACAGTAATCATACTCTTCATATTTTCATTTCTTTAGCGTTTTTCTCTAATAAAAAAGGCAGAAAGTGGCTTGAGGTATCTTAATAGAGATTAGCCTAACACAAAATATAATCAGTATTTTCCTATTATAATGCTGGCATTTTGAACATTCAACTTAAATGAAAATAACAATATTAGAAGAAGTAATAAATGACTTGGAGTTGGGGAAAAGAAAAGTATGAAATTGTTCTAGTGGCATTTTGCCCTACTTCTTCTTTCTTTCTCCCTGACCCATAAAAAAAATAAATTAAATAAATAAATAAATAAATAAATAAATATCAAATCATCTACAAATTCAAGTTCTAATTACATTTAAACCAAAGTGGCTTGGCAGGGCTGTGTTTGCTCTGTTGAGTAGAGACCCCGCATGTTGTGTTGGATTAGATATGTGGAAATCCTCAAAATATGTGAAGAACTAACATAATGGCATTTATCACCAGTGAGCGGAGAACAGTATCAGAGACAAGCTTCTTTTTCTGAAGGAGAGTGTGTTGTCAAATGTTAGGAACAGCTGGCTTGACAGATTGTCCTTGTTTGTCCCCAGCTTAGATTTTGTTGAACACTTCAGTATGTATTGGATATGCTGTTTAGGTTAGACATAACATTTCTAGTACCTCTTTAAAGGTCAGAATGACAGATGCCTGAGTATAATGTTCTCCACTGGAAATATTTATACAGTGATCAACGCTTATGTATTTTTCAAACACTGCTCTTTATTTTAAGTGATTTGTAAGAATTTGTTTTTTTGGAGACCCGGGTTCCAGTCCTGTATACAATACATAATAACACTCTTGTGAAATCAGGTAATATAAATATTTACTCCCAGGGTTACTGTGAGAACTAAATACATAAAAATACTTTGCAATTCTCAAGTGCCATATGAACATGAGTTATTTTCATCTAGGTATTGTGTGTGCTATTTTTATATGAAGAAACACACATAACAATTTCTAGATAGACAGATACTAGAATTTGCATCCAGCAGATATCTGACTTCTTCACATGTTCACTCTGCTATCATCCAAAACCAACTATTATGTAGTAATCAAGTCAGCGTCCTTTCAGCACATCAAAACAGTATTAATACCATAAGCACTAGTGTATATGATACATTTACTTGCATTGGTAATGAGAGACAGAAGAGGGTTTAACATAATATATCTCAGAGCGAACAACTTCATAAATGCCCATTTAACACGGCTCTTCTCCCAAATCTAACTTTTGACTAGGAATGGTGGTAGGGGTTTGGTGTCAGTTTTGCCCTTGATCAGTCTTTGCTTCCCAGTCTTGTTTTCCCTGCTAAGTCCTAGGTCCCTCCTGTTTCTGCCCAACTTTCCCACACCCTTTGCATAAAACATATTATTCTACAGTTCTTAAAAAAATATCATATGTACCACAATTTATAAAGCATGGCTCCTATAGTTATCATTTAACAGGGTCCACTTCCCTAAGAAGCAGCAGATCATTTTAAATAATTTTGCTTCTAGTTAAACAGGTTATATTCAAAATAAAAAATATTTTTGTATGAGACAAAAAAAAGCTGTTACTATTTAATCTGCTCTGTCCAATTATTCTAATAAACTCTACAGATAGTCTGATATAACTTGACATGAATAATTTTTTATTAAATAGAAATATTGGGATTATTTAAATAAAAATTGTCTTTATCTTAAAAATAATTTTGCATGGTTCTAACACTATTATAAAGAATTTAAACCGTCACTGATTAAAGAAGATTGGATGTTTCCATTAATGTAACTAGAAAAGTTTCTCCTTGAGATTTTCTGTGACTCAGGGCACCTGTGTGGCTCAGTCAGAGAAGCAGCCAACTCTTGATTTCCTGTCAAGTCATGATCTCAGGGTCCAGAGATCAAGCCCCGCATTGGGCTCCATGCTCAACAGAGAGTTTGCTTAAGATTCTCTCTCTCTTTCTCCCTCAGTCCCTCCCCCCCGCCTCAAATAAATAAATTATTCTTTTAAAAAAAAAGACTTTCTGTGACTCTCCATTTAGTCACAGAATTGTGTCCATCTCCACAATCAATTGCAATAAACTGCCATGCTCATTTAAATATTAATTTTATACTGTCATATAAGGTTGTTTAACTATTATATTTCTCTCACTTTTCAAGGATGTGTAGAAAGAATTCTCACTTTTCTCTTAACCAATCTAATATAAATTATCTTTTGTATTTAATACTTTAAATTTTACAAGTTATGTAGAAGAAACATGCACTTGAGTATCCTAGGAACAGTTGGAGAAGGAGAGTCATATTTAAAAATGTTTGACTTCTGGTGTGCCTGGGTGGCTAAGTTGGTTAAGGATCGACTCTTGATCTCAGCTCAGGTCTTGACCTCAGGGTCATGAGTTCAAGCCCCACACTGGGCGTGGAACCTACTAAATAAATAAATAGATAAATAAATAAATAAGACTTCTGTCTCTAAGGTATACTTTCCAGAAATGTGGGTTTTTTTCCATTTTTTTTATTTTATTATGTTATGTTAATCACCATACATTACATCATTAGTTTTTGATGTAGTGTTCCATGATTCATTGTTTGCGTATAACACCCAGTGCTCCATGCAGAACATGCCCTCTTCAATACCCATCACCAGGCTAACCCATCCCCCTACCCCCTTCCCTCTAGAACCCTCAGTTTGTTTCTCAGAGTTCATAGTCTCTCATGGTTCGTCTCCCCCTCTGATTTCCCCCACTTCATTTTTCCCTTCCTGCTATCTTCTTTTTTTTTTTTAACATATAATGTATTATTTGTTTCAGAGGTACAGATCTGTGATTCAACAGTCTTATACAATTCACAGCACTCACCATAGCACATACCCTCCCCGATGTCTATCACCCAGCCACCCCATCCCTCCCACCCCCCACCATTCCAGCAACCCTCAGTTTGTTTCCTGAGATTAGGAATTCCTCATATCAGTGAGATCATATGACACATGTCTTTCTCTGATTGACTTATTTCGCTCTTATTTTAACAGTAAAACTTGTTATTTGTTAAAACATTTTCATATATCTTGGTAATGTTCTCTTTTTCTTTTATTTTAAAGAAGTTTTTACAGGTTTATATTTATATTCCTAAAACTTTGTGCTTTTGAGCTTCAATTGAATATGTCAACTGGATCAATTATGATAAATATTTATATCCCATGAATATTGGAAATACCTGAAAGGAGCATTCTTATTTAATAGACAAATATGTTTTTAAAATGCATCCTCAAAACTCAAACAATATGTAAATCTGGCAAATATTTGTTCACACAAAGTTAAGATGGTTCTAAAAATTTTTGGAAATTAATATTCTGGTGTTTACGTCCTTCATGACAGAGGATTATGACACTCATATAAATTGACCCTAGAGAATCTCTAGGTACAGATAACATAAAAATGCACCAAGATCTTTGTATTACTGTCCTCAATAATCCACTCTTTCCTGTAGGAGCATCATATATTTTCTTTTTTTTTTAATTTTTTTTTTTATATATTTTCATTCTTGCCAGGTCTACTTGTAAGTACAGTATAGTCTCTTGCCTTTTTTCTGGCTTAGCCAGGTGACTTGCTTTGACCAAAAGAATGGGAGCCTATATAAGGTATATCATTTATGAATAGAAGATTTAAATGCACTCACACAGTTCAGTTAGTCTTCTTTCTCCCCTCTTCTTCCATGAGAACAGCTTGCTCCAGTTCAAAGCTGTTCCTGGGTCACGGAGTAGGACGACCGGAGGAGCAGAGCTGAACACAATAGAGCTGAGCAGAGCAGGACAGAACAGAACTGACCTACAGAATTGTGAGTGTGAAATTATTTTTTATTGTTGAAATACAACAATTTTTTATTGTTGATTTGGGGGTTATTTTCTAGCCACAGCAAAAGCTGACTAATACAGTCTTTCTAAAGTTATGCTGCAAAGGGAAAATAAAGCAAGAAAGGAATAATAACATTTGTAGCTATGTGTTGACTTATCTCACTCCATGTCAGTCATCCACTCGTGTATTCATTCTTTCCTTTTTCAACAAATATATATCACTGTAGGAGCAAAGAGTTGCCAATTTCTACTGGAAATTAAAAAAAAAAAATGGATATAAGACACTCCAAACACATTTGTCCCCTTAAGAAATCTACTCTTTAACACAACTGTGCACATTAATGTTGAAAGTTATTTTCTCTACAGTATTTCAGTACTGGATACTATATTGCAATATCAATAGGTAAATTAAAATTTTATAACCCTTTCTCACAATCTATGATTCAAGAAGTATGTTGAAAATTACTTCCATATTTTATACTATCTGATCACCATTAGTGAAGTAAATGGCAAAATATGGTAAATATTGGGACCCTCTGTTAACTTTTTCATCTTTGTGTACCTATTTTTCCCACAGTTACAAATATTTTCCTCCTCTAGAGAGTGTGTTCTGCAACATTACCCCCAAAATCCTGATCACTGAGGGGAAGAATTTAACAAACTCTAGTACAGCATTCTAAGATTGAGTTTGAATTCCCCTAGGAGTTGATTTTGTACCCCATGTTTAGTATCTGGGCATCATCATTCTTTCCAAGGGAGAGACCTTACTTGTGCAGTAAGAAAGATTTTTCATATTTCTGAATTGGATATTTATGAAATTTCTCTCTCTCTCTTTCTCAATCTCTCTCTCTCTCCCCTCTCTATCTCATTCTTTCTTTCTCTTAAATAAATTTTTCTTTCAAATAAAATTCAATTTTTTCTGGGCTGCAAAATTTAATTTCCTCTTCTAAATTGGACATTTTTCAGTGTTAGTTTATTGAGAGACTGAGAGCACAGGGTGTGGTGATGGGAAGTCTGATCATTGAGTCATCTATCAACACAGGCCTTGTTATTGAGACATGCTTGAACTCGCTGTCACCATGACCCCTTTAAGACTCATTCTCTTTGGTGCATTAATGCCTTGAATATTCATGAAGGTGGAAAGGTGTTGGTTCCTGTTTCAGAAAGACTTATACTCCTGACAGACCTGGGACATAAGGATCTTTGTGAGACTAAAAACAATCTGCTGGATTCACCATGCATCACCCCCAACCATGCAGTGGAAAAAACCTGGTAAAAAGCAAGTTCACAACTTAATCTTGAACCCATCAGAGTGCTAGCTGACATACCTCAGCAAGACGCAGTCAGACACCAGCCCTGTGAGTTCAGCTAGGATTTGGACATATTGGTGAAGGACGGTCAAATGCAAGAGTAGAGCCTCTGAGATTAAGAATTCCTCATATCAGTGAGGTCATATGATACATGTCTTTCTCTGTTTGACTGGAGTGGGGGGTGGGGTGGGAGGGATGGGGTGACTGGGTGATGGACACTGGGGAGGGTATGTGCTCTGGTAAGCGCTGTGAATTGTGCAGGACTGTTGAATCTCAGATCTGGACCTCTGAAACAAATAATGCAATATATGTTAAGAAAGAAAAAAAGAAGAAGAAGAATGTAGCAGGAGGGGAAGAATGAAGGGGGGGAAATCGGAGGGGGAGAAGAACCATGAGAGACGATGGACTCTGAAAAACAAACTGAGGGTTCTAGAGGGGAGGGGGGTGGGAGGATGGGTTAGCCTGGTGATGGGTATTGAGGAGGGCACGTTCTGCATGGAGCACTGGGTGTTATGCACAAACAATGAATCATGGAACACTATATCTAAAACTAATCATGTAATGTATGGGGATTAACATAACAATAAAAAAATTAAAAAAAAAAAAAAGAGTAGAGCCTCTGGGGCTGCAAATACAGTGAGGAGTGTCCACCATCTTGCAGTTTCTTACAGGCTTTTTCTCCACAGTCCTCACTGGAAAAAAATTGAGAAAACAGAACGAGTCTCTACTGCGGTATAGAATTAGAGGAAGGGAAGTAAACAAACAGCTGCGGAGGAGCAAACACTTTTAAACAATTCCTGGGACCCTTCTCTCTTATTTCCTCTCTGGAACAAAACTTCATTTGGGAGGGAAGGGTCAACAAACTCATTGAAGTTAGAAGGGAAGAGTAGGGAAAAAACTTCAAATGCCAGGAGTGTGTGAAAATGTTGAGTTGAGAAATCATGCAAGTTAGAAAACTGGAATACTGTCTTCAAAGTCCAAAAGAAAAGAAATCAACTCAGGATTTTATGACCAGAAATAATATTTTTCAAAAACAAGGATGAAATAAACACTTTATTTTTTCAGGGGCACCTGCGTGGCTCAGTCGGTTAGGCGTCTGCCTTCGGCTCAGGTCATGATCTCAGGTTCCTGGGATTGAGCCCCACATAGGGCTCCCTGCTCCTCTGTCTCCCATTCCCTCTGCCTGTGCTCTCTCTTTCTGTCAAATAAATAAAAATAAAATCTTTAAAAAAATAAAATAAAATAACAATTTTTCAGACAAACAAAAACTGCAGGAATAAATGTTACAGGAAGTTCTTTAGGAAGAAGACATATGGTATCAAACTGAATCTTGAATCTACACAAAGAAATAAGGAACACTGGAAATGGAATACATGAATGTAAAACAGAATTCTTTTTTACCAACTTTTTGATTGATCAGAAAAATAATTAACAGTCTCTGAAAAAAATTAATAATGTGTTGTCATGAAAAAGTGCTCAACATCACTCAGAATCAGGGAAATACAAATCAAAACCACAATGAGATACCACCTCACACCAGTCAGAATGGCTAAAATTAACAAGTCAGGAAACAACAGATGTTGGCAAGGATGTGGAGAACGAGGAACCCTCCTACACTGTTGGTGGGAATGCAAGCTGGTGCAGCCACTCTGGAAAACAGTATGGAGGTTCCTCAAAAAGTTGAAAATAGAGCTGCCCTACGACCCAGGAATTGCACTACTGGGTATTTATCCCAAAGATACAAATGTAGTGATCCGAAGGGGCACCTGTACCCCAATGTTTATAGCAGCAATGTCCACAATAGCTAAACTATGGAAAGAGCCTAGATGTCCATCAACAGATGAATGGATAAAGAAGATGTGGTGTATATATATACATATATATATATATATAAACATATATATATACACATATATGTATGTGTGTGTGTATATATATATATATATACACACACAATGGAATATTATGCATCCATCAAAAAAATGAAATCTTGCCATTTGCAATGACGTGGATGAACTAGAGGGTATTATGCTAAGCAAAATAAGTCAATCAGAGAAAGACAAGTGTCATGATCTCACTGATATGAGGAATTTGAGAAACAAGACAGAGGATCATAGGGGAAGGGAGGGAAAAATGAAACAAGATGAAACCATAAGAGACTCTTAATCTCAGGAAAAAAACTGAGGGTTGCTGGAGTGGAGGGGGGTGGTAGGGATGGGGTGGCTGGGTGATGGACATTGGGGAGGGTATGTGCTATGGTGAGTGCTGTGAATTGTATGACTGATGAATCACAGACCTGTACCCCTGAAACAAATTATACATTATAAGTTAAAAAAAAGAAATATTCCAAAAAAATAAAATAAAAAAATTTTAAAAATTTAAAAAAATTTAAAAAATAATGTGTTGTGTGTTTATCATATATATAAAGTGACAAGTATGACAACAGTTATACAAATGATGAGAAGGAGGAAGTTGGGAATATACTGTTTTAAGGACATTATATTACATGTAAAGTAAGACAAGATTATTTGAAAAGACTGAATAATTAAAGATTAGAATAGCCAATTCTCCCCAGCCCCCAAAAAATCAAGGAAACAAAATCAAATCATAAAGAAAACACAATTAAAATCAGATAAGGCAAATAATGCCCATGAATTGTATTTTTTTTCCAGCCTGGCTGATGTGAATGATTAGAAGTTTTATAATGCCTTCAAACACGTTTCTTCCCCATTCATGGACAGTTTCCTCACATGCAGGTGCTTCTAGCACTCTGGTGAATGCTCCAGAAACACCCTCTGCAGATTTCTGACACCTCCCTTTGTGTATCTCTCTCCCCTCCCATACTCCATCTTGGAACTCTAGCCTGTATTCTCCAAACTCTTAGCTCTATTTCCTCAACTCAAGGAGTCCCCTCCTATTTGCAGCAGAATAGAGACTCTGTTAAGGGAGTAAGCGGGGGCATTCTTAGTGCCTGCTATTTGTTTCTTTCTCATCTTTCAGAGATCATGATCCTTTGTCACCTAATATCCAGTGTCTTGAAATCTATTGTTTAATATATCTTTTTCTTAAATTATGATTGCTTCAGACAGGAATGCATACTGATATATACCAACAATGAACAATCAGAAATTAGAGTGAACAGACACTTGACCAAAGAAGATATAAGTATAGCAAATAAGCACATGAAAAGATGATTAATATCATTAGGCATTAGAGAAATGCAAATTAAAATCACAGTGAGATACCTCTAGACACAAATTAGAATCACTAAAATTAAGAAGACTGGCTATACCAAATGTTGGCAGAGATGTGGAAGAAATGGAATACTTGTATGTTATTGTTGGGAATGTGCATTGCACAGTCACTTTGGAAAACATTCTTTTCAATTCTTAAAGAGTGAAATGTACACCTACAATGTGATTCAGCCATTACATCTAGCTATTTAAGGAGATGAATATTTAATTGCAATGTGAGATCCTGAATTAAATCCTGGAGTTGAAAAAAATTATTATTGAAAACTGGTGAAATCTGAAGAGAGTCTGTAGTTTAGTTAACAGTATTATAGCAATGTTGATTTCTTAATTTTTATCATTGTACTATAGTTATGTAAGTTGCTAACCTTAGGATAAGTTAGGTGAAGGATGGATGGGATTTCTCTGTACTGTATTTGCAGATTTTCTATAAATCTACAATCATTTAAAAAAAAATTTTTTTTGAGAGAGAGTGAGCGAGAGAGAGAGAGCAGGAGCAGGGGGAGGTGCCAAGGGAGAAGAAGAAGCAGACTCCCTCCTGAGCAGGGAGCCAGACTCAGGACTCCATCCCAGGACCCTGTGATCATGACCTGAGCCGAAGGTAGATGCTTAACCAACTGAGCCACCCAGGCACCCCAATCTACAATCATTTTTAAATAAAAAAATGTTTTAAAACTACTGAATAAACATCCCATAACCATACTTCTTTTAGGCAGGAAATTCAGGGAAACAGTAGTGTTGACATTATACAAGGAATGGCAGAAGAACATGAAATTCTAAGTGAATTGATCAGATTAAGGTTTAAAAGTAAGACTACATTTCTCCTGGAGACTCTTATATGCAGTCACAATATCTGAAAAACTATCCAAGTGTAATTAACACCTGGGCTTCATTGTGTTCAATTATTATAATTAGCCTACATATTGCTAAGAAAATATTAAATTTTGGGTCAGTATAAATATTACTTGGAAATTTCTATTTTTGTTTTCTTTGTTGTTATTGATTATTTTATTCCCTTTTTTCTTTCTGAGAAAATATATCCCACAATTGCAATTCAACAATGAAACATGTTTATATTTTAAATGCTTTATAATTTGTTAATAATGCATGTCTTTTCTAGAAAGAATATAGTGTTTGTTAATTGGTATATATGTGTATGTATTTATACATGTTTTACTATGTTTGTACTGTTATTAATTATAACTACCTCAAATGTGTTTTTACCAGTCACAAAAATTTAATGTAATCTAATTCTAGGTCAGATATGTGAATCTTTCAAATCTTTATGGGAACGTATGGGCCTTTTTGTAGTCCAGGATTGCCATGACTTGCTACTTAGGATTCACCTCTTATAAACTTACACCAACAGTGTAAGAAAAATACGCTAGTATAGAATAAATTTATTTCATTGATTCTCATTTAAAATTCTGAACACTAATATGGCTCAATATTAGGGTAGAACCAACCTCATTTAATACTAGACATTCTTGTAAAGGTGTTAATCACTTTTATGTTTTCTTTCAAGGATAAAAACTTTGGAAGTCTATTAAATGTAGAATATGTTCCACTGTTGACTAAGATTAAATGCCAAATCATGAATGTTCTTGTGACAAACATTTTAAGAGAGTCTTATGTTTAATATTCTTAAAATCCACAGTTACCCATCAATTGTAGTCAGTCTAGTATAAATGAATCAGATTTTAATTTATAGCTATGAGAAACACTTACCAGGTTAGGAGCCACTGAACGAGATGATTTAAAAGAAAGAACCTTTTGTTAAGTGTTATTGACCCTGCATTTGAAGGAAGAGAATTACCAACTTGTCATTTGACTCTGCACTTGAGAAGAAGCTCTAAATTTCCATTGTAGGACCAGTGAAACATAAGCCTGGATGTTAGAATTCAACATTACTCACTATAGTAAGAGAGGCTTCATTAATTAAACATCCACAGTGTGCTAAGTGATGCAGAGGGCAATAAAGACAGGTTCCTTGTCAGTGTGGAGAATGAAAGTCATTTCCTCTTGGGACTTCTATTGCTGAGGTAAGTTCTACCCATCAAAGAAAGAAACATGCCTCATCATGCATAAAAGAGAATATAGTTTCCTCTGTTCTCCTTCAAGGATCTTTCCTTGCTACTTAACTATTCTTGAAGGACAGGGAATATGCATTGAGATCTTTGGACGTCACACGTTGACTTATGATTTAATGTGCTTTATGATTTAATGATAACAAAAGCCCCAGTGAACAAATAGCCACCTAGCATGCCAGTTGGGTTCATTCAGTTCTAGCATTGAGCTCCAGCAACAGCATAGCTCTCACGGCCCACTTTGCTCTCCATCTCTGGCAAAATTCTATTCAACGGTCAAGTCCCAACTCACAAATCACTTCCTCTGTGAGGACTTCTTAATTCCCTTAAGAGCTGAGTTCCTTTTGTCTGTAGTCTAACAGAAAGTTTTCTTACTCCACTAAGAGCTCTTTATTACTTTGGATATTTTTAATTGCTTTGAATTTTTATTTATCTGTTTACTCTTTTGCTCCCAATTAAACTGTGAATTCCTTGAACAAAGTGACATTTCTTGTTTTCCAGTAACCGTCAAGAGCAGAATATATAAAGAAAATGAAAGAAAGGGCAAAATGGTGTCTAGGAAATATAACATTTTAAAAGATAAAGTACAAAGAAAGATTCTCTTTCATACTATCAATGTTTAAATTTTGGATCTAGTCAATACCTTCTACTTCTTGGTGCTATCACTTGAAGAAGGTTTGGAACTTCCTTTGTCACTTTATCACTTCGAGGAAGTTTGGAACTTAAAGTGAGGGTGTAACCTTATTCTATTTAATAATGGTGCTCACTATAGTGCCTGGAAGGCCATTTGTCAGTTGCCAAATCAATGATTCTACATACCCCTCTCATTTTTTAGTTTTAATCACAGTGTAGATTTGGAGACTTCAGCAGCAGAGAACTGGCTCTCTTTCAAGTTCTGATAGGAAATCTTTATGTCCAAATTCGGAAAAAATCACTTTTCTATCTGTTTTATTTCATTTTCTATAAAATAAGGGGTTTAGAATGTTTTACTTTTGTTAAATCCCAGCTACTAGAAATCATTGCTCTAAGCTTCTTTTTTTTTTTTCTCAAAATTTCCATTTTTCTGCTTAAGCCAAGAAAACACTCAGAGTAGAAGTCACCTAGAAGCATGGTTGACAAAGATAGAATTGAATACCAATCTGAAGTCTTTATTCACATGGGAAGGTGATCTCAAGAAATCACTTTCACCTTCTATTAGTGATAGCCCTTCTTCAATGCTAAGGTAGGATGACATTTTATGGACTTTAATTAGAGTGAGAGAACTTAAACTTTGTGGGAGACACCTATACAAAAATGTTTACCTATGTGTGAATGTTTGTGTGTGTTTCCTTCCTTTCTTGGATTTAAATGAAAACTGGTAGATTCTATAGTGCTTAAAAATACCTGATAGTTTTTTATCTCTGTTCCATAATGCTTCACACATCAACTGCATATATTCTTCCTCTCTTAGTAACATTTTATTACACGTACAGTGATGTAACTTTAGTAGTGGTTGTTTAATGTATTCAAGTCCAGGGTGAATTTATTATAAAAGTTAAAAATGGATAGGCCTCTTGCTTATCTGGGATGCTAACATACTGCCAGATAAAAAATGCAGTCTTATTAGCCTTGTTCAGAAACAAATCGATAAAAATTTCAAAAACCTTGTGGATGAAGTAAAACCCTAGGTTTGCTTTTCTTACAATGATTTTGCTTTATCATGAAGTGCATGCAACTGGCATTCTTTCAAGTACTTCAAATTGTGTAGTGGCTGAAATTCATACTAGACTCTAACTAAGTACTAAAGCTATATAATGACATAGTTTTGATCTCATAAACAAGATTTGAAGTGTGGGAAATTTAAAAAAAAGGGGGGAGTAGAAAGGAAAAAAGAAATAACATAGTACATTATAATTTTACTTAGTGAAACAGAAAAATGAAATATGATGATTTCAACTCTTGCTTTATGTGCAGATGGAATAGTTGCCTTCATATAATAACAGATTTAAGAGAACCATACAACAGACTCTTAGCTATAGAGAACAAACTGAGGGTTGTTGGAGGGGAAGTGGATGGAGGGATGGGGTGATTGGGTGATAGGCTTTAAGGAGGGCACTTGTGATGAGCACAGGGTGTTGTATGTAAGTGATGAATCACTAAATTCTACTCCTAAAACTAATAATACACTATATGTTAACTAACTATAATTTAAATAAAAGCTTGAAACAACAAAAAGATAATGTAAGGATATCCTACCCACACCATACTCTGAACATTACCCACAGGGTAAAATTCTTCACTTTGCTTTTGTTCGATGATTAAAATTCTACTAAATATAAAATGTACACATTACTTTATTTCCTCTTGTAAATGCAAATTACCAGAGTATTGAGGACATAGTAAGGCTCATTCATTCAGGCATTAAAATGAATTTGTTGAAAGAAGATCTTGTTAATTTTATGCCTGGATGAAATCAGTTGTCATAAATAAAAGGGGGGGAATTTCATAGGGTAAAGAGTTGGTCTCAAAATGACATCGAAAAAATTAGCACTTTCCACCATGCTTACCACTCCCTTGTGGTAAGTGAGAAAGGTACTATAATGGTATAGCTCTTTTTGTAGAATATTCCAAAATCAAGCATTTTATAAATAAACTAGGGATCAAATACTTGGCTCCAAGCACCTGTCTTAATTACTAAACTGCAGTAGAATAATCAGCCAGTTTTTCTCATTGATTATCTTATAAGGACATGATTTATGCCATACATTTAATGTCAGGAAGGCTTCTGTCACCACAAGCCAGTTTCTTTTTCTTATTTCCTCTCTATCATTTAGTGTGCACTTCAGGAGTATAAAATAATTTTTAACACCCCCTTAAATGTAACATTAATAGCAAGCTATAAATGTTGTAAACATAATTCATAACACATTGAAAAGTCAATGTGTGTGGCTTTTATATTTCTTTTGTTTAGGGGTTATCTGTGCTTCTGTTCAGGCAGATAATTGTGATTGGACTAAATTCTGACTAGGAAAATAATGCTTTCACATACCTATGAAAGAGAATATGGAGGAAGTCATGAATATGTCTTTTTTATTTATATAAAAATATATTTACATATGCTATGAAAAAATGAAAAAAAGGTTATTTATGCATATAAGGATCACAGAATATATTTGTATGTGTTTATTTGTAATGCATTACAACTTTTTGGAAAACTAAGTATATATGCTTCTATCAAAGAAACAAATACCAAATCTATTTATACTCACATCCTGTTTAAAATGCTTTTTCTTTTATTATATTTTGTATTGCTTCCTGAATGATTATCACCATTATCATCATTGTAATCGTCATTAGGCAGTATTTGAAAATTAGTTCATTGGTTGTTTTAAATAAGAATGAAATAACTATGTTGAAATATAGGGACATATTATTTTACCTCAGTTAATTTATAATTTAATGGAAAAATAAATCAGATGAAGTATTTATTAATAGATGAAAATTGTGACAAAAATAAGAGGAAACTGATATTTATAAATGATATAATGAAATTATACATATGTAACTTCAATATATCCCTTTTCTAGTGCTTCCTACATAGAAACTTTGATTGTGTCTGACATGAAACTCAGGCAATTTGGGTTTAGCCATCATCACCTTCAAAATTAGTGGGTCCTAGGTTTGTCTTATCACTGAAATTTTTTTACTGGTGTCTCTGGAGACATAGATATCCATATCACCAGAAACAACCCAACTCCTGATACAATTTTAGCTTATACAAGTAGATTTTGAACAGATTACCCTCTTATCAGTCCACCTGGCTTCAACTATTACTTTACTCTTGATAAAAGATGTATCTAGACCTAGATCTAGATATATGATAGTATATATATACTATTATATATATATATATATGGGGGTGTTTGTGTGTGTGTGTGTGAGAGAGAGAGAGAGAGAGAGAGAAAGAGAGAGCGATCACAGAATTTTGGATTTGCATTGATGTAAATATGAATTCCTGGTCAGCAGGAATTCATCCTGGACCCAGAACATGTGGGGTTTTTTTGTTTTGTTTTTAAGATTTATTTATTTATTTATTTTTAGATAGAGCAAACAGGAGGAGGGGCAGAGGGAAAGAGAAGCAGACTCCCCACTGAATGTGGAGCTTGACTTGGGGCTTGATCTCACAACTCTGAGATCATGACCTGAGCCGATATCAAGAGTCAGATGCTTAACTGACTGAGCCACCCAGGCACCCCAGAACCTGCGTTTTAAACTCCACTCATGAAAATGCCTTCCTGGGGGCACCTGGGTGGCTCAGTTGTTAAGCGTCTGCCTTCGGCTCAGGTCATGATCCCAGGGTCCTCAGATCGAGCCCCGCATCGGGCTCCCTGCTCTGCGGGAAGAAGCCTGCTTCTCCCTTTCCCACTCCCCCTGCTTGTGTTCCCTCTCTTGCTGTGTCTCTCTCTGTCAAATAAATAAATAAAATCTTTAAAAAAAAAAAAAAAGGAAATGCCTTCCTGTTTCTTGTCTATAGACAAATGTATGAACTTTTAATCTCATTTATATCATTTTGAATGTTTTTTTAAATATTTTGTATTCCATGGTTACATGTTTAGAGTATAAATTCAAATTGCTACCTTGATCAGAAGCCTAACAGTTCTTACTTAGTTACATTTGTGATTGAACCTGGCCACCAAGACAGTGTCTTGATAGTCATTAAAACCGTTCCATAAGGGATGAGTTATATAAATATTCATAGAAAAGAATAATTTTTAACACAGCTGTAGAGAGATTATATTTTATCTAGTGTTTATCATTTTGAGTGTTTATCATTTTATCATAGCTTCTTCATTCTATTGTTCGGTCTGAGAAATCCAGAATCTTGAATTATAGCTGTGTGACCTTGGCAATGTCACATCCCTTTGATCCTTTGCTACCAAATCTGGACAAGGACAATTTAAACACTTTATCTACAATGCTGTTATGAAAAATAAATGAGAGAATTAGGTAAAAATACCTGTAGCTTGTCAGTAGTAAATACAAGGTAACTAAAGTTGTCATTGTAACTACTAGCAAGCTTCAAGATTATAAGGGAACAAAGTGATTTTTCCCATAGCACAGGCATGATCTTGTTTCTTTTCAATCAGTTGGTTTGGTTTGCAGGGATTTCAAACTCATATTCTTAAAGAAAGTAGACACTAACATAAAATGTGTGAAATGGAAGGATGTCAGATTATAGACAACAGTGGAGTCCCACTAAGAGTGTATGTTTCAGAGAGGTATTTACTTTTCATTTTCATTGGAACATGGCTGTAGGAAAGCCTGTCTTCAGACAATTAGTTTGAGATCTGATTTACAGAGGTAGTCTCAAAGTGTGTTTATTCAATAAATATTTTGCTTTAAAACTATGATGGTCTATAAACCAGCAGATTTGAACTAGTAGAAATTTTAATTTCCTCACAACATTGATACTTACATTTTCAGTCCCATACTTTTGTACCTTTATTTTAGACACTTGCTTTTCTACTCTAAAGATCCACAAAGTGTTCACTTTTTATTCTTCCTATTTAATAATTATTGACCTACTCTAGCAATGTATTTTGAGGGTGTATTTAGAAGAGTGAGGGTCAATGCCAGTAAACAACATAAGAGAACAACAAATTAAAGGACTTGAAAATTTGGCATAGGCATGTGCAAAAAAATTCCTCTGTGAGCTTGAAAGCGAGAGAATTCAGTGAATGAACCAATGGATTCAATAGTCTGTAAAGGGTTTGAAATATTTGAAGTTAGAATATAATGACATGTACAAGGAATTTTCAACAGCCATTATCTTTTCATTCCTTGTCAGAATAATGAGCCAACAGCTTCAGAAGCATTACATCTCTATTGTAAATTATTCCTTAGCTATTGTATATCCTGAAATAATCATGTTGAGTTTATTTTATTTATTCTCACTTGAATAAATGTGTTTTCATTCCAGTTTTGTTCCAATTAGTAAAGACCTAGCTTTGTGCTCCTAGGTAAACTACAAATACTTCAGAAAAATATTAATTTTTTCAATGGTGGATTCTAGGTGTTTTTTAATTATTATAACATTCAAAAACCTTTTCATAAATATGAACTATTTAGGCATATGCTTATGACTTTTATTAGAGGAATTATAACTGTATACATAAAATTTTGAAATGGTCTGTTTAATTTAATTAAAATCATTATCACCAATTATAGCAAGTGATCAAAGCAGATAAAAATCAACCAGATGTGGCTTGTGACCAAATGGGATAATTGCAAGTCTATACTTCAATATTTCAAAATAATCATTTATGTAAATATTTAAATAATTGTTCTTACTCAACTATGGTATAATCACATATGCCCATGTTTTATGATGGTTTCTTTTAACCCTAAATGTGATTGAAAGAAAATTGGTTTAAAGATTGGAAATATGTTAAATCAATACAAAATAACATCCTAATAAATCTTAGTACTCATATCTTTCAAATTAATGCCTTTATAAACCCTGCATGTCCTTTGTCATGCTGTCATTTAGTATAATTGCTATTGTACATTTTTTAAAAAACTTCATTAATCAGGTTTGATTCTTAAATATATTTAAGAAATCATTATGTAAGCTGAAAGAACTATTTAATATCCCAGGAAGTAAGAAGAAAATAGATAAATAAGACAATTAAAGTCACTAGCTTACTTAAAATGTTTATTCCGTTTAAAAACACTTAAAATGTTCTTTTGTAATCATTGTTTCACTTATTACTAATTTATGTAAATAACAACAAAATCAAAACAAAACAAGTACAAATCTGCAAAGACATGCTTTTCTAGCAAACTGCAATATAGGATGACACATTTTGAAATTTTATTTTTTTATAAGATTTTATTATTTATTTATTTGAGAGAGAGTGCATGTGCGTGGGGGCAGAGGGGCTGAGGGAGAGGGAAAGAGAAAATCTCAAGCAGACTTCCCCTCTGAGTGCAGAGCCGGTTGCAGGGCTCTATCTCAAGACCCTGAGATCATGATCTGCTGAAATCAAGAGTCAGATGCTCAACTGACTGAGCCACCCAGGGCCCCTTGAAATTTTATTTTTTGCAGGGTGTGGGGAGGGGATTGTTCCTGTTGGTAAGCATAGAACTCTTCGTGCCATTCTGCGAACATATTCCAGACAAGGAGGGCACAGAAATAAAGTGTAATCGAGGTTTGATGAAGATCTTTAGGCTTCACAGGTGAAGCAACTGGGGAGAGACTTGTAGTAATGACATAGTCACATTTTTAAAGAAGGTTGTTTGAATAAATTCTCTTTCCTTTCTTTTTCTATGGTGTTCCTTTTTATTACCCATTTTTTTCATCTCCAGTTCTTTATTCTTAGAATTTTCTCTGTGCCTTACTCAACTTGAAACATTTTAGTCGACTATGCTCACATTAAATTCAAGCCCATGTGTTTATCCATTTTGGATTGATTCACATTAGCTAGACAATTCCAGGTTGATAAACCTGTCCCTCATGTTTGCCAAATATGTGTGTGACCTACTTGGAGCATATCTTCTCTGCTTCTGGACATGCTTCTAGGTCATGCATTCCCTATCTTCATATACAATATGGCTCATTGGCTAGGATTCTGATCAGCATAATTATCACTTCTTGGAATAAACAGTAATAAATTTAGTTATATCAGCCACATGTAAAGTACACTTCTTATATGATCTTTCCTGTCTAAATAGAAAAATATTTGCTATGGTAGGAGAGGAAAAAGTAATTTTCCTTTTACCCTTCTAAGTTCTCAGGTAGGGTCCCTGTAGCAAAAGACAGATTAACAAGAGAAAACAAACATAAATTTATAAGTATGCATAATTTATGTATACATGGGAGATAATGAAGGAAAAATGATTTCAGCTTTCAATTGGTCTTTGCTAATAAATAGAAGAAATATAACCAATTTTGTATGCTGATTTTTGTATTCTGTTAACAATTTTTTTTATGTCTAGGAACTGTGGGATACATTTCTTGGTATTTTCTATGTAAACAAGCATGTTTTTTGTGAATATAAACAGTTTTAAAATTTCCTTTTAAATCTGTATGCATTTTATTTTATCATTTATTTTACTTATGGCATTGGCTAAGACTTCCAGCGAAATCTTAAATAGGAAGAGTGAAACTAGATGTCTATGACTTATTTCAAATTACAAGGAAAAAACTGTTTAGTCTTTTTTTTTTTTTAAGTATGAGGTTAGGTGTAAGTTTTTGTTGATGCTTTTCACTAGGTTAAGGATGTTTTCTTCTATTCTTAAATTGCTGAGAGATTTTTATCATTAATGCATATCAAATTATGTCAAATGCCTTTAATCATATATTAATATGATCATTTGGTATTGCTTCTTTATTCTGTAAATAGATTATGTTGATTTATTTTTAAAAATAGCTTTATTTAGGTATAATTTAGTTACCAAAAGACCCTTCATCTATTTAAGTCTACAATTCAGTGATTTCAGGAAATGTGTATAGGTGTGCAACCATCATGACAGTCTGGTTTCAGAATATTACCATCACCTCAAAGAGTTGCCTTAACATTCATTCAGATTATTTCCTTCTTCCATTTTTAGCCTTAGGAAACCTTCCCTAATTGTAAGTAATTCATGTATTTAACATTTTTGGTGTTCTTCATATCTTCCTATTAATGGCATGGTGTTATTTCATTTCAACCCGAAGAACTTCCTTTAGGATTTCTTATAGTATAAATATTTTTTCAAGTTTTTATTTAAATTTCAGTTATTTAACATACAGTGTAACATTAGTTTCAGGTGTAGAATCTAGTGATTCATCACTTGCATACAACACCCAGTGCTCATCACAAGTACCCTCTTACTACCCATCATCCGTTTACCCCATCTCCCTGCTTACCTCTTCTCCCATAACCCTCTGTTTTTTCTCTATAGTTAAGAGTCTGTTTTCTAGCTTGCCTCTCTCTCTCTCTCTCTCTTTTTCCCCCTATGTTCATCTGTTTTGTTTCTTAAATTCCACATATAAATGAAATTGTATAGTATTTGTCTTTCTCTGACAGACTTATTGTATTTAGTATAATACTCACTAGCTCCATCCACATCATTGCAAATGGCAAGATTTCATTCTGTTTTATGGATGACTAATCTTCCCGTGTGTGTGTGTGTGTGTGTGTGTGTGTGTGTGTGTGTGTGTATAACACAACTTCTTTATCCATTCATCAG
Source organism: Halichoerus grypus (assembly GCF_964656455.1). NCBI lineage: Eukaryota > Metazoa > Chordata > Mammalia > Carnivora > Phocidae > Halichoerus > Halichoerus grypus. Next base: position 125,142,535 of record NC_135717.1, read on the forward strand.
TCGAAGGACATTTGGGCTATTTCCATAATTTGGCTAATAGACATATGAAAAGATGCTCATCAGTCATCATTAGGGAAATACAAATCAAAACTACAATGAGATATCACCTCACCCCCGTCAGAATGGCTGAAATTAACAAGACAGAAAACAATAGGTGTTGGCAAGGGTGCAGAGAGAGGGGAACCCTCTTGCATTATTGGTGAGAATGCAGACTGGTGCAGCCGCTCTGGAAAACAACGTGGAGGTGTCTCAAAAAGTGAAAAATAGAACTACCCTATGATCCACCAATTGTTTCACTACTAGGTCTTTACCCAAAGGATACAAAAATACTGATTCAAAGGGATACATGCACCCCAATGTTTACAGCAGCATTATCTTGTAATATAAATCTATTAACAAGAAATTATCAGTCTTTATCTGGGAAGCTTTTTATTTCACTTTCATATTTGAAGTATTATTTTTCTGGAGATAAAATTGTAACAGTTTTATTGAGGTATAATTGATATACAAAAAATTGCACATCATTTAAGTATATAATTTTATGATGTTTGACATACATACACCTGTGAAACCATCATACAATCAAGGTAATAAACATACCCATCACCTTGAAAAGTTAGGAAGAGTTTGTTTTTTTCTTTCTGAACTTTGAATATGTTCTTCCACTGCCTTCTGACTGCCGATATTTCAGATATGAAATAGGCTTCAATATTATTGATGTTTCCCTATAGATGATGAATCATTTTTCTCTCTCTGCATTCAAGATTTTCACTTTAAACAGTGTGACTATAAATTTCTATGGATGATTTTTGTATTTACCCCATTTGGAGTTTATTGAGCTTCTTGGATATGTACACTGATGTTTTTCATCAAATTAGGGAGTTTTAAATCATTTTTTAATCAATATTTTTCTGTTTCTTCTCTTCTCTTTCTCCAGTCCTCTGGGACTCCCATTACACATATTTTTGTATTTGATGTTTTCCAAAAGTTCTCTGAGACTCCATTTATTCTTTAATCTTATTTTTTTTGGATAAATATTGGATTATTTATTGCTAGTTAAAGTTATTAGATATCAAAAGGTGTAGAGTTGGTTCAAACACAGAATAAATAGAGAGTGCACAAATATATTGGCACTGAATATATGACAGAAATTACACTCCTGATTAATGGAGAAAGGATGGATTAGTACAAACGCAAAAATTAGTTAACTAGACAAAGGGAATTTAAATCAAATTCCACATTAAAATCATCCTTGCTGGATTAAAATTTTTAATGTGAAAGGAAAAACTTCAGAAGTTTTAAAGGCATTCATATAAGAATAACTTGATGATCTCAGGGGAGGGAGGTTTTCTTAAGAAGATGAAAAGCATAAACCATCATGAAAAGCTAATAAATTTTATTTATTTATATTAAAACCTTCTTTGTGTCAAAATATGATAGGGAAAGCATGCCACTGACAAAACATTTTGAATGCATGCAAGCAATTAATATCCAAAATATATGAAGGTAATCAGTAAATCAATGACTATATATTAAAAATTAATACATAGAAATAATTATAGAAAGTTACTTCCAATTATAGTAGTAATCAGCAAAAGCTTGAAATTATGAATTATCATTCTATTATTATGACCAAAAGTAAACATGCACAAAAAACAAGCAAACAAAACAAACAAAAAACTTAACAGTATCAAGTGGTGGCATGAATACAGAATATCAGAATCCCTTATCCACTAATATTAGAAATGCAAATTGTTACAACCACTTGAATAACTATTTGGCAATATTTAATAAAACTGAATATGCTTATACCCTCACCATTCCACTACCAAGAGCTTACGGTATTACAGTTTATACATGAGTGTAGGAAGATATAACAGTAATATCAGAATGGGATTAAAACACAGTGCAAGTAGAGTAAATGGAAATATGAGTATGAGCAAATCTTTTGATTTGCAAAAAGAGAGGTATATTCAAAATATTTTTTTAGATTGGAGACTGTCATACTGCCCATATGACTATCTACATACTAGTTCTTCAACATGCAACTACTACTCAAGTATTCTCCATATCTTCATATCTATATCTATATATGTGTGTGCTTTGTAATGTGAATTTTCAATTGTATCGATTTTTTTTTTGAGATAGCAAACCTCAAAATTCACGTTTTCTATTACATTGCAATAGGCTGTTTGGCAATAAAACAAAGAGAAGGAATCTGATGTGAGAGTTTTAATTGTTTCTTTTATGTTTCTAGATCCATCTTTATGCAAACTATATTTAGTCTGATTTTTTATCTTTGCAATTATATGAGCCAAAATATTTTTTCCCATAAAATCATTTGAGTTGGACTGGCACTTTCACCAAAAGGGACCAGAGTAATCCATTTCCTCACCTTCAGTTAGGTTCAATCTTTCCCTTCCTTATATTCTCAGAGAAGACATTTAGGAAGCTCTTTATTATTAAACTTTTTTGTATGCCTTTTCTAGTTTTTCAAACTGGAAGGTAAAGATTATGTCTTTTTCAGTTCTGGAGCACTGCTTTCCTTGATATGCTTTCTAACTAGTTATGGTAGAAAAATGGTTAATATCATAAAAATTAATGAAAATGAATAAAGAATTGTGGCAGGAATTCTGGTGCTTCAGTAATTGAGTTCTTCTAAGACTGATACACTATGTTTTAATTTTTCCACTGGTATAATAGAAATTAAACAGCCCTAAAGTGCTAAAAGTATTAAAATGTTTAATTAAAGTCTAAAATTTTTAGTGTATGCAGATTAATTGTATTGAGGGTTGTACATATGTGGCTTTTCTATTTCTGCATGAAAATTTCTAAGTATGAGGAAAAGGTTTTCATTTTTTACATTAGTAATCAATCTGAGTGGCATATTAATTGCTAGAATCAGTTACCATACACAGAAATAATTGCCCAGTTTTTAACCTACCAAAATATATTGCATTTCCATGTTATCTACAATTTTAATCAACAGAAATACTATTCCATTTACTATTAAATTCACATTTATTGTGGAAATATTTATGGTTATGCCAAAAATTGAATATTATTTTCTTCACAAATCAAATTAAATTTCTTTTAAACTGGAAACAAATTTTTACTACTGAAGTGTTGCCACATAATTGACTATTTCTCTGCTTTGTACACAATTATTGTTATTCTCCACAGGAAGGCCATTTCTTAACTTCTCATCCAGTGATGGCAAGTATTAAATCCTGATTTTTTTTTTTTTTTTTTTAAGATTTTATTTATTTATTTGAGACAGAGAGAATGAGAGAGAGAGAGAGCACATGAGAGGGGGGAGGGTCAGGGAGAAGCAGGCTCCCTGCCGAGCAGGGAGCCCGATGTGGGACTCGATCCAGGGACTCCAGGATCATGACCTGAGCCAAAGGCAGTCGCTTAACCAACTGAGCCACCCAGGCGCCCTAAATCCTGATTTTAACAGAATAGTTAAATATAGTAAAAATGCCTCAGTGATTTAAGTTGAAAGCAGTACACTGGAACATGGCTCTTGTATTCAGTTATCAGGAATGTACAAATGTCTTTTTTATTAAAAAATGCACGATAAATTATTTGTCAGCATGGACAATGACAGCAGCAAACCATTATTTACTGTCAACTGAAACCCGTAACTCATGATTATAGTGATTTTCTTAAACATCAGCCAGCCTTTTCTTCAGTCATTTCCTTCAATTGACTTCTCTGAAGTTATTGGTGAGGAGCACTGCCCTGAGCTTCCTCTCATAGTTCATTAATAATGGGAAAGCACGATTCTAGAAATTAGAACATGCCACCTGCCATTCCACGCATTCTACCTATTCCAGGGTCCTTCTCTTCTTTGAGAATTTCTGTGACTACAATTTCTGCGATAGTTAACAGAGTGGCTACTCCAGCAGCATCCAATAAAACAGTTCTTTCAGGTGCCTGGGTGGCTCAGTTGGTTGGGCGACTGCCTTCGGCTCAGGTCATGATCCTGGAGTCCCAGGATCGAGTCCCGCATCGGGCTCCCTACTCAGCAGGGAGTCTGCTTCTCCCTCTGACTCTCCCCCCTCTCATGTGCTCTCTCTCTCTCTCTCTCTCTCAAACAAGTAAATAAAATCTTTAAAAAAAAAAAAAAAAAAAAAACAGTTCTTTCAACCATAGCTGGATCCATGATTCCTTTTTCCATCATATTCACTTATCTCCAAATACAGCAGTGGTCATTGCAGGGATCTCAAGTGTTCTTTTAATAATTTCTATATTGATTTTTGATCTTCATTAGCTGGGGTTATTAAGTCCAAGGCTGGAATGCACTGGCGCAGAGCACAAACCCCTCCGAGAACTATGCCTTCTTCAACTGCAGCTCATAGCATTGAGGACATCTCTAACTTTCTTTTCATTCATTTCAACACCATTTGTCCCACTGAATTTGGCATAGCTCCTCCGTCTGGGAGTTTTGCCAGATGATCATTTAGTTTTTCCTTTTCATATTTAATAGTTGTGATATCTAAGTGCTTGATGATTTATTGAATACAGTTTTCAATTTGAGCCTTCCCACATTTTCCTTTCAAGAGCATGGCATCATCTTTGGTCACAATGAATTCTCCAACTTTTCCTCAGTCATGAGGCTGAACATCTTCAAGATTTAGAGTCAATCCTTCTCCAAACATGATGCTACCAGTAGCAATAGCCATGTCTTTAATCTCATTCTATTCTCACCAAAACCAAGAGCTTTGACCTCTATAACCTGAAGATCAACTTCTAGCCTATTCAAAACTAATGTACCTATTAGTTGTAACCTTCTCCATCAACGTCTTCAGCAATTATGACCAAGGGCTTATGGTGAACACTGGCAACTTGAGAAGCAGATACAATATACTGGATGCTAGAAATTTGCTTTTCATTCAATAGAACAGAGGCATCTTGGAATTCACATTTCTGACCTTCTGGTGTATTAAAAAAAGTATGGAGAAATATCACCTCAATCAAACTTCATGCCTTCAATAATCTCTAATTCCTCATTTAGTATTTTTCCATCTTTGTTCTGACAGCACCCTTTGTTCTAGCCTTCCTCATTGCATCAGAAATGATGTTGCCGATTCCTTTATCTCCACTTGCAGAAATCATTGCAACCTGAGCAGTGTCTATAGGGGTTGTCCTAAGTTTAGACTGCTTCTTAAGTTCAGCAATTATAACATCAAGAGATAACCTCACACCTCGTCTGATTTCCACTGGATTAGCATCTTTGCGAATCTCCCCAAGCCTTCGTTAGCAATAGGGTATGCCAGCAGAGTAGCAGTCGTGGTACCATCCTCGGCTTCTTCGTTTGTGTTACTGGCAATATCTGGAACAAGTTTAGCACCAGTGTTTTTATATTTCTCCTTTAAGTCCATGGATTTTGCAATAGTCACACCATCTTTTGTTACTTTGGGACTTCCCCAGCTCTGCGCAATAATGGTGGTTTTTCCCCTTTGGCCCATAGTATGGCTTTTGCATGGGGTAAAAGGTCTACACTTTGAAGCATTAGGAGTTGGGAATCTGCACCAAATTTTATATCCTTAGTATATGCCCAAGTGAGATGAGGAACTAGTGGACACTGGCCTTATCTGGGAAAGGTCTATGGGTAAAGGTTTGTAATAAATGTAATAAAATGTCTGTGGTGTACAGGCAGCCATTCAGTCCCTTTGTGGAGAGAAAAGGAGAACTCCATTTTTTACCTTGTTATTCATTTAATCCTGAGGTATCCTCATTTAAATTTGAACACACTTAAAGAGAAGGCCTAGATGGGTAAAATCTATCTCACATTTATATTATCAACATTATTTCATGCCCTTAGAGTAGATTCATTTGAACACAATTTTCTAATGAGTAAAATAGGGTCAACATTTATAGTTGCAAATTAAGAACAGATGACGCCTACAAATAAAATGTACAAGTCATATGTTAGGCATTATCCCTGACCTACCAAGAAGTCAGTTTTTTATCTACTGTCAGTTTTCTGAAAACTGAATTGAAACTGACTTAACTTAAAAAAACAGAGTGAAGAGCCTTCTGTGCACTCAAAGCTTAAGATATAAACTCACCTAAATAATATTCATTAAATTCACTAATCAAGAGATCCTCTGACCTTAACTCGACTACTGCTTTTTAGTGGATGAGCAGTGTCCTTGTTCAACAACCTTAAGAAGGCCTCTGTATTTTATTTCAAACAATATATTGTTATTAAGAATTAATTTAGCTTTAATAAGCTTTTCCCATGGCAGAAAAGCATGCAATGTTTTTTTAAAAAAAAGATTTAAAATGGCTTTATCTACCTTGTGTTATAGTACAATCTAGTTTCCTAATTATTACGTAAATGTATATTTTTCTAATACCTATCTAACAAATGACATTAAAGCCTGTTTCCTAAAGTCCAAAGTGTCAATATTTTATAAATCTGTTAATAAATGTGTGTATGTGTATGTATGTGTGTATATATATATAAAATCATCAAAACATCAAACATCAAAGTACTTCTCCCGTAATTTAAATATTGTTTCTTTTTCCCAAATCATATGTAAGCCTAAGAGGAAGACAGGACCTTTTTTGTTTTTGTTTTTGTTTATTCACTGCTGCCTCCCCCATGCTTAGATCCATGCCTTCCACATAAAAGTTTGGTCAGAATATATATTACAATGTATGAATAAAATATTACCCATTAAATATTATCCTATACCTGCCAATGTAAGTGAGCAAACAAAAAAATATTTGCTTGAGAAATGCTCATTGCTCATTTATGCCCTTTTACCTTATGAAGTTGGCTTTTGCTGTGGAATGTCAGTAGTGAGTTAAAATCCATGCCCATCTCCTCATTCAACTGTTGGCCAGAAGAACCCTCAGCTTTTGCAGCAGATTAGCCAACAACAAGAGCAGTTCATCCAGATGCTGAATGAGACCCCTGGGGAGCTGGCAGACATCTCAGATGTGGAAGGTGAGGTAGGTCCATAGGCAAGGAGGCCCTGCAGATAAACTACATCTAGGTGAAGCCACAGTAGAAAGAATTTATAAGGAGATTGAAGGCCCTGGGCTTCTCAGATAACCTGGTGATCCAGGCCTACTTCTCTTGTGGGGGGCGGGGCGGGGGTAGAGAATTTGGCTGTCAACTTCCTGCTGAGTCAGAACTTCGATAGGGAGTGATGCTGGGAAGCCAGGCTGCCCACCGATCCACCCTTCCCATATATATATATATATATATATATATATATATACACACACACATATACACACACATATATACACACACATATATATGCATATATATATGCATATATATATATTTAAGTGAAAGAAAATAATATATATATATATATATATTTAAGAAGTGAAAGAAAATAGTCCTTAAAACAAAAACACTCCAACTTCCCACCTTCCTGAAGTAGCCCTATTCCCATCTTGGCCTGAGACCAGGGCAGACAGCTGTCTCCCATTTCTTGCCCCAGCCCAGCCACCTCAAAGGAGCTGACAGAACCTGAGGTGACAGATAAGCTCCTCTTGGCCTCTGTCACTGCTCTCTGCAGCTAGGAGAGGTGGGTGCTTGCTCCCTCCTCCCCCAAAGAGCCTCTGACACTTCCCTGCCCCTCTTGCAGGGTGAACGAAAGCTGGGGAGCCCCAGACTTTAATCCTTCATTATAGTGGCCCAAATCTTTCCTTCTGGGGTGAGCTTTTGGGGGCCAAAGTCCCCCTCCGCAGTCAGGCCTTGACCCCTAGCTTGCATCCATTGCCAGGGAGAAGGAGGTCTGGTTTGTCCTGCCTGGGGAAGGAGTAGGATCAGAGCCACTCTGGAGGTTGAGCCCACCCCCAGACCAGAACTGTGTTTCTAAGGTTTTAAAGTGACTAAAGCTTTGAAAGCCAAAAAAAAGAAAGAAAGAAAAAAAAAAGGTGAAGGAGCCAGCTGCCCATGGTAGGGTGCTGATTGGCTGAGCCAGAAACAAAATAATGCCCTGCAGCTGCTCTTCAAGTAAAGGGCTCCAGAATGTGGTCTCCTGGGACAAATTTTAGAAACTAAATTTTAGTAATGGCATTCATTACTAAAAAAATCTCATGTCTGGAAACAAATGAGTTAGAATTAAAAAGCCTTTTAGGTTTCATAGGTCAAAGGTTCATTCTGACTCTTAATTAAAAGGCAGATGGAAGCTTGAAAGAAAACAGGAAGGTCAGTCAAGAAGGAAAGCAAAGGAAAGGGACTACTAGGGGGAGAAAAAAGTTTCCTTCTGCTTTGACCAAAACCTGTGGTCTAGATCCAATTTTATGGTATGGCATGGGGTAAGGAAGAATTCTTGCATTTTCCTTCATCAAGTCATAGATGTGCTATGGCAAAAAGTAGTTTGGTTATCTAGCCATGACTGTGTTTTCCAAACAAATCTACCAATTTAGAAATACTGGAATTTTCTGCTGTTGTATTGACTAATTAAGCAGCAACTCCCAGAGACATACTTTCAAACTTTTGAAGAGAAATTGCTCTGGTAAATTACTGTGTATCATCATGTCCTAGAAACTCCAGGAAACAAGAGTGGAAGCCAAATAGCAGCATATAGGATATAATAACTCAGGAACACATATGCAGCAAATCATTTTCACCAAATTAACGAAGTAAATTGACCTTTACTCCTTTACTGGGGGGTCGGAGCAGAGGGAGTAGGTAACGCATTAGAACCAATACCACATAGCTATTATGTGGAATGGGTCTTGAGTCATTTCATTTTTCTGTTAAATAAAATAGTGACCACAGGGTGCTGGGAGACTTGGGGCTGTCTAGGCTACAGGTATTTGCATTACATATGCCTCCTGATAGAATAAAAATACCTTATCATTTTATCTCCCACCGTTCCTTTAACATCTGTTTGGTGTGAGTCACTTCCTGTTGCCCATGTGAAAATTCAAGCAAGTATGTGACTTTGATGGTTATAAAAATATGTCATTCAGATCTCTTACTGTGGCCAACAGCTTAATTTTCTGATAGTTGCCAGCTGTAGTCCTTTTGAATCCACCAGCTGAGTTCCATAGGCTTCTCATAGCCAGAGGCTGCACTCATCAGGGATCTTATCCTTATGCAGGATATAGGACTCCCCTAATGGGCGACTTTGACTCAAAGATTTTCCATCTGCCTGGAAAAAAACTTCCTTAGAGATGTTCTGCAGGCTGAGACCCTTCACCCTGGCTCCTTCAGGGAGACAGGCCTTGCTTTCAAGTCTGAAGCCTCTCCCAGCCTTCTCTGGCTCCAATTCTTCTTCATAGAAATTTGCCCAAATATATGTATATAATCTTGGTGTCTGCTCCCTTGAGTACCTAAATAAACAATATCTTTCCTAAATATTACAAACATAATCTCAGTTAAGAAATTGAAATTTCGAATACAAATTATTAGTGCAAACTTGGAACTTATCTTAATGGCAAACCTCCTCTCAACTAGCTCAAGCCTGTTGTCAATAGAAGCCTTACTTGGAATGAAGGCTAAGACTCCATTGTTGTCTCTTTCTCCCCATGGTGCTTCTCCTCTTCCTTCTCCTGTTCTCTAATATATTTTTTATAGATTTTATTTATTTATTTATTTGAGACAGAAAGAGTGAGCACGTGGGGGAGGGGTGCCGAACCCAAGGCAGACGCTTAACCAACTGAGCCACCCAGGCGCCCCCTGTTCTCTCATCTAATTAGCCGGTTTCTATCAAGGGTACATGGAAAAGAAATGTAAGAGAATAGGAAAGGAGCAGGAAAAGATTTTCCACAGGAAGCTAGATCTCATTCCCTGGGCCTCACAGATACTTAAAGCTGACTGTGTTAAGGAGTCTTTCCTCTGGACATTCAAAGGTTCCCTTTAGGCTCCTTTGTCTACAATTTCTTTGACCTAGGCAGATGCAGTTTATCCCAGTCTTTAGAAATCGGCCGTCATCCCAGTTCCTTTCTGCTGGAATTTCTCCATCCTTTGATAGACACACACTGTCATAATGTGATTTATAATAAGAAATATATATTTGGTCTTGGGGCGCCTGGGTGGCTCAGTCGTTAAGCGTCTGCCTTCGGCTCAGGTCATGATCCCAGGGTCCTGGGATCGAGTCCCACATCGGGCTCCCTGCTCGGCGGGAAGCCTGCTTCTCCCTCTCCCACTCCCCCTGCTTGTGTTCCTGCTCTCGCTATCTCTCTCTCTGTCAAATAAATAAATAAAATCTTAAAAAAAAAAAAAAAAAAAAAAAGAAATATATATTTGGTCTTTGTTCCCATTTCTGGCATAGAGCTCCTAAAACCATTGGAACTTCCTAAGTGATAAGAGCAATAAGGTTGTCTCAATATTCATAACCTCATTCAACTACATCTGAGTTTATGTGAATGAGTTATGTTAATACTAAGGGGGAACGCTAAGATTGAGAGGGGACCCAACCATGTGATTAGAGTGTTGGAACTTTCAGTCAGTCCCAGGAGGGTAGAGGGGCTGGAGTTCGATTCAGTTGCCAATTGTCAGTGATTAATTAATCATGTCTATGTAACAAAGCCTCCATAAGAAACCCAATGATGGGGTTTAGATCGCTGGGTTGGTGAACACATGGAGATACGGGGGAATGGTGCTCCCAGAGAGCAAGGAAGCTCTATGCCCCTTATCACATATCTTGTCCTATGCATCTCTTCCATCTGGCTGTTCCTGAGTTATATTCTTTTATAATAAATTGGTAATCTAGTAAGTACAATGTTTCTCTGAGTTCTGTGAGTTGCTCTGCAAATTAATCAAACCTGAGGAAGGAGTAGTGAGAACCTCTGATCTACACACACACACACACACACACTTTCTTGGGTAGTGAGAACCTCTGACACACACACACACACACACACACTTTCTTCGGTAGTGAGAACCTCTGACATGCACACACACGCACACACACACACTTTCTTGGGTAGTGAGAACCTCTGACACGCACACACATACACACACACATACACATACACTTTCTTGTGCAGCTGAATCTGGTTTAGAGGAAATACTGGCCTAAGCCGTGTCCTGATTAATGCCAGAAATGCATGCCTGTCCTAATGCAGCCATTTCTCTCAGACTGCCACAGCCCACTTTAGCTTTTGCCAGCCTGAGTCAAGGACAGGTTCTCTTTGTCTTCCTCTGCAGAGTTACAGGGAAATCATTTCAACTATCCTTCTGAGTTTGAGGTAAAGAGGCAGCAGACTCTATTCTCTGTAGAGCTCACATATTGGAAGAGCTCTTATCAAAGAATTCTTATCAATACAACTTTCTCCTCCCCAGATGGCCTATTTTCTATCTGCATCAAACTTAGGGGTCTAATAGTTGTGGAAATAGTTCTTAAATAGTTTCTTTGAAAATTTCCAAAGGGTGATTTTTTTTCCCCTCACCTTCAAATTTAACATTGATCATAGTTCTTTATATACACATACAGTAAATACACAATTATATTACTTGCAAATGATTAAAACTCACCCAGAGATAAGAGGATGAGCAGCAGGTTAGAGACATGGTATTTGGAGTTTCTTACTTCTGTCATGTTCACAGAAAATTGCTAAAATTACTTAGCAATATTTTGGTGGGTAACTAGGCTTTAGAAATAAATGCACGGTGACAGGTAAATACCTGAGTCAAATAGTTTTTTAGGTGTAATTGGATTATTATATTCCTGTTGTGATGAATATTTTACCCATGCTAGTTAATCATAATTAAAATTACATTTAATAATTTGGGAGTTTCGCAAGCAGAGTATTTTGGGGTTATTTGTATTCCAGTAGGTATTTGGATAATAATTAAGAAAAAAGACAAAATGAGAGGAAAATAAAATTAAGTTGATTTAAAGGAAAGGATAATTAAGTAAGATGGTGATAATGGTTGCAGATTATTAATAATAACGTGGGAATTCCTGTACCTCAAGGAATAATCCTTTTGCAGTTCTGAATAAAACAGTTTTAAATAAAACTGCTGAGTAAATTTTTAAGATTTTTTTTTTTTAAGATTTTATTTTTTTGACAGAGACACAGCAAGAGAGGGAACACAAGTAGGGGGAGTGGGAGAGGGAGAAGCAGGCTTCCCGCCAAGCAGGGAGCCCGATGCAGGGCTCGATCCCAGGACCCCAGGATCATGACCTGAGCCGAAGGCAGACGCTTAACGGCTGAGCCACCCAGGCGCCCCAATTTTTAAGATTTTTAATTCTCTCTTTTCGTGTGATGCTATCATTTAAGACTTGTAAACCTTATGATATATGGGCATATTATTAGCCTGAGGAATTCCAAAGTACAAAACCCTACTCACTTCTCTAGTCAATTGTTTTATATTGAGGAAAAAATTGAAATGCAGTATTTTCCAAGTTACATTTATATGTAAAAGTTGTACTCTGAACACATGTGGGAACCTTCAAATTACGGCTTGAAAATCCTATATAGTTTAAGGTTACATTTTCTAGGAGTACTTGTGCAGAATGCATATACATTTGGCAAAGTGAACTCAGCACAGGATTGTTCTTTGAAAATATTTCATTTTTTTCTTATTGCACTTGAGAGACTGGACAAATATTTTTCCAGTGTGTAGCTCCATCATGCTACTTAACCTGGTCTTTTCATTATTTGAAGTTAATACTTCTCATTATCCAACTGGAGCAGGTTATTGACTTGACTTAGTAACATTTTCTCTCAGTCTATAAGGCTTCTCTCCAAAACATGCATCTTTTACATTAATTAATTATGCATAATCTTACTGAACATTTTTTATGTTCTTGCTCTGGGTAAACAAGGGCCAATATAGCAACTCTTTTCTTAATGGAGTTTTTATCTAATCAGTAAAAGAAATTGTCCAGTGCATCACTAATTATAAAAAAGTGGGATAATTATTATGCTGGGAATAGGCCCCAACCCTAAGAGGAGTACATGAGAGGAGTGAGGATTCTCTCCTATTTTTATATGTGAACAATATATATGAGAAAGTATATATGGTAGTAAGTACTTACCAATCTGAGGACAATTTCCCCTCAGATGTACTACCTGTAAATAACAGTCAGATTTCGTTTCATAGATAATGTATGTTGATTTGTGAGCTGATTTAGGGATTTATGTCCTTAAGTAAACTAAAAAATTATTTTATCTATAGTGTACCTTCAGTAGAATGAAAACAATGTGATATGGTTTCCATAGGACCCGTTAGTAGAAGAAGTCAAATTGAATAATTGAATAAAATATATATATGCTTATCTTAAATGCTAGCAAGTAAAATATAAAAAAGCTTAAGGGGAGAAGGGTGGCTGGGGAATGCAATTTAAACAAACACATAAAGAGGCAGTATAAATAGTGTGTAAATGTTCAGGCTCTGGAGACATTCTAAACCTTCAAATCCTATCCCTGTAACTTAACTAGCTTTTTGACTTTAGAGAAATATTTTATATTCCAGTCTTTTTGGTTCTTTTTCTGTGCAATGGAGATGATAATAGGTTGAACCACATGAAATTGTTATGGTTGGCTATTTTTTACAGCTTTATTGAGGTATAAGTGATTTACAATAAACTACACACATTTAAAGTGTACAATTTGATGATTTTTCCTAACTACGTATATATGTAAGAAACCATTGCCCTAATCAAGATATACACTGAATAGTCACTTCAGAAAGTTTTCTTGTGCCCCTTTAAAATCTATGTCTCCTTACCTCCCATCTCCAAGAAGCACTGATTTGCTCTGTCTTTATGGGTTAGTTTGCCTTTTCAGGATTTTTTCTTTTAATGAATGGAATCATTGTAATATATACCCTTTTAGTTTGACTTCATTCAGTATAATTATTTTGACATTCATTCATGTTTTTGCATGTATCAAGAATAATTGCTGACTAGTATTTCATTGTATGGATAGTCCGTAATTGGTTTATTCATTCAGGTGTTGGTGGACATTTGGATTGTTTTCTATTTTAGGTGATTATATATAGTTGTTATAAACCTTTGCATACAGAAAACAGAAAAACAAATAGTTGTTTCTTTGAAATGACCAATAAAATTAGGAAAGAGAGAAGACATAAATCTCTAATGTCAGGAATGACACAGATGACATTACTCCAAATCCTACACACATAATAAGAATAGTAAGAGAATATTATTAAAACCTGCCTACTAAGAAATTGGTTAATTAAAATATAGTGGAAAAATTCCTTGAAAGACAAAAATTGCCAAAGCTCACTCAAAAAAAAAAAAAAAAATGAGATATATGAGTAGCCATATATCTCTTGAAGAAATTGCTTTCACAACAACAAAAACAGAACTTTCCATAAAAAGAACTTTACCACTAGATGGTTTCCTAAATGGTTATACCAAGTAATTGTTAAGTAATAACAATACTACATAAATACTTCTAGAAAACTGAGGAAAGAATACTGTGCAATGTATTTTATGAGACTAGTATTACTCTGAAACCCTAACTAAATGAAGACATTATAAGACAGAAGACTGTGTAGGAACAAAATCTCCTACAGACCTAACACAAAAGTTTTTAACAGAAAGCGATCAAATCCAGTAATATATTTAAAGATTAATACATCACCACAAGTGGGGATTATCCTGGTAATACAATAATAAGCTCAATATTAAAAATCAGTATAATTCACTGTAGCCACATACTAAAGAAGAAAAACATTATAATTGCCTTGGTAGAAAGATAAAAAGCATTTGGCAAAACTTAACCTCCTTTCAGGATAAAAACTCTCAACCTGATAAAGGATATCTGTGTAAAATCCGTAGCTAACATCAAACTCAGTGGTAAAAGACTGCATGTCTTCCCCTGGACATTGAGAATTAGGCATGGATATCGACTCTAACAATTTCTATTCAGCATTTTACTGAGGGTCTTAGACAATGTGATGTGTTAAAAAAAGGGGGGGGGAAGAAAGAAAAAGAAAGAAAGAAAGAAAAGGAATACATATTGGAAAGGACGGATTAAAAATTTTTATTTTTGGGCAACCTGATTTTCTAAATACTACATCTACAAGAAGTTTTAGACTCCCAAGAGCATTTGACAGTTTTTGACTCCCAAAAGAGCAATTCTCTTGTTTTATCTTAATAATAATACAATGTAATTCAAAGGTTATGGTGATTAATTGACATGTTTGAATATGTTAATATACATATGGCATTTATCATTGTGTCTGTTTCAGAGGAAGTTATCTGCAACCCTTAGCTAATGCTTTTTGTAATGCATAAAATTGTTTATTATCAGCAAAACTTGGAAACAGCAATACAAGGCAATTTAAAATTGAAAAAAAGGTAAAAATAATGAGGAGGGACATAAATATTGGAAATATTATAGCAGATAGTGTTAGGTTAAAAAAAAAAAATGACCTCTGAGAGATGAGTAAAAACTTTGGCTCTTGAGTTTCCTAGCAGTTGATACTAAAAAGTAAACACCCACTATGATCACATGTTTATTAATATCCATACCATTTAAAAACATTTTTTAAAACCAATAAAGATGTTAATGAGAAGCACACCATTTTTGTTACTATGACCAAATAGAATATGTCTGGGCTCTCTTATTAAGGACACAATGCAACTTGGCGACCACAACCCAAGCATTTTTTAATTACAAATAAAATGACAAAATTTTAAGTATATTATATGAAGTTTATGTGGTTTTTCGTTTTACAAAGTGAATCTCAGTAAGCTATTTCTACATTGAGTGATAATGTATATTGAGCAATAATGAGCAGTAATGATGTCAACAACTATATTTCAGATAGGGCTACATACTAGGCATTGTTATACACCTTACATATTTTAATTCATTTACTATGTATGATCATATCGAGGTAATTACTATTATTGCCTATAGTTTAAAGATAAACTGATGCACAGAGAGGTCGAGTGGTTTGATTAAGGTCACACAGCTTGCAAATAGCAGAGAGAGAATTCAGAGGCCAGGTTGT
Source organism: Halichoerus grypus (assembly GCF_964656455.1). Taxonomy (NCBI): domain Eukaryota; kingdom Metazoa; phylum Chordata; class Mammalia; order Carnivora; family Phocidae; genus Halichoerus; species Halichoerus grypus. The sequence goes on from NC_135717.1 coordinate 125,158,460, forward strand.
TTAGTTCCAAAGGCCACTGTCTTTACTACCCGACCTTTCCTTTTTTGTGATCTTATAGGTACCATATAGTGCAATAGTTTTTTCATCGTTGATGTGATTGCATATCTCTAATATTCTTAGGTAGACTTGTTTACCTGTTCTGATCATTCAGGATGGAAAACCTGCTTCTCTGAATTTTCTACCCTAAGTCCACGTAGGTAAAACTGATGAATCTGATGATTCAAGTCTGAGATAGTGTAATGTTAAGCACACAGGATTTTGAGTTAGACTTTTCTAAATATATGTTCTTATTCAACTACTTACTAACTCAGTAACATTAGATGAAGCACACAACCTCTCAAAATTTTATTTTCTTCATTTGTAATTTTTTTTAAAGATTTTATTTGAGAGAGAGAGAGTGAGAGAGAGCACGAACAGGTGGAGAAGCAGATGGAGAGGGAGAGGCAGACTTCCCGCTGGGCAGGGAGCCCGATGCGGGGCTCGATCCCAGGACCCTGGGATCATGACCTGAGGCAGACGCTTAACCAACTGAGCCATACAGGGTCCCTCTTCATTTGTCATTTTTGAAATAATAATAATAGCTATCACAAGAGATTTACATGAATCAAGAGACAAGATAATTAGTAAGTGTTAGTTGAGATGGGTAGAGGGATGGGATTCCTGCTTAACTTTGCTGGCGATAAATAAATAGAAAAAAACATAAAAATAATTTCTGTTCTCTTTCTTGTATCATTTACCTTGGAATTAAGTAGCTTTTTTTTGCATCTTTGTTTAGGGTGAGAATTAAATTACTTTAAAATACTAATACTTTGTTTTTCAGTTTTCTCCTTTACCACGTGATTCCTAAAATATATGCAGTAGGGCATTTTTATGTGAGATTATCCATCTTATCAATGCATTGTAATTCCTATGTGTTGGAAACAATAGAAAAACATAGCAATTAACTCACGAATAGCACTTAATATGCTTTACTGTATTTTACCTGTTATAAGACAGTCACCTTAACTAGAACAATTGTTGTTACAAATAGATGCCATGAGATATAACATACAGAATTTAGAACTGTGTCTGGAACCTAACTGTTATGCAAGGAATAGTTTGTGGTAGTGGCAATGGTAGAACAGCAATAGTGACAGTTGTTTCATTGGACTGCAGGGGGGCATTAAAGATAAGAGCAATGTGACTTACCCTGGAGTCTGCAGGATCTAGTAGCTCCTTAAAAATGCTGGTTAAATGAGTGGATGAAGAAATACTTAAACACATAAAAAATGGTAGACTACCATTCTTCCATACCGCCTGCTGTGGAACATGCCAATTTGAAGAAAAGTAGAAATATGGTCAGGTATAGTTTTCACCTAATCTTCAAGAACATGATCATTTTTGTGTCAAAAAACTGGAAGCAGTACAGATGACAGCATCCATGTCCATATATTCTAAGAGAGGTTAGGGAAAATACAAACTAACTCAATATTGTCTTGTTAAAAGACTCAGAACTGGGAAAGGCTAGGAAAAGTTTAAAAAGTTATAAGAGAAATAGATTCTGATTCATCCTGTTTGTGATATAGGGACTCAAAAAAAGGAAAAGAAAAGAACATCATTTTTTTAAAGTAAAGATTCCTATCTATTCTGGTTATTAATTTTATTTTAGAAACGGCCCTTAATATTTTCTCTATGAAACAAGTGTTGCATGACTATTACTTAACTAAGGTTATCATTGACATGTGACTAATTCAGAATATATAATGATTGCATTTGTATTTTCTCAGAATCTATATAGTAAAAAATGTACTACTTTTTTCCCTTTGTGGTGTTGAATAAATTATTCGAAGAATAAAAAGTATTTTAGTAATATGATTTTCAAGTGTGTGTACTAAAACATTCTAATAAGTTATAAAAAGCAGTTTGAAATAGTTCTTCTGAGGTAAAACTGAGGATTACCCTGATTTAAAAAGTACTTTATCAGGGCACGTGAGTGGTGCAGTTGGTTAAGCATTGACTCTTGGTTTCCGGTTCAGGTCCTGATCTCAGGGTTGTGGATCTCTGCCTCCTTCAGAGTCGGCTTGGGATTTTCACTCCCTCTCCCTCTGCCTCTCTGCCTCGCATGCTCTCTCTTTCCAAAATAAATAAATCAATCTTAAAAAAAAAGTACTTTATCTACTCTTGTTTTTATATTACCAGTGACACAATAATTAAACATTTGATAAAATGTAAACTGAAATCTCTTTAATGATTTCTTTTGTAACACTGATGTCCAGATAATCTTGGAAAATTCTTGTAAGGGCAGTAAAATCTGGAAGGCCATTGTCAATGACTGAAAGTTCACAGAGGTAGTAATTTGTTATATTGCTGAAATAATCATAATGGGCACCTAGTGTTCATCTTTGGAGAAAACCTCTTTAAGGGTCAAAACATGGTCAGGTAATGGACTTTTTTATAAGAACAAATCAATGAGTAACTGTCTTTTAATATTTACAGATGGATACAAAATGGTGTTAAGTAGAAATCACAAATTCTTTAATAACAATTTCTCTACTAGTTTTTAATAGGGACATTGAAAGAGGCCAGAATAGACCCACTGAAGAGTCTAACAATTTTAAGTGCTTATTCTGTAAATCACAGGAAGTATTTTCTTTGCTGGAAACTTAGGTAAAAAGAAAGGTTGTATCATAAAAATCATACAGTTTTAGAAAGTTAATATTGTGTAGAGTCATTCAAAATAAGGCACTTGGGAAGGCAGATTCAAGGACATGGAGACATATTCTTAAAAGTGTGTGCCGCTGGGGGGGAAAGATGGCAGAGGAGTAGGGGACCCTATTTCAACTGGTCCCCGGAATTGAGCTGGATATCTACCAGACCACTCTGAGCACCCACGAAACCAGCCTGAGATGTAAGAAGATCTGGATCTCTACAAACAGAATATCGCAGGCAGTTGGTTTTGAGGTACGAAGCGGGGAGCCGTGATTCAGCGGGCAGATATCAGAGGATAAATGACAGCGGGAGGGTGCCTGGCCGTGGGGATCCTACACTGCCGGTGAGCAACAGCCTTGCAGGCTGGGGATGGGGCACAGACTTGCAGACCAGTAGTGGCGGAGAAAGGACTTTAGGGCAGCCCCCGCGGCGGAAACCCCGAGCGGCGGGGTAGCGCCTGTGAATTGCAGCCCCCGTGGCGGAACCCTGGAGCGGTGGAGTCACGCACGTGTGAACTGGGAGCAGCTGGCGGTTTTAGAAGCACAAAGGGCAGAGACGTGTCCCGACCTGGAGGCAGGACTGGGGGCGCTGCGGAGGGGCACACAACCCAGGATGCTGCAGTTTATAGCAGCACGGACAGAAACGGAGATGGTGTGGCCTGGAGAGCTCACTGAAGAACAGACTGCGGTGTCTATCACCCAGCCACCCCATCCCTCCCACCCCAACCCCCACTCCAGCAACCCTCAGTTTGTTTCCTGAGATTAAGAATTCCTCATATCAGTGAGGTCATATGATACATGTCTTTCTCCGATTGACTTATTTCGCTCAGCATAACACCCTCCAGTTCCACCCACGTCATTTCAAATGGCAAGATCTCATTTCTTTTGATGGCTGCATAATATTCCATTGTATATATATACCATCTCTTCTTTATCCATTCATCTGTCAATGGACATCTAGGCTCTTTCCACAGTTTGGCTATTGTGGACATTGCTGCTATAAACATCGGGGTGCACGTACCCCTTCGGATCCCTACATTTGTATCTTTGGGGTAAATACCCGGTAGTGCAATTGCTGGATCATATGGTAGCTCTATCTTCAACTTTTTGAGGAACCTCCATACTGTTTTCCAGAGTGGTTGCACCAGCTTGCATTCCCACCAACAGTGTAGAAGGGTTCCCCTTTCTCCGCATCCCTACCAACACCTGTCGTTTCCTGACTTGTTAATTTTAGCCATTCTGACTGGTGTGAGGTGGTATCTCATTGAGGTTTTCATTTGGATTTCCCTGATGCCGAGCGATGTTGAGCACTTTTTCATGTGTCTGTTGGCCATTTGGATGTCTTCTTTGCAGAAATGTCTGTTCATGTCTTCTGCCCATTTCTTGATTGGATTCTTTGTTCTTTGGGTGTTGAGTTTGATAAGTTCTTTATAGATTTTGGATACTAGCCCTTTATCTGATATGTCATTTGCAAATATCTTCTCCCATTCTGTCTGTTGTCTTTTGGCTTTGTTGACTGTTTCCTTTGCTTTGCAAAAGCTTTTTATCTTGATGAAGTCCCAATAGTTCCCTTTTGCCCTTGCTTCCCTTGCCTTTGGTGATGTTTCTAGGAAGAAGTTGCTGCGGCTGAGGTCGAAGAGGTTTGCTGCCTGTGTTCTCCTTTAGGATTTTGATGGACTCCTGTCTCACATTTAGGTCTTTCAACCATTTTGAGTCTATTTTTGTGTGTGGTGTAAAGTAATGTATGGTGATTAACATAACAATAAAATAATTAAAAAAAAAAAGAACAGACTGCGGTCTCTCTGCTCTGAGGCAGAGGGTTGGAAACTGTCTCTTCTGCTCTGACTCGTGGAATAGACACGGAAAGCCACCAGGGAAAGCCGCCAGAGAACAAAAACCCCTAAAATTGAATCCTGCTGAGCCCATCCCCTGCCACAGGGGGGCAGGGCAGCTCTGCCCAAACAGGGTGCCTGAGTAACAGCGCGGCAGGCCCCTCCCCCAGAAGACAGGCTGGGAAAACAAGAGGCCAGCAACCCTAAGGTCCCAAGAAAACAGGTGCATCTTGCTTGGGTTCTGGTCAATAATTTGGACTCTATACATTCCCTCAACCACCCATCAACAGAATGACTAGGAGGAGGAACCCCCAAAATAGAAAAGACTCAGAGATTATGACTTATGCTGCAGATTTACAAATGGATGCAGATATAACCAAGATGTCAGAGATGGAATTCAGGCTAGCAATTGTGAAGACAATGGCTAGAATGGAGAAATCAATTACTGGCAACATAGAGTCTCTAAGGGCAGAAATAAAAGGTGAATTGGCAGAACTTAAAAATGCTATCAATGAGATCCAATCCAATCTAGATAATCTAACAGCTAGGGTAACTGAGGCAGAAGAGTGAATAAGCGACCTGGAAGACAATATAATAGATAAAAAGGGAAAAGAGGAGGCCAGGGAAAAACAACTCAGAATCCATGAAAATAGAATCAGAGAAAGAAGTGACACCATGAAGCGTTCCAATGTCAGAATAATTAGAATCCCAGAGGGAGTGGAGAGAGAGAGAGGACTAGAAGATGTATTTGAGCAAATCATAGCTGAGAACTTCCCTAATCTGGGGAATGAAACAAACATTCGCATCCTAGAGGCAGAGAGGACCCCTCCCAAGATCAAGGAAAACAGGCCAACACCCCGGCATGTAATAGTAAAACTTGCAAATCTTAGAACCAAGGAAACCATCTTAAGGGCAGTTAGGGGGAAGAGATTCCTTACGTACAGAGGGATGAACATCAGAATAACATCAGACCTATCCACAGAGACCTGGCAAGCCAGAAAGGCCTGGCAAGACATATTCAGGGTACTAAATGAGAAGAACATGCAGCCAAGAATACTTTATCTGGCAAGGCTTTCATTTAGAATGGATGGAGAAATGCAGAGCTTCCACGACTGGCAGAAACTGAAAGAATATGTGACCACTAAGCCGGCCCTGCAAGAAATATTAAGGGAGGTTCTATAAAAGGAGAAAGACCCCAAGAGTGATACACAACACAAATTTACAGGGACAATCTATAAAAACAACGTCTTCACAGGCAATATGATGACAGTTAATTCATATCTTTCAATAATCACTCTCAACATGAATGGCCTAAATGCTCCCATAAAACAGCACAGGGTTGCAGATTGGATAAAAAGACAGGACCCATCCGTATGCTGTCTACAAAAGACTCATTTTGAACCTAAAGATACATCCAGACTGAAAGTGAAGGGATGGAGATCCATCTTCCATGCCAGCGGACCTCAAAAGAAAGCTGGGGTAGCAATTCTTCTTTCAGACAAATTAGATTTTAAACTACAGTCTGTAATAAGGGACACACAAGGACAGTATATCATTCTTAAAGGGTCTATCCAACAAGAAGATCTAACAATTGTAAATATCTATGCCCCCAACGTGGGAGCAGCCATCTACATAAGCCAACTGTTAACCAAAAAAAAGATTCATATTGATAACAATACATTAATTGTAGGAGACCTCAATACTCCACTCTCAGCAATGGACAGATCATCTAAGCAGAAAATCAACAAGGAAACAAGAGCTTTGAATGATACATTGGACCAGATGGACCTCATAGATATTTACAGAACATTCCACCCTAAAACAACAGAATACTTATCCTTCTCGAGTGCACATGGAACTTTCTCCAGAATAGAGCACATACTGGGTCACAGATCAGGTCTCAACCGATACCAAAAGATTGAGATTATTCCCTGCATATTCTCAGACCACAATGCTCTAAAACTGGAACTCAATCACAAGAAAAAATTTGGCAGAAATTCAAACACTTGGAAGTTAAGACCATTCTGCTCAAGAATGTTTGCGTCAACCAGGAAATCAAAGAAGAACTTAAACAATTCATGGAAAACAATGAGAAGGAAAACACATCGGTCCAAAACCTATGGGATACTGCAAAGGCGGTCCTAAAGGGGAAATACATAGCCATCCAAGCCTCACTCAAAAAAATAGAAAAATCCCAAATTCACCAACTAACTCTACACCTTAAAGAACTAGAGAAAAAGCAACAAATGATGCCTAAGCCACGCATTAGAAGAGAAATAATTAAAATTAGAGCAGAAATCAATGAATTAGAAACCAGCAATACAGTAGATCAGATCAACGAAACTAGAAGTTGGTGCTTTGAAAGAATTAATAAGATCGATAAACCACTGGCCAGACTTATCCAAAAGAAAAGAGAAAGGACCCAAATTAATAAAATTATGAATGAAAGGGGAGAGATCATGACTAACACCAAGGAAATAGAAACAATTATTAGAAATTATTATCAACAGCTATATGCCAATAAACTGAGCAATCTGGATGAAATGGAGGCCTTCCCGGAAACCTATAAGCTGCCAAGACTGAAACAGGAAGAAATTGACAACCTGAATAGGCCAATAACCAGTAATGAGATTGAAGCAGTGATCAAAAACCTCCCCAAAAACAAGAGTCCAGGGCCTGATGGATTCCCTGGGGAACTCTACCAAACATTCAAAGAAGACATAATACCTATTCTACTGAAGCTGTTTCAAAAAATAGAAACAGAAGGAAACCTTCCAAACTCCTTCTATGAGGCCAGCATTACCTTAATCCCCAAACCAGGCAAAGGCCCCATCAAAAAGGAGAATTTCAGACCGATATCCCTGATGAATATGGATTCCAAAATCCTCAACAAAATCCTAGCTAATAGGATCCAACAATACATTAAAAGGATCATCCACCACGACCAAGTGGGATTTATCCCCGGGATGCAAGGGTGATTCAACATTCACAAATCAATCAATGTGATAGAACACATTAATAAGAGGAGGGAGAAGAACCATATGGTCCTCTCAATTGATGCAGAAAAAGCATTTGACAAAATACAACATCCTTTCCTGTTTAAAACTCTTCAGAGTATAGGGATAGAGGGAACATTCCTCAAGTTCATAAAATCCATCTATGAAAAACCCACAGCAAATATCATCCTCAATGGGGAAAAGCTGAGAGCCTTTCCCTTAAGATCAGGAACACGTCAAGGATGCCAACTCTCACCACTATTGTTCAACATAGTACTAGAAGTCCTAGCAACAGCAATCAGACAACAAAAGAAATAAAAGGCAAAGAAATAGTCAAACTCTCTCTTTTCACAGACGACATGATACTTTATGTGGAAAACCCAAAAGACTCCACCCCCAAATTACTAGAACTCATCCAGCAATTCAGTAATGTGGCAGGATACAAAATACAATGCACAGAAATCAGTTGCTTTCTTATACACTAACAACGCAAGTGTAGAAAGAGAAATTAGAGAAACGATTCCATTTACAATAGCACCAAAAACCGTAAGATACCTCGGAATAAACCTAACCAAAGAGGTAAAGGATCTATACTCTAGGAACTACAGAACACTCATGAAAGAAATTGAAGAAGACACAAAAAGATGGAAAAACATTCCATGCTCATGGATCGGAAGAATAAACATTGTTAAAATGTCTATGCTACCCAGAGCAATCTATACCTTCAGTGCCATCCCGATCAAAATTCCAATGACATTTTTCAAAGTGCTGGAACAAACAATCCTAATATTTGTATGGAATCAGAGAAGACTCCGAATCGCCAAGGAAATGTTGAAAAAGAAAAACAAAGCTGGGGGCATCACGTTGCCCGATTTCAAGCTATATTACAAAGCTGTGATCGCCAAGACAGCATGGTACTGGCACAAAAACAGACATATAGACCAATGGAACAGAATAGAGAACCCACATATGGACCCTAGTGCCACCGGAAGTCTTGGGAGTATTTTAAGGAGTCATGTGATCTGACATGCAATGCAGAAAAGACAGTCTCTTCAATAAATGGTGCTGGGAAAATTGGACAGCCACATGCAGAAGAATGAAACTCGACCATTCTCTAACACCATTCACAAAGATAAACTCAAAGTGGATGAAAGACCTCAATGTGAGACAGGAATCCATCCAAATCCTAGAGGAGAACATAGGCAGTAACCTCTTTGACATCGGCCACAGCAACTTCTTTCAAGACACATCTCCAAAAGCTAGTGAAATAAAAGCAAAAATGAACTTTTGGGACTTCATCAAGATAAAAAACTTCTGCACAGCAAAGGAAACAATCAACAAAACAAAGAGGCAACCCACAGAATGGGAGAAGATATTTACAAATGACACTACAGATAAAGGGCTGGTATCCAAGATCTATAAAGAACTTCTCAAACTCAACACCCAGAAAACAAATAATCAAGTCTAAAGTGGGCAGAAGATATGTAAAGACACTTCTCTGAAGAAGACATACAAATGGCTAACAGACACATGAAAAAATGTTCATCATCATTAGCCATCAGGGAAATCCAAATCAAAACCACACTGAGATACCACCTTACACCAGTTAGAATGGCAAAAACGGACAGGGAAACAACAAATGTTGGAGAGGTTGTGGAGAAAGGGGAACCCTCTTACACTGTTGGTGGGAATGCAAGTTGGTACAGCCGCTTTGAAAAAGTGTGGGTCTCAGGGCCAGTGGCGCAATGGATAACGCGTCTGACTACGGAAAACAGTGTGGAGGTTCCTCAAAAATTTAAAAATAGAGCTACCCTATGACCCAGCAATTGCACTACTGGGTATTTACCCCAAAGACACGGATGTAGTGAAAAGAAGGGCCATATGCACCCCAATGTTCATAGCAGCAATGTCCGCAATAGCCAAACTATGGAAAGAGCCAAGATGCCCTTCAACAGATGAATGGATAAAGAAGATGTGGTCCATATATACAATGGAATATCACTCAGCCATCAGAAAGGATGAATACCCAACTTTTACATCAACATGGATGGGACTAGAGGAGATTATGCTAAGTGAAATAAGTCAAGCAGAGAAAGTCAATTATCATATGGTTTCACTTATTTGTGGAACATAAGGAATAGCATGGAGGACGTTAGGAGAAGGAAGGGAAAAATGGGGGTGGGGAATTGGAGGGAGAGATGAACCATGAGAGACTATGGACTCTGAGAAACAAACAGGGTTTTAGAGGGGAGGGGGAAGGGGGGATTGGTTAGCCCGGTGATGGGTATTAAGGAGGGCACGTACTGCATGGAGCACTGGGTGTTATACGAAAACAATGGATCGTGGATCAGCACATCAAAAACCAATGATGTATGGTGACTAACATAACATAATAAAATTAAAAAAAAAAAAATAGTGTGTGCCTACATGACCTAAATATGCTTTTAAAAAAATATAATTAAAAATAGGTAAAAAACAGGGGTGTCTGGCTGGCTCAGTCAGTGGAGCATGTGACTCTTGAACTTGGGGTTGTATGTTCAAGCTCCACATTGGGTGTAGAGATTACTTAAAAATAAAAATCTTTAAAAGGGGATGCCTGGGTGGCTTAGTTGGTTAAGTGTCTGCCTTTGGCTCAGGTCATGATCTGGGGTCCTGGGATTGAGCACTGTATAGGGCTCCCTGCTCAGCGGGGAGTCTGCTGCTTCCTCTCCTTCTCCCCCTATCATGCTCTCTCTCACTGGTTGTCTCTCACTCTCTATCTCAAATAAATAGTCTTTTAAAAAATCTTTAAAAAATAGGTAAACAACAATAAAACAGTTGATTTGCATTACATGATAGGAATTGTATCATATTTAGATAGGCATCATTTTATCTAATCCTCATGAATTTCATTCATTCATTATTGTTTTTCAATGAGTAACTATTTAAATGTTTGATGAACTAAAAGAAGCTGGGACTTTGGAAAAAGAAGAAAAGTAGCACGTGAAAGTTATCAGGGAGGTAAATGATTGAAAGGACCTTCACATTTACCCTAGAGCCACCGGAAGTCTAGGGAGTATTTTAAGGAGTCATGTGATCTGACTTATGTTTTGACAGGATTACATTGGCTGTTGTCCTGAGCATTGAGACCTTCTAATTCATTAATCCAGTTTAAGAATGATGTTAGCTTGCAACAGGCAAATAGCAGTAGATATGGTGAGAAGGGACTGGATGTTTTATTTTTCTAAAACAGAGGCAAAAGGATGTACTGAAACAGCACATGTAAGCTATAAGAGAAGACTGGATTTGAGCATGTTGCTAAAGTTTTTACTTGGTAGGGTTTTGTTAACTGAGAAGGGGAAAGTTGTTGAAAAAGCAGGTTGAAAAGATGGAGAAGAATAATAGTTTTGTTCAGGGCATGTTGAGTTTCTGTCAAGGAGGAAATTGAATAAGTTTGGACATATCTAGTAGGGAATTGGATAGATTGATCTGCTCAGCACTCAGAGGGAAGTTCTGACTATAGGTATACATTTGAAATGTGCAAAAATATACATAAAAATAGCACACAGAAGGGCGCCTGGGTGGCTCAGATGGTTAAGCGTCTGCCTTCGGCTCAGGTCATGATCCCAGGGTCTTGGGATCGAGTCCTGCATCGGGCTCCCTGCTCAGCGGGGAGCCTGCTTCTCCCTCTGCCTCTCTCTCTGTCTCTTATGAATAAATAAAATCTTTAAAAAAAAAATAGCACACAGATAAAGGCATGTGAATGATTGAGCTCATCAAGTAGGTGGTTATAAAGGTAAAAGAGAAGAAGTTAAGAGGCAGAGCTCTGGGGAATTGAAATGTTAAGGAAATAAGGAGAATCTATCAAAGGAGACAGAGGAAGAGTCATTGCCATAGGTGGATAATCAGGGGAGAAATTAAACGGTCTGATAGCCATGTGAAGAACATGTTTCAAAGAGAAGAGAGTGATCAACTATTCATAGTTAAATGGAATGCTAAATTGTGTGCCCACCTTTATCCAAAAATGTTAGATTACAATCATGTTCTCAGGTAATTAGAGATCTCCTCAGGGAGTCAAAGGCAATATACAGTCTTTGGATAATGGTACCAATAATGAGAGTCAACCATTCACTAGAAAAAGTATATGATACATATGCTTGAAGGCATCAGATACCTAATAAGAGAGTAGAAAAATAAATATAGGCCAGATCTGGACAGGATGGAAGTCCAGTTCAGATGAGATTAGCAATTCATGCCCCTTTGCCCTGTTTCTTAAGTCACAGTTTTTGAGGAGAATAAGTAGGCTAAGAAGCTAAGTTAAAGTTTTAACTTAGTTGTTGAGCTAAGGCAGCAGAAATGTCGTGTCAAGAACACAGGAGGGAACCCTGCTGAACCCATTTGCTCAAATCCCAATTCCTGAAATTTGGTTAAGTGATTGCAGACTAAATGTGCCCTTGTACAGGGTGAAAGCAAAGATAAAATTCCTAAGAGATTAATATGATGTATTGTACCTAAAGTTACTGCTGTAATTGTCATGGATATTTGGTGCTCCATAAAAAAATAACCACCCAGAAGGGGAGAAAGAACAACATGAACAAAAGCAAAGAAAATTACAGAAAATAAAAATAGATTAAAGACCTTCTAGATAATGAGTCATCAGATTCTCATATAAAATAACTATATTTAGTATTTTAGAAATATAAAAAAAGTTAAACATGTGGTAGAAAACTCAGAACTTCACATGTATAATAACCAAACTTGAAAACTTGATGGATTTAATGACCTATTTCCTACAACCAAAGAGATAATGAACAGGAAGAACGAGAAAGAAAGAATGAGGAAGTACTCACATGGGACAGGCTGTATCTAGAGACTATAGAAGAGAAGCAAATTCTATGCAAAGAAAGCAGAACGAGGTAAGAGAAGAAATAGAAATTTATGAGGAAGAAAATATAATCAGAATAAAAATCAAATTCTAAGAATTTTGGAGGGAAGTTCTAGTAAAACTGATAAATCTCTGGCGAATTGTATCGAGAAAATAAGAGAAGAGCTAACTAATATCAGAAATGGAAAAAGAACATCATTAACTATCATTATAAGAAGATATAAATAAATTTATGGATTAAATGGATAAATCTGAAGAAATTACAATTTATATAATCTTACATATAAAGAACTAAAAAATCTGGATAGTTCTATAAACAATAAAGGAATATATAATATATATTTTTCAATCCCACTAAGTAAGATTTAGGTCCAGAAGACTTCATTAATGAATTCTGCTAAGCATGAACAGAAAAATCAAGGCCAATCTTACATACACGTATACATATACATATACGTATACTTCTACATATATTTCTACATACACTTCTACATATACTTCTACATATACTTTGCATATACTTTTTTAAGGGAAAATGAAACCAGCCTAATTTTAACAATAAAAGACAAGTATATTAAGAAAGAGAAACACAGGCTAATGAATACAGAATTAAAAATTATAAACAAAATATTAACAAACCAAATTAAAGACTATCTGAAAAGGATTACACATTGCAGTCAGATTGGTTTTGTTCTAGGAATGCAATATTGTTTTCACCCTGAGATACCAATCAATGTAATTCACCAGATTAGCAGAATGAGAAAATCTACACAATCATTGCAATAAAGGTAGGAAAAAGGATAGTTAAAATACAAACTCAATTTTTGTTAAAATTTCTCAGCAAATTAAAAATAGAAGAAAATTACGTAAGGTATTAAATTTTATATAACAAAAACTACATTAAAAATCATAGTAGATGGTGAAATGTTGAAAGTTTTCTTCTTGTGACCACAAACAAGGCAGGAGGCTCACAGTCACTTTTACTTTTGTACTGGAGGTACTAGCCAGCACAATAAGGAAGAAAAGTTAACAAAAATATAAATACTAGAAATGAAGAATTTGAGAATGAAGAAAATGAAGAATAAAAATTTCATCCTAACCAAAATTTGTTATTTTTATCTAGAATATCTAAATGAATATAGGATTAAATAAAAGACTTTAGAAGCTTGGTAGATGCAGGTCCAAAACATGAAAATAAACTGACCAGAAACAAAAAGCCAATATATGAACAATTATTAAAATTACTCAAAATAACAAATATTTAGGAGTAGATTGCATACAAATTATTAATAGCTCTACAAAGCAAAATATAAAATACTCTTGAGAGCAAACCCAAATAAATGGAGGAATATATCCTGTCCATTGGGGGAATATATATATTGAAAAATTTATTTAAAGGATTTACCCAATTGTGAGGTCTGGTAATAGAAAATCTAATAGAGAAGATGGCAGGGTGGAAACTCATGCAGGAGTTTCTGTTACAGCCTTTCAGCAGAATTTCTTCTTCACTGGGAAAGCTCAGTTTTTGCTTTTAAGCCCTTTTGACTGATTGGATGAGGCCCACCAACATCATTAAGGGTTGTCTGCTTTATTTAAGGTCAAGTGATTGTAAATGTTGACCACATCTGCAAGATACCTTCACATACCTAGTAGGGTGAAATTTATGGGACTGTAACATAACCAAATTGACACTTAAAAGTAACCATCACAGTAGAGTAGTTCATAAATTAGCTGTTATCTTTCCCATTTACCTATGAGAAAACAGAGAATCATTGATTTTATATAAAAGCCCCAGTTTCACTAAACTTACTTGTGGCTGAGCTAAGACTTTCATTCAGGTCTACTGGGCTCTCAAATTCAAAATTTTAACCAGTATATTATAAAACTAAGAACACAAAAATATTTTTAAAACTATGTTTGGAACAAAGCACTATTTCTCTGGTTTCCATTTGTCTCTCTTTTCCCACATGTGTGAGAGGTTGCGTAACAGAGTCAGATACAGTCAGAATTCCACTGTGGTGACCTAACTCTTCCGGTCATAGAGCAGGTAGAGGAAGTGATTCTGGACAAGAATGTAAAGGTGGTCCCGTCAACATTCCATATCCAACAATCCTGTATTTCCTTTGGTAATTGAGAGCACTGGTTTAGTGCTATTAACATTTTTTTTCTTTAGAGTATGAAATACAAATATTTGATCTGAATTTTCTTTGGTGAATGCTTAATGTTTAGGGCCAATTGCATTTTAAGCTGCTAAATGTCAGGTCATTTGGAGACACAATGAGATGACAAAAAAGGCGTTTTACTTTGTTGATAAAAAAGGTTGAAGAGCACATTTTTCATACTCTTTTTCACAAAATAACTCTTCTGACTCGTTTCAGCTTTTCCAATAAAATATTGCATTATCATATTGTAAGTAGTAAGGTCAATTAGTACATGCTTCTGCAAAGTGTTCTATTCTTAGCATCAAAGGAGTTACTAGTAAAAGGTTGTGCTTGTCAACTTCATTCATATTCAGGTTGTCTAAATTATAAACATTCTGTCTTAAAAGCTTTTATATTCTCTGAACTGCTCAATTACATTACTTCTCTACCAAACTGTCAAATTTATATTACTTCAATCATATATTTTTTTCTCAATCCATCTTTGGCAATCCTTCTCAAACATGACTTAAAAATTTTTTTTATCTATTTTAAGTTCTCTAAATGGCCAAGTGTGTAGCTTAAGCTTTGTATTATTTGAAAGGGTGCTTACATTTCTGACAGTATTATGAAACATCAAGTTTGAGCAATGATCTGTGATATGGGTAAATTCTTATTGTTATGCAGTCAATAATATTTCTTTGTATTCTTCTATAAATATATTATTAAATAAATGTTATATTTCCATGTTATTTACCATGAGACAAATATTACATAGAGGATGTTAAGGATTAGGGAACACATGCAAAGGGAAAAAGTCAAATTTTGTCCAGGAGCATCCTTTCCTCCTGATCTACCTTCAGCCTTAGAAAACAGAAATGTTAAAAGTAAAAGGATAGGAAAAGATAATCCATATTGTAAAAATAAGAAAGCTAATTTAGTAACACCAACATCATATAAGAGTTTCAGGCAAAAATCATTGCTGAACTTGAAGAGGGACATCTCATAGTAATAAAATGTTAAGTTAAACATCCATATATAATAACACTAAGTTTGTATGCATGTAATAACAAGATTTAAAATATATGAGGCAAAACTGACAGAAATAAATGGAGAAATGGAGAAATTCAGAGTCATCTTTGGAAACTTTGAAGAAACTTCTCAGTAAATGATAGGGGCCACGTAGACCCCCAATATATATATATTATATATATATACATAATATACATATATATAATATAGAGCAGCATGAAAAACAAACAAAATGACATATATAAAGCACATCCACCAATACCTCCACAATGAAAAGTATTTTCAAATGCACTTGAAGCACTTGCCAAATGGATCGTATACTTCTCAACAAGAACAAGCCTACACAAATTTCAAAAGACAAATTAAAATCCAAAAAAAATATGTTCTTTAACAACGGTGGAATTAAGCTAGAATCGAGTAATAGAAAGATAAGTGGAAAATCCCTTAAGCAAGCAAGCAATATATTTCTGAATAACCCATAGGTTAAAGGAGAAATAAAACTAGAAATTTGAATGTTCCAAACTGGAAAATGGAAATAGTACAACAATTGTGAGGGAGCTAAAGCCATGCATAGAGGGAAATTTATAGCCTAAATGTTAGAAAAGAAGAAAAGCTTAAAAAAATAAACCTAATACAGCTTT
This sequence comes from Halichoerus grypus, assembly GCF_964656455.1. Lineage (NCBI taxonomy): Eukaryota > Metazoa > Chordata > Mammalia > Carnivora > Phocidae > Halichoerus > Halichoerus grypus. Next base: position 125,174,650 of record NC_135717.1, read on the forward strand.
CTTAATAATCTAGAAAAAGGATATTAAATTAAACATAAATGCAAGTAGAAGAAAAAAAGAAAAAGGACATTAAGCATAAATGCAAGAAGAAGAAAGGAAATAAAGAGAAAATCAGAAATCAATAAAATGAAAAAAAAATGTGCAAAGACAAGTTCAGCAAACCAAAACTTGAGTTCTTGGAAAATTAAATAAAATTGCTAGGCCACTAGCAGGTCTTACTAAGAATAAAAGAGAAGAATACAAATTGGCAATACTGGGAATGAAGAAAAGAGATTACCACTTCATATTTTTAAAATATAAAAATAATATGCACAACTCTAGGAAAATAAATAAAAAATTTGGATGAATGGACATATTTCTTGAAAAATATAACTTGATAAAAACAAAAAAGGAATAAAACCTCTGTGTGGTCCTATAGTTATTAAAGGAATATGAAATGTAAATAAAAACGTTCCTACTAAGTATGTTCAGTGATAAATTATTCAAAATATTTAAGTAATAAATAGCAGCGATTTTAAATGAAATCTTCTAGAGTCAAAACCAACTTTTAAAGGAACTCTTCCTAACTCATTTAATGAAGTCATCAAAACTTTCTGAAGCCAGGGCGCCTGGGTGGCTCAGTCGTTAAGTGTCTGCCTTCGGCTCAGGTCATGATCCCAGGGTCCTCGGGTTGAGCCCCCACATCGGGCTCTCTGCTCCGCGGGAAGCCTGCTTTTCCCTCTCCCACTCCCCCTGCTTGTGTTCCCTCTCTCTCTGTCTCTCTCTGTCAAATAAAAATTAATTAATTTAAAAAAATCTGTTAAAAAAAAACTTTCTGAAGCCAAAACAAGACAATAATATTAAAAAATAAAGGTCAATTTCTTTAATAAATAAAATTCTCAATATTACCAAAGATAAGATGAACAACTAAATTCAAAAATAAGTCAAAAGGACATTGCATCACAAATAAAGGAAGTTTACATACCAGAATGCAAATTTAGTTTAACATTTGGTAGTATTAACAGAAAAAGTAGTCATCTCCATAAAAACCATAAAAACATTTAGTAAATTTCAACATTTATAAATGATAAAGAACTTTTGGCATTCTAGAAATAAAAAGGAATTTCTATTGTATATTCTATATATAACTAACATGATACTTTGGGAAAAGCCATTCATCAAATTCAATATAATCTAGGGGTTTTTCTTCTTTTTTTTCTTTCTCTTTTTTTTTCTTTTCTTTCTTTTTTACCAAAATCAATATTAAACTATAGACATTTTGCTAAGAATTCCACAGATAGGGATTCTCCTCCTAGCAAATGTCATTAGTCCTTTTATCAGGACGTAAGCTATCAGCATATTTACAAAGAAATTGGACCAGGCCATCTGCTTTCTTTCCTAGGAAGAATATTCAGTAATATGAGAGAAACAGGTTGCAGACCAAATAAATTTGCTCTAACTTTCTTTCCACAGAAAAACACATGCACTAGATTTTCTCATGGTAAGTGAATTTGATTTTTATTTTGATTCTAGGGAAATTATATTTCCTGTATCATGGATACAGAAAGTTTTTTAAAAAATTTTTATTTAGATAAGTAAATATGTCTATTACCTAGTCTTGTTTTGCAGCACCTTCTTTGCTCACTTGGACCTAAAACAGATTGCTTCATTATGCTGCTTCCATTTGTCAAAATTGTAGAAACAGCTAATTGCAGACATCATAAGCTACTTCAAGTCCTGACTTCAAAGGTGACAATTCTTTGCTTGATCAGACTTTTAGTCAGACTCCTAAACTTTCTTCTCAGCTCATATGTATACTTTCTTGTAAATTCCAGTTTTAGCAAGAATCTTGCTAAGTCAGTTTAACAAAAACCCTCCACTCTCAATGTCTGATCACCCTTGATATCTAATAAGGTTCCTCATCTTCCACCTTCTCTCAGATCATGTCTGATCACATTAGGTCAGGTTAGCCAAATCTCCCCTTACTCTTATGTTACCTCTTAGTAATTTCCCATCAGCTGACCCCCACCTTGCTCCATGGCTATCAATTTCTACTTACCCAGGCTGTATTTGGGGTTGAGCCCAATCTCCTTCCCCCACTGCAGAATCCCATTGCAGGTGTCACTATGCCTTTTGTGATGGTCTTGAATAAAGTCTGCCTTACCATCTTTAACAAATGTTCACACACACACACACACACACACACACACACACACACACACACACACTGGTCCTATATGTCAGTGATTAGTGGAGTCAGAGCAACAATTTACTAGATCAGCAAATATGCGAGGAGCAATGACAATTTTGAGTAACAGTTCTCAGTTCACCAGAATTTTTTCAATTAATATTTTTTCCTGGTTAAGGGAGGAAAAACAGTAACAAGAAAAAAGAATCAGGTGTTCTGTGATAGTTGTAGGATTGACAGCTAAATTCTGGATTTTCCTACAAGCATAAGACTGATACTTCTTTCTCTGCTTGCACATGTAAGAGTTCTGAGTTCCAGAAGTCAGGTGTAAGTAGGAGATACTCTTGTAGCAGGGATAGAAACATAGTTGCTTGAGTTAGCCAGTGCGGTCGGATGGCCACCTGTGAACAAATTCTAACCAGCAGCTGAGCTAAGCTAATGAAGAATTTTTGTGGTGTACCGTTATTTTTTATTTTTGTTAAATCTTAAAAAAAAAAAAAAAAAAGGTCATTTAGAGGCAGGGAGATTAGTGGATTTTGCTTTTGTTTGCAGCAACCAGTCAGGAAAAGTTCAGTTCAGCTCAGATCACTATGTTCAGGGAAGCATATTAATCCTGCTTTGATTTAAGAGAGAGTTGCTTATTCAAGTGTTGATAGGGCCTGGATGTACATCATGAGGCACTAGAACATAGAGATTAAAGGAAGATGCTTAATAAAGAGAAAGTCTTGATTTGAATTCTCAATTGTGACATTAGTCTAGAACAAATCTCTCTGTACTGTAAGTTGATCATATATAGATGAAGATAATTAAAATGGCATGTGGTGGTATGAGGATTAAATCATATATGTATGGTGCTTAGGATAGTTCCCAGAGCACTGCACACAATAGAGGTAAGCTATCACTATATAGAGAGCAGGATGGTAACAAAACGGTCTAGGCAGAAGTAACTTTTTGCTGTCAGGCAGAGAGCCATGTGAGGATCTAGGAGGGCTCATAAAGAGTACACATTGTAAGCAGTGCCTAAGGGTACAGTTAAATAGGGTCTAAATACGTAGGGAGTGAGACTGTCAGTTACAGAAGCCAGGTCCCAGTCATTTCTGATTTTAAATTAGAGTTATTTCTGCTCTCTCCTTTTGGAAATCTCCCCCCAAATTAAAGAGAACCAAGTACAGGTTTTAAAAAAATTAGTAGATATCCGTAACCCTAAATTAAAATATATGAGGGAAAACTACTAAATGCAATTAAGCTCAAAATGGGGTGATTAAGATCAAGTCACCTATAAATAAAGCAGATAGAGAACTGTAGTTCTCTAAAGCAGAATTTTGTTCTCTGAGGAAGAAAGCTAACAACCCCTTATTTTGGTCAATTAGGAGTATTCACAGGTTGGTATTGTGAACTTTTTTGGACCACATATGTTATCACAAAGTAGTGTGAGAAACAATTCTGAACCAAGGATGCAAAAAAAAAAAAAAGGCCATATTTATGGGCAGATATCTGTTTATGAGACAAAATGAGGAGAGAGTCTCAATTTCAAATAGCCTGTAGTTGCTAATGCATATATACTTGGAGAAAAAACAATTTTTTAAAGGAAATAATATTTTGCAGTGATAGGTATCACCTTAACTGGGTCAAACTGATATTAGGTATTTGTCAGTATGATGCAATGGGAAGTAAATAATATCCTATATATCTTTGTTAAGAACAGTTTTAAAATGACTCTAATCACGAAAAAAATGATCAGACAATCCATAAAAAAACTGGTGTGGAATCTTGAACAATGTCCATGAAAGACTAAAGTGTCAGGGGACTCTTCTGAGTTAAAGGAGATTAAAGAAACAGGATAACAAGAGGCAGTCTATGATCAGTCACTGGATCCTGGAAAGAAAATAGCCACAAATGACATTTTGAGGGAAACTAGAGCAATTTGAATATGGGCTGAATGGTAGGTATTTTAGAGAATTAATGTGAAATTTCTTATGTGTGATAATGGTAGTTTTTTAAAAATTATATGGTGGTAAGAACTTAACATGACATTTACCCTCTTAATGGATTTTTAAGTGTACAGTACAATATTGTTATCTATAGGCACAATATTGTACAGCAGATCTCTAGAATTTACTCATCTTTCATAACTGGAATTGTATGCCTCCTGATTAGCGGCTCTTCATTTTCCCCTCTCCGGAGTTTCTGGCAACCACAATTCAATTCTTTGTTTCAATGAGTTTGACTATTTTAGAAACCTTATAGAAGTGGAATCATATAGTATTTGTCTGTGACTGGCTTATTTCACTTAGAATAATGTTCTCCAGGTTTATCCAAGTTGTTACATATTGCAGGATTTGCTCTCCTTTTTTTTTTTTTTTTTTTAAATAGCTGAGTAACAGTCCACTGAATGAATACTGCATTTTTTTTTTACTTGTTTTATTTTTTATTTTTTTTTTAATTTTTTTATTGTTATGTTAATCCCCATACATTACATCATTAGTTTTAGATATAGTGTTCCATGATTCATTGTTTGTGCATAACACCCAGTGCTCCATGCAGAACGTGCCCTCCTCAATACCCATCCCCAGGCTAACCCATCCTCCCAACCCCCTCCCCTCTAGAACCCTCAGTTTGTTTTTCAGAGTCCATCGTCTCTCATGGTTCTTCTCCCCCTCCGATTTCCCCCCCTTCATTCTTCCCCTCCTGCTACAATTGCACTACTGGGTATTTACCCCAAAGATACAAAAGTAGGGACCCAAAAGGCTACGTGCACCCCGATGTTTATAGCAGCAATGTCCACAATAGCCAAACTGTGGAAAGAGCCAAGATGTCCATCAACAGATGAATGGATAAAGAAGATGTGGTATATATATACAATGGAATATTATGCAGCCATCAAAAGGAATAAGATCTTGCCATTTGCAATGACGTGGATGGAACTGGAGGGTATTATGCTGAGCGAAATAAGTCAAACAGAGAAAGACATGTATCATATGACCTCACTGATATGAGGAATTCTTAATCTCAGGAAACAAACTGAGGGTTGCTGGAGTGGGGGGTGGGGTGGGAGGGATGGGGTGACTGGGTGATGGACACTGGGGAGGGTATGTGTTCTGGTAAGCGCTGTGAATTGTGCAAGACTGTTGAATCTCAGATCTGTACCTCTGAAACAAATAATGCAATATATGTTAAGAATGAATACTGCATTTTTAAAAATGCATTCATTTGTCAGTGGACATTTAGGTTATTTCTACATTTTGACTATTATGAATAGTTGCACTGAACATGAGAGTGTTACTGTCTCTTTGAGATTGTGATTTCAGTTCCTTTGGATAAATACTCAGAAGTGATAATTCTGGATTATATGGTAATTCTATTTTTAATTTTTTGAAGAAACTCTATACTGTTTTCCATAGTAGCTGTACCATTTTGCATCCCCACTACCCTTGTACAGGAATTCTAATTTCTCTACAGCCTTGCCAACTCTTGTTGTCCTTTGTTTTTTGATAATATCCATCCTAAAGAGGTATGAGGTAATACCTCATTGTGATTGATTTGCATTTCTTGATGATTAGGGATGTTGAGCATCCTTTCATATACCTATTAGCCATTCATATGTCTTCTTTAGAAAATATTCTGTTCAAGCTTTAGCCCATGTTTTAATTGGCCTAGTAGTTATTTTTGCTATTGAGTTTTAGCAGTTTCTGATATATTTTGGACATTAACCTCTTAACAGATATATGGTTTGCAAATATTTTCTCCCATTCCTTTTTGGTCTGTTTGTTTCCTTTTTAGTTTTTTATATAGTCCCACTTGTCTGTTTTTGCTTTTGTTGCCTGTGATATTTATGAAATAATTTCCAAGACCAATCTCCAGAAGATTTTTCTCTGTTTCCTTCTAGGAGTTTTATGGTTTCAGATCTCATATTTCATTTTTCAATCCATTTTGAGTTGACTTTTGTGTATGGCATAAGATAACGATCCAACTTCATTCTTCTGCATGTGGATATCCAATTTTCCCACCATTTGTTGACGAGATGATTCTTTTCCCATTGTGTATTCTGGCACCCTCATTGAAGATCAGTTGATCACGTATGTGTGGATTTATTTCTAGGCTCTCTGTTCTGTCCCACTGGTTTATTTTTCTGTCTTTATGCTAGGATTTGGTATTGTTATATATATAAAACACTGAAATATTTAGCATGAAATGGGAAGATATCTGTGACTTATTTTCTTGTGTGGCAATAAACAATAGTAGTAACAGTATGGAGTGTGTGTGTGTGTGCATGTGCACGTGCGCACGTGTGTATTTGTGTGTGTGTGTGATATGTTATCACTGAAGTCTGAGAATTTTATCTCAATGTCTAGCATGGCATCCCCTTCTACTTAGCCTTATCTCTGTTTTATGTTAGGACAAATGATTTATCATTGAGTTTCTCCCATCAGTGGTCATAAGTTTTGACTAGTATTAGGTAAATTGCCAGAAATCTGGACAGATCGGTAATCTATCAGAGGTTACCTGATATTTGAGTAACAATGCCAAACCCAAAATTGAAGATGAGGAACTCTTTTGATTAAAATAAATTTGGACAACAGAAACCCCTAATGGGTGGTCGTTTGATTCAGGAGTGACCAGAGGACTTGCATAAGAAACTTTAACAATAATCCAGCCATCACCATTTCTTAGGTGAAAGATTTCAATTAGTGCTTTGATGGTAACTACTGACCATCTTCCAAGAGCCAATGAAATTTTTTTTGCTTGTTTTATTTACTTTTATGTTTTATTTATCCAAATGTAGTTAGCACTTACTATGCTAGGGGCCCTGTTTCTGTTTTGTTTTATTTTGTTTTGTTTTTAGAGAGGGGCAGAGGGAAAGGGAGAGAGAATCCCAAACAGGCTCCATTCCCAGCACCAAGCTGGAGGCGGGGCTGGATCCCCATGACCCTGAGACCATGATCTGAGCTGAAATCAAAAGCCTGTAGCTTAACCTTAACCAACAGGCACCCGGGCACCCCCTAAAGGCCCTGTTTTAAGAGCTTTACAAATACTAAATTATTTGGTTGAATTTTATAACATTATGTAGTAAGTTGATGATTAGCTCTATTTTAAGGAAGAGAAATCTGAGGCATAGAGAAATTAATTGTCTGGTGCAAGATTACACAGCTAGTAAGTGAGAAAACAAGGATTCAGCCTAGGTACTTTTAGACCTTGTGGACAATATGGGTAGTATGCTTTGGATCTGTATGCAAATGAGGTACTTGTGTAACAGATTCCACGTTATGGACAACGAACATTATCTTCCAACTTAGTAACTTCCTTCAAGCTTTAAAAAGCTCCTAAATGCTTGCCATAAAACTTCACCTTCTTTAGTTTGGTCCTCAAAGTCTTTAAATATATATGCTTTGATTAATACTTAAATCTCATTTCTAATCATTTCATTCCTTACATTCTATGTCATCATCATTTCTTATTTTCTTTCATATATATATATGTATATGTGCCGTTTTTATTAATTATGAATTAAATCAATTATTTACTTGAATAATACTGAATACTGCTTTGATATTGGACTTAAAGTGTCCCAGCTTCCTCTTTTCTCCAGTTTTAGGTACATGCAACTATTGTACATCTAACTTATTTCTGAGACATTATACATCCTGACCTCTTTTCTTATTCTATGAACCTGAATTGTCTTTAGCATTCTGATTCTTGATTTTTACCCTAACCTGTGTGTTGTTTAAGGTTAGTTTCTCTTTCTAGAGCATAACATCCTCATCAAGTTTCCACTTTTCCTGTTAGCTTTGCCCCAGTATGACACAATTAGTGATTTTTATTAGAGTATAGGAAATATAACGAGAGACTATAATAAAACTGTACTATCATGGGACTATAGGAATCAAAATAGTTCCATGGAGCAAATATTTGTATATTCATTTGCTAACCGTTATCTATAATCACTCAGCAATAATCTCAGAAATGCTACTTATTTCCTGTTAGAGATCTGTGTTTTTTTATTAACACTTTTTTATTGTTGGTTTTGAAAGTAATGTACCATTAAAAATTTCAACTTTTGCTAAAGTGTTAACTGCTAACTAAAATTTGGTCAACTCTTTTTTTTTTTTTTTTAAGATTTTATTTATTTATTTGAGAGAGAGGATGAGAGGAGAGAGAGAGAGCACATGAGAGGGGGGAGGGTCAGAGGGAGAAGCAGACTCCCTGCTGAGCAGGGAGCCCGATGCGGGACTCGATCCTGGGACTCCAGGATCATGACCTGAGCCGAAGGCAGTCGCTTAACCAACTGAGCCACCCAGGCGCCCCTGGTCAACTCTTATAATACATGATTAAGTACATTGCAGATTATCTGTTATGTTATATACCCCATGATATAAATCAGCACTCAAAGTAATTATTAAAACTAGCAATTTTCATTAGAGGGAAAATTGTATGCATTGTGAGAATATTTATTTTCAAATGCAAATTAGAAATGGTCAGCATGAAAATTGTTCATAAATGAATATTGATTAATAATGTATGATAAACATTTTTCTACTAATAACATAATACTAACAAAATGTGCTGTTTTGCAGATATTATTTTTATGAAATTTACATTTCAATTAAACCCTTTTTCCTTAAGCTATATATGTCCTTTTTTTTTCAGGAAGCCCTTTGTTGTTTTGTATTTTTTATTCTTAAATTGGCTGTGGGAACCAAACATATTTAAAATCTATTCTTATTAGGGTAAAGTACTCTAAATTTGGAACTTTGTACTTCGTTTTGATTGCATTGGTAGGTAAGGAACTTTTTATCATGTATAATGTGATCTTGAAGAGGTCTCTAAGCAAATGCTTTTCAAAGCTGTGTCTTGTGCATTGGAGTTATAAACTTCAGTGGCAGTCAGTATGAAGCAGTGAAATAATGCACAATAGTCAACAATTTCTAGCCAGTATATACATCATAACCCCTTTGCAAGTGATTTTTTCACACACACACAAACATCGCTAATCGCATAAATATTATATATTAAATCACACAAATTACAAACCTTGACAAATACATGCATGTCAAATATTTAATGTTGAATTTTTCTTACCTCTGCCTGCTGCTCCCCCTGTTTGTGCTCTCTCTCTTCCTCTCTCTCTCGCTAGCTCTGTCTCTGTATCAAATAAATAAATAAAATCTTTAAAAAAAAAAGAATGGGATTAGTACTGTTAATAAGAGACCCCATGGAATACTACTCAGCCATCAAACAAAATGAAATTTTGCCATTTGCAACGACATGGATGGAGCTAGAGGGTATTATGCTGAGCGAAATAAGTCAATCAGAGAAAGATAATTATCATATGATCTCTCTGATATGTGGAATTTAAGAAACAAGACAGAGGATCATAGGGGAAGAGAGGAAAAAAATAAAACGAGTTGAAATCAGAGAGGGAGACAAACCATAAGAGACTCTTAATCATAGGAAACAAACTGAGGGTTGCTGGAGGGGAGGGAGGTGGGGGGATGGGTCACTGGGTGATGAGCTTTAAGGAGGGCATGTGATGTAATGAACACTGGGTATTATATAAGACTGATGAATCACTGAACTCTATCTCTGAAGCCAGTAATACATTATATGTTAATTAATTGAATTTAAATTAAAAAAAAAAATAGAAATCCCTCATTCTTTGCACCATGTGAGGACACAGTGTAAAAGATGGTCAACTATGAACCAGGAAGCAGGTTCTCACCAGACACCGAATTTGTTGGTATCTTGGTTTTGGACTTCCCACCTTCAGAACTATGAGAACTAAGTATTGCCTATAAGCCACCCAGTCTTTTGTTATAGTAGCCTGAACAGACTAGGACATACAAATAATATAAGCCTCTTCCAAATGATTTTTAAAATCATTGTTTCAATATATCTTTTCTTTAAAAAGAACTCAGTTTGTAGGGAAAAATGATAAAGCATAACATTCTGCTGTGACTTAATTTTTTTACTTGATTAGAGTAAACGTGACTTTTAAGCTTTGTTTATGGGGCACCTGGGTGGCTCAGTTGGTTAAGCATTTGCCTTCAGCTCAGGTCATGATCTCGGGGTTCTGGGATCAAGCCCCACATGGGGCTCCCTGCTCAGTGGGGAGCCTGCTTCTCCCTCTCCGAGCCTGCTTGTGCCCTCTTTCTGTGTCTCAAATAAATAAAATCTTTAAAAAAAAAGGTTTGTTTATTTTATTTTTTAAGATTTTCATTAATTTATTTTAGAGAGAGAGAGCATGGTGGGGGGGGGGTGTGTGAGGAGAGGGAGAGTCTTAAGCAGATGACATGCTGAGCGCAGAGCCCAACTTAGGGTTCGATCTCACCACCCTGAGATCACGACCTGAACCAAAACCAAGAGTCGGTGGCTTAACTGACTGCACCACACAGGCACGCCAGGTTTGTTTGTTTGTTTATTTATTTATTTATTGAGTATAGTTGACACATAATATTACATTAGTTTCAGGTGTACAGCATAGTGATTTGACAAGTTTATACATGATGCTGTACTCACCACAAATGTAGCTACCATCTGTCACCATCTAACACTATTACAACATCATTGACTGTATTTCTTATGCTGTAGCTTTCATCCCCTGTGATTTATTCATTCCATAACAGAAAGCCTGTACTTCCCACTCCCTTTCACCCATTTGGCACATCCCCTTATTCTTCTACCTCTGACAACTATCACTTTGTTCTATATTTACGGGCCTGATTCTACATTTTATTTTTTTCTTTTTTGATTCCACATATGAGTAAAATCATATGGTATTTGTCGTAAGGTAAATTTAAATGCTTATGTGTGAGTTATGCCTTATGGCCTAGTAGTTATGAACTACATTTACAAGAAATTCCATTCAAATAAAAAAAATGTGATCTACTTAATGGATTGCTTTCAACAGAGTCTTGGAAGTATTGATTAGAACAACATTTAAAAGATAAATGCTTAATCTTTCAGATTTGGAATGATTAACTTAAAAGGTTTTGCTGTCTCAAGTTCCAAAACATACTTCTCTGCCAAGTATATTTTAGAAATTAGGACATAATCTTTATCAATCAAGTGTTTTAACACATTTTGGTTATATTTAAAGTCAACCTAAGAATATATTCAAAATATATGATGTAATATTTGGAGGAAAAAGCAAAACTAAGGAACGAAAATATTGACAACAAAAACCTATGCAGCAGGTTGGTGGTTTTGAGCTTTATCTTTGTTATCTTGGAATGATGTGGGATAAATATTTACATTTTCTAAAGAGAAGTTCTAGACCTATTCAGGAAAGATATAACAAAAAAAAAAAGTTCCTGACACTATCTTCCTGATTATCCACTTCTAGTCTACATAAAAGAAAACAGAAAAAGACAAGTCTAGAATCTGTAATGTGTTGACCTAGTGGGTTTTGACTACATATCCCTCCTCCTCTCTAGGAGTTATTTCTGTCCCACTTTAAACAAAGTTGGTTAGGAAAAGAAGGTATTTTCACAAAGAGAAACCTAGGGTCTTCCTGCCTGGCTAGGTCTTCGCTAAATGAGCAATAGAAATTTGTATAAGCACTTCAGTGTAACAGAGAGAGAGAGAGAATTAGTGAGTGGGTTCTTTGGAGAAGTCACCATCTGTTCTCTGAAGTTGGATGTTGTATGTAAAACAAAACAAAAAAAGCCTGGAGAATTTTGAGGGTAGTGAACAGCTGGAACTTTCTATGGCGGCTGGAGTGAAGACAGAGAAACATTAGAGGAGTTTTTACCACCTGTAATTATTATGTCAAGAAAGCATGATCGTCTGGTAGGCAATGTGTGCATCTAAAAAAGGAGCTGGGTCTCGGTCACCTTGATGGAGACCCAGATGAAGTCGTGTATTGGAACAGAGTAACTGCAGCATAAGAGGTTGCAGAGTGTGTCCTTGGGTGGAGGCAGGCAAGAGCTGAGGAGGTTGAAAGAGTTTAGCCACGAAGTGTATCACAGAGTCTGAAAGCTGGCCTGTTCAGACGGTCCTGCAGGGCCAGTAAATGACCCACACCTGACCTAAAGGAGGGCCACTGAGACCAGGCAGCATGTGACTATGGAAAAATACAAAGAGAGCCACTCAGTAAAAATATGGTTGTACCAGTTCATGTAGTTGTTTTCCATACATACCTTCTCTGAACTCAGCCCACTCAAAAAGGTTACACTAGACATGATTTGAAGGACTCAGATATTTTCAGTTGGAAATAAATATATCTACAGTTATAGTTCTATAAGATGCTTTCAGTGGTCCCCCACACACCTCCGTGTGACTTCAGACAAATTCCATGATTTGGAAAATAATCTGGGATGGTTATACTTACATGACGAATACTAGGAATTTAAGTTAAATTATCTTCCCAGTTGTGCACATAAGACATTTTTAGCCTCTGAACATTAATGTAATAGAAATCTAGATCTATGAAAGTATAAAAGGATCAAATTACTATGGCTGTTGTAACATTTTAATTCTTCATTTCCAATAAAATTGACTTCATTATACTAATAACCACAAAAAGACTACCATCTCAAGTCAAAATATTTTGGATCCTTCATATATTTGCATAATTCATGGACTTGAAACATTTTTTAAAGTGGGGAGATTTTATTGAGTTTGTCCTGAAGTGTAATATTATAATCAGATTGTTTCGAAGTGAGAAATGTATACTCTTGCACAAATGAAATAATATATATATTTCATATATATTTTTGTATAAATATTGAATGATCTGTATTAAATCTATTGTCACCAATTAGTCAAAAGCCCACTGAATATTCCCTACTGTATGTATGATATGTGTGTGAATATATATACATAATATTATACATATATATATTCAAATATATTATTTACAAACATAATGACATACCCAAGAAAAAGCTAATGAACGTCAGTGGACTACTAGTTTGCTGTCTGTGAGACTCATTTTACTTAAAATCATATTATAATCTTAGATATGTAAGATCTCTTTTCCCATAAAGGAAGTTGAGGATAGAAATTGAATTTCTTATCATGCCGAATCTTGTCATTTTACAGTGTGATTTCTTACTAGGCTCGCAGCGTCCATTATTCTTTCTTCTTTTAGATAGGGTGAGTCCACTACAGTGACATTATATTGAAGTCAGACTCACGATATGGCAGGTGTGGCTGAAGTGGCCATTTAACCCAATATATTTTAATACAGTAAATAAATTGGTGTAGTGAATGAATAAATTGTTGTAGTATGAGATCACTTGGCACAGTAGTTTATATTAAGCGAAATTATCACTTTAACTCTTCACCATCTGTTGTGTACTCTAATCTAAAAAGACCATAATTTACAATTTCAAAAGTAGGTAAGAGACAAATAATTGAAATGCATATTTATGTACTGTATTCAGCAGAACATGCACCTGTTTTGTTTACCTCTGGAATATTAGATGCTAATTGGGACAGGACAGTCTCCTCTCTTCATTTGGATAGTTTGGGGGAGGGTTAAAAGTGGAAATTACTTTTATTATTTTTTAAAGATTTTATTTATTTATTTGAGAGAGAGAGAGCGAGAGTTAGAACATGAGAGGGAGATGCAGGCTCCCCGCTGAGCAAGGAGCCCTATGCAGGGCTCCATCCCAGGACCCTGGGATCATGACCTGAGCCGAAGGCAGAAGTTTAGCCGACTGAGCCACCCAGGCACCCCTAGAAATTATTTTTAAAGTGATTATCTTTTACAAAATTGTGACACTAATATAATTGAAGCCCAATTAACAATAAATTGAATAATTATTATAATAGGTATTATATTTTATAAAAAATACTAGATCATGAAGAGCTTGTCAAAATTACTCTTTAAGAAAAACCATTATTTTAATTACATTGTATTTAGATTGACACAAAGAAACCGATATTAAACCATTTTTTTCTTACATAAAAGGAAATTTCTTCTAATAAATAAAGGAAATTGAGGCAGTCTTAAATTTAGTACAATGACCAAAGCCTTTTACATTAGACAATGAAATGAATGGGGTAATTGCATAATTTATTCATGATAGTTTAATATTCATTTAGATTTTTATTTTTATTTATTTAATTTTTAAAGATTTTATTTATTTGACAGAGAGAGACACAGCAAGAGAGGGAACACAAGCAGGGGGAGTGGGAGAGGGAGAAGCAGGCTTCCCGCCCAGCAGGGAGCCCCGATGAGGAGCTCGATCCCAGGACCCTGGGATCATGACCTGAGCCGAAGGCAGACACTTAACCATCTGAGCCACCCAGGCGCCCCTCATTTAGATTTTTGGATGTTGAATCACTCCTGGAGAAAACTTGATTCTGTAAAGATATGTAGTTTCATTGTGCTTTTTTATATACTATATGATCTACTTACGGTCCTACTAACTCCCTTTTATATAAACTGAGGATCATGGAAATTATATTATGTTCTCAAGTTTTATGGCCATTCAATCATAATCCTCCCCCTCTCCTTGTCCCTCTCACTCTCTTACATATGCGCAAACACACACACATATACACATATATGCATACATGCAAGATTTCAGTAGCAGAGAGTTCGAAATTCAGTCTGATCTTGACTCAGCTGAAACAAAGGGTAAGAAGACTTTTAAGATGTGGAGAGGGAAAACACAGGCCATTTGGGTTTGGTAATTGGCTTTACACAAAAGAAAAGTCGAGTTTCTCTTTGTGAAAGAAGGTAGTTTTACAACTTGGAACAAGGCACTACTGAAGTCTGCCTCCTACCCTCCTACATAGTCTGGGAGATGGAATGCTATTTCTCTTAAAGATTACATTTCAAAGGGATACTCCCAGCTCCTTAAAAAGGACATTTCTGCAATGCAAAACTAACAAGAGGTTTTTAAAATGATTTATATATCTAAGGGACAGAGGAAAAATTTACAGTGAACTAAAACAAAGCCTCTTAATAAAAAGGGAGATCAGGGGACTAGAGTCCTGAAATGAAAGTAGCCTGTCAAAAGTTTGGTCAAGGTGAGGGGAACTTTAGGGCATATTGGCCACTAGTTTAAAAAAAAGTTTCTAGAGTTTCTAATAGTATACTAGACCTGTATTCCAAACATGAATTTTGTAGACAATATTGATCTGTGTATTCCTTTACCACATGCTCTTTCTTCTGAGAAGAGAGAGGGAAAAAATTGTTATTAAAACTACATTTGAAAGATTTCTGAATCCCACTCGAACATGTAAAGAACTTGTAAGTCATCACTTCAACCTTCACAACAGGAAAAAAGCTGGACAAACTGAAAATCAACAACATTTCGTAGATCCATAAGAGAATTAGGGTCACATCCTGGAAACTGGAGAGAAGGTGAATACAGAGAATATAGATCAGTTTATTTGAAGCAGAAGTTGCTGGAGCCAGTAAAGAAAACTTACAGAGGAACTTCAGTAAACTTCTAGAAGCTGACTGTAGATCCAGCTCGTGGGTTAAAAACTCCTGGGGGCCCCTACCCCCATTTTGTGAGTTTTACCTCCAGGAGCCCCACAAGGTTCTTATGGTGACAATCAGAGAAAAATTCCCTTGTGCATGGCCAAGAGGAAGGGAAGGGTAACCATTTTGACATATACCTAAAGGAAATGTATTGTGAAAAAAGCCTCTAGCAACTTCTACAAGGAATGCTTACCAGATAAAAGACTTCGCTAAAGTCCTGTCTGACTTGGGGGAGAGGAAATCATCTAATTCCAGCCCCTTCTAGACTTCCTGCCTCAACTAAGGGAGAAAAATTGCTGAGAAGCTCTTGTGCAGTCCTAACCCAGGTCCACGATAAGACTGAAACCTAAGCATAGTAGTATAAATGCTTCCTCTCCCACTCACACTACACTTTGCTACCACATTAAGAGGCCTCCTAAGATATTTACTCAATTGAGATGAAAATTTAAATTCCACACAATATTCTGCACATGAATGTTTATAACAGCTTTATCCATGGTTATAACTGGAAACAAGATGTCTTTCTATAGCTGGAAAGGGTAAACTTTGGTATATTCATGATGGGATATCATTCATCAGTAAAAAGGAGTAAGTTATCAAGCCATGAAAAGACATGGAGGAATGTTAAATGCATATTGCTAAATGAAAGAAGTGAGTCTGATAAGGCTACATAATGTATATGAGTCCAACTGTATAACATTATGAAAAAGGCAAAACCACGGAGACAGTAAAAAGGTGAGTGATTGCCAGATATTCTCTGGAAGTATAGAGGAGGAAAAATTATTTTCCCTCTCCCCGTCTAAGTTCTTGGTTGAGACCCTCCCCCAAACCCCCCCCCCCCCAGTAATAAGAAGACAGATTAACAGGAAAAAAAAACCAGAAGTTTAATATCATTTATACCTCCTGTACACATGGGAGGTACCCAAGAAAACCAAGTAACTCCCTAAAATGGCCTAAGCCATAACCTTATATACCATCTCCAGCCAATTAGGGGAGGTTGCTAGAAAAAGCACAGTGAACAAGGGGAAGGTTGCTATGATGCAGATCTAAGTCTCTGTCTTCTCCATTGATAAAAGTTTCTGAAGATTCACAGTCATTCTCTTCTGGTATAGATAGGTAAACACCCTTACAAATGGAGATTTCCTTTATAAATGTAAATGTCTCTTTCAAAAGGGTAACTTCTACTCAGTTTTCAGAGTTTCTCCTATATCTGCTGTTTCTTAAAAATAACCAACTGAAAATAATCAGTATGCCAAAGAGGTGTGTTTTTGGTGGCATATTTTACTCCTCTTCAGAAGGGATGGATAGGTGAAGCACAGGGAATTTTTAGGGTGGTGAAACCATTCTGTATTAAACTGTAATGGTGGCTACGTGGCATTATGCATTTGTCATAGAACTATACAACACAGAGTGAGGCCTAATGTAAACAGTGTATTTAATAATAATGTTTGAATATTGATTCTTTAGTGGTAACAAGTATACCACACTAATGCAAGATACTGAAAATAGGGAAAAATGTATG
Source organism: Halichoerus grypus (assembly GCF_964656455.1). Classification (NCBI taxonomy): domain Eukaryota; kingdom Metazoa; phylum Chordata; class Mammalia; order Carnivora; family Phocidae; genus Halichoerus; species Halichoerus grypus. The sequence goes on from NC_135717.1 coordinate 125,191,780, forward strand.
AAGGTATGGGGTGGATATGTGGAATTCTGTCTATTCTGTAAATCTAGAAATGGGCTAAAATATAAAATATAAAAATATATACATACAAGAAGATTTGCTATATAATTTGAAAGTAACCCCTTTTATTTGAGTTTTTATTTTAATTTCAGTTAGTTAACATACAGTATTATATTAGTTTCAGATATACAATATAGCAATTCAACAATTCCATATATCATCCTGTGCTCATCACATACTTTATCTTGAGTATAGGTGGCATTTGATTTTGAAAATACCTTGATAATTGTGTTTGACTATAAAATCTAAAGCTCATAGGGCATAGCTTTCAAGAGAGCAGTAAAACAAAAGAAATGGCTAAAATGTTCTGTATACGAAAAGAATAGAATTTGGAATATAACAAAAAACATGAATTTGAGAGATAAAGATAAAAACATGGGTGAATCTGTAAAATGACAGTTGAGGATAAAGAGGGTCTACAGAGAAGCGTTGGGGTGAGATTTGCAAGCGTATGAGTAGATAAAAGAATCATAAAAGCAGAGATGGTTAACTTATTTGCTCTATGGTGCTGTAAAGAACCACTTTCCATTCCCTCAAATTTTTAGCCAAACCTAGACACAAAAATACAGCCAATATTGGAACCATACATCTATATTAGGCTATAGTTTATTTTATTCTGTTATAACAAATCAGTTCCATTCCATTTAGTGTACCAACACTAAAGAGAATCTGTTTGCTCTGTGATAGCTTTATGGATATTGAAATAATCTGATATAAAAATTAAAGTTCTCAGTATTATAAGGTTAAAATCTTCTAAGTATAATGGCTTTTTTTATGTAAGGTGGCTTGCGTAAATACTGCATACAGCTAACTTTTGGTATAATGTGCATGTTCTTATGCAACTTACTAATAATATTTCTGTGTTTTATTATGGAAGAAAATCTAAATCTACTTTCATTAAATTACAAGTACAAAACTCTTTGAGAATTTAATGAAATATTCTTAAATTATTCCAGAGATAACTGATTTAGAAATAAACAAATATAGGTAGTTTATTTTCTATTCAAGTAAACTAGAGCATTTTGTTTCACTTACCAGCTTCAAGACTTACACATGGTTAAGTGAAACCAGTGAGCATCATGTGGGAAAATAACATTAAGAACATTATTTACTCAGTGAAATCTTCAGGGTTCTTTCTTTCCTCAAAAAGGATTGATTTTTTTTTCCATTTTCATTTGTCACTTGAACTATATTTTCTTTTTTATTTAGACCCTGTTGTATATGAAACCAAGTAAGAAATGAAACTGCCTACCTTAGGGTTTTAAAATAATTTCTGGGGCACCTGGGTGTCTCAGTCGGTTAAGTGTCTGCCTTCAGCTCAGGTCATGATCCCAGGGTCCTGGGATTGAGTCCCACATCAGGCTCCTTTCTCAGTGGGAAGCCTGCTTCTCCCTCTCCCTCTGTTCCTGTGCATGTGCTCTCTCTCATTCTCTCTCAAATAAATAAATAAAATATTTAAAATAATAATAATAATTTCATTTTTCTTATGAGGAGTTTTCAATTCAGATTAAAACCTCCTAAGTTATTTTCAGGTTTTGTAATTGGGTGACAGCTGGCTTGTGAAGTATCCAATGCCAATTAGCAGATAAAATTTTCATAATAGAACAATTGTAATATATCTTATAATTTCCAAGAGGATTTGCTATACTTACCTCCAAAAAATGAAAAACACTTTTCTATTCAGTTCAACTATAGGTTGATATGTTTAGGATATAACATGCTTTTTCCCTTGATTAAGCTGAATTATTAACACCCCACACATGTGTACATGTACGTATTTATATGTGTATATGTATGCATATGTGGGTGGGATTAATAAAAAATTTAAGCTTAAGCAGGGAAAAAGGCTTCCCTGTGTCTTCTCTGTGTGTATACATGTATGTGTATGTATATATTGGTGTATATATGTTTGTAACCTTTTAATTTCAAAGTATATACTCTATGGCTGGGTTTCATTAGTATGAGGCAGTCCCATCCATCATGTGAATGTGTACAGTATATTATTTTCTCTTTTCTCAAGAAAATTGTAATTTCTTTTGTGAGAATACCTAAGTGACTATGGGAAAAAGAAGCGAAGGTCAGTATATCTGTATCATAGAAAGAAATAGGGGGAGAGCAGTGGAACAAAATCTGTGTGGAGCAATTGGCAGAAACTTCGAGGCCGTGCTAAATGTTAAGGACTTCCAAATATAATTTTAAAATCTACTAAAGGACTTTAAAATATACTGTGACTTCCAAATATAATTTTAAAATCTACTAAAGGACTTTAAAATTTTTGATGCTTAGACTTTGAAGCATTTGTGAATTTTCCATGTAATGATAAGGAAGCTCTAATATGAGGACAGGTACTCAGAAGGGATAACTTAGCCAGAGATAATATTATCTGGGGTCCTGAGAGTAATTAATGATGCCCAAGGAGTAGTATAAGAAGTTAAAATACCTCTCAATTGCATTTTTATTTTAATTTTTTATTTTAAATTTATTTTTTATTTTAAATTTATTTTAAATTTATCAGTGGAGTTGCTATACGTATCTTATATATCCATCCTTTCAATTTAAAAAAGAATTGTTACACATCTCAGTGTTCTAATTGCCACAAAGCATTCTCTCTGCACTGTCTGTCCTATGTCTATGTATAGTTTTTATAATTTTCTTAGTTTTTTTTCCAAAATAATTGCAGTTTACATGGAGGACTTTATACTTTATGATGGAAAAACAGAGCTTAACAAAAGTAATGTTTACATGTCATAGAGCTCATAACAATGGGTCCATGACAAGTGCTTCAACTTTTGTAAGTTAGAGAACTTGATTTGAGGATAGAATAGGCAATTATAGGCAGGTATTAGTCTCAAAAGAATATCTACCATGCAAATTCTTATAGATCAGGGATGTTCAGGATATATGCAGCTTACATTACTCCTTTAAATTTCTTAAGATCAAGAGAGTGTATTTTCTCTTAAGTTTTGAATACTGGGTTTAATTAAAACAAAAACAAAAACAAAAAACAGTGGTTTTAAAAAACCAGATGAAAATAATGTATTATGCTTTAAGGTACCTGCCTAAAACCAGTTAAGCACCAATTGACCAAAAAGTGGGTCAGAGGCTAATAACAGTATGGTAGACAGCCTCTGAAATGGCCCCCAGTCATTTCTACTTGATGGTATTTACCCCTTTGCTTAATCCCCTCTTCTTAAGTGTGGATTAGACCTAATGATTGATACCTAACAAATGAAATACAGCAAAAATATGTCACTTCTGAGATTAGGTTACAAAGTGTGACTTTTGTCTTCCTCTCTCATTGTCTTTCTTGCTTGCTCCAAAGGAAAGGCAGTTGCCATGTTGTGAGCGCCCTACAGAAGGGCCCATGAGGCAAGGAACAGATGCTTCTTGCCAACAGTCAACAAGGACTGAGGTCTACAAACAGCCACATGAATTATCATAAAGTTGGATCTTACCCAAGTCAAATCTTGAGATGGCCATAGCCCTTGATCACAGCCCAGAGACAGAGGACAGTTAGGCTACTGCTGAATTCCCAGACCATGGACATATATAAGATCATATATTTTTGCCATTTTAAATGGCTAAATTTTGGAGAGTTTGTTATGCAGAAATATATAACAGATACAATAGGAAAAACCCAGTTGATTTTAAAATATATTTAAAATATATTTTGAATGGTTATCAAAAAATAAATGCAATTGAAGAACGATTTCATCTGCCCTAAGTTTTAAAAAAGCACAGATACATCTGTATTAAGAGATGTGGCTGTTTTCTTGGCTTCCCCTTATTCAGAATAGGCTAGGTATGGAGATAGAAATAGAGACAGAGATATAGAAATATAGAGATATAGGTGTAGGTAGGGATTTGTTTTTCTTCCATCATGCTACTTGTACTACAGGTTAGTGCAGACTGAGGATGGGATATCTATTTATCATCGTCAGGAATAAACCACAGTTTTTAATGAAGCATCTGAGCCTACAGAGCTGTCCAGCACGTACCTATTTTGTTTGTTTTTTTCTTAAGTAGTTCCGAAGGCAGTGTGTGTGGTGGGTGGGGGGAGAGGGTGTGGCGGCTATCTGCAAACTAACCCTTTCTTTTTCTTCCTCTTTCTTTCTTTCTTTTTTTTTTTTTTTTTTTTTTTTGCTTTTTATTTCACTTCATCTGTGTGAGCTTCCCAGAACTTATCATTGTCTTTTTGTTTGTTCGTTTTGGTTTGGTTTACTAATGATTCTCTGGACTTACCATACTGCATTGTTCCATCTGGATACTTAAGAGACCTGTCTATTTTGTTCTTAATTAATTAATTCAACAAATATGTATTGAGCCTATCTGCTTTGGCAACATTTTTCTAAGGTATATAACAGTGAAAAACTTTAAAAATTCCCTGCCCTCACAGTGCACATCCTCATGAGGAAGATAGATAATAAGCTAATGAAAAGTAAAATGTACATTATGTTACGTGGTGATGAATCCTGTGAAGAAAAAATAAATAAGGAAGCATATAGGTAGCAGTGAAGGCTTCACTAATATGCTGACATTTAAGCAAAAATCTAGAAAGATGAGGCAATGATTGGGTCATGGATACAAGAAGAAAGGACATTTAAGTCTGAGAGAATGGCAAGTGCAAAGACCCTGTGGTGGAAACATCTTCATTATATTATTGTTATTTTAAGGAAGTTTGAATAAGAAAGAATATGCCAGGGAGAGAGTGGTAGTAGTTAATATCTGACAGCCACTGTTCTGTTTATATACGACATTGTATCTAACTGTATTCATTTTTTTTTTTTACTATTTCATGAAAGCTCTTGATATTGAGCAGTTTGACATGCTTACACTTATATTTTAAAAGTAATAGTATGACTGTAGCATTGAGAATAGGTACTGGGGATATGATGGTAGCTAGAACACATGGATAGATGCAATGGAAGTGTTTTGTTGTCATATGATAGACTTATTTTGAAAGCAGTTTATTCTGAAAGATTGGTGTAGACTGTGAGAGATAGGAAGGGGCAAGAAAGACTTCAAAATTTTTTTCAAATAAAAAATGATTTTTTGAAAGAATTGCAATTGACTGAGAAGGAAGACTGGAAGAGTAGGTTTGGATAACAAGTGAAAGTTTGGATTTTGGTATGTTAGGTGTAAGAGGCCAATTCAACATACAAGTGGAGATATTGAAAGCTCTAGAATATAGGGGAGAAATATAGCTGGAGACCTACATTTGGGAGTCATCTGTATATTAATGATTTTTAAAGCCATAAGACTAGATATCATTACTAAAGAGTGAATTGAGTGAAGTCAGGGAAGTTAAGAGGTCTAAAACTTGAGCCTCAGGGTATTCCAACATTTAAAGATCAAGGAGAAAAGAAGGAACTAGCAAAAGGTACTGAGGAGAATGATTAATGAAGCTGGAATAAAATCAGAGTAGAATGTCCCTTAGCCAAATAAAAAAAAAATCAAGTAATCAATTGTGTTAATTGCTGCTGACCAAGTAAGATGAAGACTCAGAATAGACAATTAGATATAACAATGTTGAGATCACTGGTAACCTTGACAAGAATGATTTCAGCGAAGTTGTGGGTTAAGAGTTGGATTCAAATAGTTGGTGCAAGAGTGGGAAGAGAGGAATTGAAGGGGTGCAGAAAGAGTGATGTAGTAGTTAGATGAGTACTGGTACTGGGTCCAGAGAGAAGAATTAAGATGAGAGAGAAGACACATACACAGACTGGCTGTGGAGGTTCTTCAGTAATTGAAAATGCTGGTGTTTACTGCAAAAGTGCACATACTTTATGGAGCAGTAACAGGAGAGAAGGAGGAAAATACTGTCATAGATGCAGTGGGAGAGCAGAGTGAGTGTGGAGTACAAGGTTAACAGCTGAAAGTCAAAAGACCTTAGAAGTTTGAATAGAGAAGAGGAGGGGTGAAACGTGAATTAGTAGGCTGGGAGAATACAGAATGATTACTATGGCAGCACTTAGGAAAACTTGAAGTGTTTATAAATCTACAGTGAGGAGAGTTGGCATGTTTGTGAGTACCAGAGTTTTCCATTAGTGTTGGGTTTTGCTTTTGTTGCCTCAGTATTGGCACATTATCCGGTGTGATACATGTGAAGATGCTGTGCAAGAAGAGGGTAGCAATTAAGTGGTTTTGGGGTTTGGGCAGGTAGATGGGATGCAAGCAGACAGTGGCGAAGGAGTTGAGGATATAGTGAAGGGAGTAATTTGACAATGGGATTTCAGCTTGCAAGGAAGGGAAGTCATGATTTGGAACAGTGAAGCAATAGTGAAATTTTGGTATAATAAATGTAGTTTTGGTCCCAGAAGGTCACATAAATTTTGGAGACAGGATACTATCAAGAGCAAGCTGTAACATTAAGAAGTAGTGGTTGGAGGGTGTGATGCTTGTAATGAAGATGGTGGAGTTACAGGTAAAAACACCTCTAGTGTATGCATGTTGAAGCATAGCAGAGGGCAGGATCCATGGAGCAGGAGAGGTCAGGGTACCGAGATGACGTTTCCAAATGTGACTACCAAAGCAGTGAGGGACGTCTGATTCACAGTTTCCGTCCTTAATTGTAAGGTTTTGTTTAAAGGTACCATAATGGTATAATCACCATGTGGGCATGCTTTAAAGTAAAATGACCTAAGTGTGAGGGACATGGGTCAGCCACTTAATTTTCTGTATCTAACTTTTTTCATCTGTAAAATCAAGTTAAAAAATAACACCTACTCTGGGGTGCCTGGGTGGCTCAGTCAGTTAAGTGTTGGACTCTTGATTTCAGCTCAGGCTTGATCTCAGGGTCATGAGACTGAGCCCCACATGGGGATCCATACTGAGTGTGGAGTCTGCTGGAGATTCTCTTCTTCTGCCCCTCCCGCTTGTTCTCGTAAGTAAGTAAATAAATAAATAAATAAATAAATCTATCTTAAAAAAACAAAAACCTAACTCAGAGGATGAGGATGAGAAGTGAAAAAGCTAATGCCATTGGTCAGCACTGAGCCACCCAAGCCACCCACCCACTGAGAGCACAAAACTCTTAGTAAATATCAATTATTATTTTTAGCACTGTTATGATTTCTCAAATGAGTTCAATTCATGTAGCAGACATTCTAAAAGGAAAAAGATTTATCCACAAAGAGATAAAGTCTGTTGGCGCTATTTTAAGTTCTCAAATTCAAGCCCTTTCTAATAATCTGCAATGTGAACAATTAGAAATACAGTAACTTCACGGGGCGCCTGGGTGGCTCAGTTGGTTAAGCGACTGCCTTCGGCTCAGGTCATGATCCTGGAGTCCCGGGATCGAGTCCCGCATCGGGCTCCCTGCTTGGCAGGGAGTCTGCTTCTCCCTCTGACCCTCCCCCCTCTCATGCTCTGTCTCTCATTCTCTCTCTCTCTCAAATAAATAAATAAAATCTTTAAAAAAAAAAAAAAAGAAAGAAATACAGTAACTTCAGAAAGATTTTAGTGTTACTCTCATTGGCAAATGTTGAAAAATTAATTCTCTAGATTTGTTAATTTTTCCCATAGGCTACAGACAACTCTGGAGCAAAGCTAAATGGTAAAAATAGGAAAGTTTGGTTTGGGAGTAAAGAATTTTAGCTTTAAAACAAGATAAAAAGAACCTGTAATGGGGATCGGGATAGAAGACAAACTTAGTGTCCAATCTGTATGGATTTCTTTAGTATTCTAGAGAAAAGGAATGACTAGCTAGAGGCACACCAAGGTGAGTTCTGCATAGTTTACTATAAAGCTTTATATAATAATATATAAAAATTCTATGGTTAGTAAATCTATTATGCATTTAATAGCATAAGCTTAATTTTTCTAAAATAAATATTCTATTGTGTTCATAAAGACAAAGTCTCTTCAGTTACATTAAAAGATTAGCACAGATTTAAAATGTTTCAGTATCCTAAATTGCATATTATCTAACAAAGGCATCCAATTCCAAAAATGTATTGAAGTAGTTTAATTTGAATAAACAAGAAATGATATTTATATAGTAAATTTTAATATATGTTACATTGATATAAGTATGTAAGAAATTGTTCTCTATAATATTTCCTTAGGGATCCCAGAACTTAAGCCCCTTAAGGATTGACACCAAAATCATACACAGTTTACTATTGTACTTTCTATTAATTGAAAAGTTTGAGCTGTCCTAAAAATATATTTCATCCTCTCAAGGGGGAAAAATATTGTAATAATGAGAATTCCCTCCTGGAGAATCCCAAGCCTCTAGCATATTTTATATTAAATCTCAAGACCATGAAAAGGAAGGATCTGATTAATTTTAATTACTGTGAGCAGCAAAAAGATACGGATGATTCCTAAGGCAAACAGTGTTCTAATCAAACTGAAATAATCATATTAAATCTAATGCCTAGGAAACCAGAAAGCATTCAACACAGCTTGAGAAGTACGGAGGTAACTTTTGACAGTAGCTCCAGGTATGATTTAATAGAGGATACAAAGTAAATCAAGTTCTAAAACTCTTTGGGTGGAAAAACACAATCTGAGTTAAGATATGGAAATTTATTGGCAAAAGTAAACACTAAACTTTTGATTTCTTTAAGAACCAAAAGAAATTAGAAGGCATGAATATCTCAAAGGGTGCTATATCTGTTATTACCCAAGGTAGTTGATGTTATAAATCAATATATGTATTGATCATTTGAAAACTATTTTCATTCCTATTAACCTGTTAACAGATCAGTCAGCTGATATTATTGTTCTTGTTCCTGGAAACTAAAATTAATATCCTTACCTATGTAATATTTTTGCTTACTAAGTATTAAGTGCAAAGTTTAGCTCAACAGGAGCTTGGCTAGAATGAACAGATAGAAGTCATTTTCTTTCTTTTTTTTTTTTTTTTTTAAAGATTTTATTTATTTATTTGACAGAGGGAGACAGTGAGAGAGGTAGCACAAGCCGGGGGAGTGGGAGAGGGAGAAGCAGGCTTCCTGCTTTGAGCTCTATCATTACATTGTTTCAGGGTGTGGAACTATCCCCTCTCCAGAAACATACTGAAAGTGAAATTGTGGATGGTGGCAGACCAGATACAGTTGAATCACGTCCTAGATTCTCAGAACACTTACTGCATTCAAAGCATTAACTTAGCATCGTTTGCCTTAAAGCAATTTTTTTAAAAGATTTATTATTATTATTTAAAAGATTATTCATTTGAGAGGGAGAGACAGAGCACAAGTAGGGAGAGGGGCACAGGGAGAAGGAGAAGCAGGCTTCCTGCTGAGCTGGGAGCCGGACGTGGGGCTCGATCCCAGGACCCTGGGCTCATGACCTGAGCCTAAGCCAGAGGCTTAACGACTGAGCCACCCAGGCGCCCCAAGAAGTCATTTTCATAATAATAATGTTGTTATTCAAATCATCACCATCATTATATAAATCAGTAATCAGAGAATCACCTAGTCTTCTCCCATATTGTAATGTATCATTCTTTCTTGATCTATTACATCTTTTACATCTATTCTGTAGTTATAAATTCTTTATATTACTTTGCTTTTATTTTTAATTAATTATTTAAATAAAGGTTATGCATATAACATATATAAAAATTAAATGGTGTTAAAAGGCATATGGTAAAAGGAATGATTCCTTGTATTTTCCATTCCCACAATAATCCTATTCTCAGAAGCAACGACTGTGACTGTCAATCCCATTAGATATTTACTATAGAATTCATCACATGGTTCTAAAAATGTGCTTATATACCTAATCTGCAATTTGGGGGCATTTATTGCATTTTTATTATGATAGATAATGAATTAACTCTACTACTACTATTACCTTTCTTCCCTCATTCCCTAGATTTATTGCATAATATTTGGATAAATCAGTGGTGAGTGTTTCATTTTATAATTATGGAAATATTTTATCATTTCTGAGCCCATTGGTGTATATGAGTTAATAATTCCCTGTTTTCTATATACTTAAAATTATGAGTATATATTTCCATACAGTCAAGTACAATTTTTTTCCCCCAGAATAGTTGCCTTATGGTCTCTTTCATTTTATATTCCAAACTGAATTTATTAAAGCTGTGGCATAGCTCTTGTCCAAGAATTTTCTAAGTTGGATTAACTTTCCAAATTCTTTGCCCTATAGCCTAATTTTGCTGAAGCTTATTTCTCAATTGTTTTCTTCGAAAGAATTTATGACTTAGATATATTTTGAGATTTTGTATGTCCGAACATAAATATATTGCACCCTCACCCTTGACTGATGGCTGGGTATTGTTCACTCAGTTTTCTAGCATATGGTAGTGATGCAGAGAAATTAGATACCAGACTGAACTCCATACCTTTGGAGGCTTATTCTTTCATGGTAACATACTCCCGATATATTTTCATTAGTATGCAAGAACATTTTTGGAATTTGGAATAGTTTATGTTTCTTGTTTTTAGAAGGCATTTGTTAAACATTGGACTTTCTCGATTGATCTATTACATTATACAATTTGATCTTCTTATTTTTTGGTATATCAGTAATTCGATTTGTTTTCCAACAGCAAAACCAAACATGCACAGCTATCTAGGGGAAAACTATGTGACAAAAGTAGCAAATGGAACTGAGAACAGGGCATCTGATAGACTTGAGAACAGAATGCTCCAATAAGTGTTCACTGGAAAGTACCGTGGGCCAGTTTGCAAACAGCAGTGGAAACTGGGAAATATTTTTACAAACACAAGTGAAACGGTCTAAAGTAGTCTCCAGTGACTGAATCAGATCCAGCCCTGTAAACTCAAAATTAACAAATCAAAGTATCTTTCTGATAGCTGTCATTCTAAATGTCTAGAAATACACATTGAACAGGGCAGCAAAAATAAGAGCAAAGCAAAACAAAGATCTAGATAAAAGTGGGTAATAGAGGGGCATCTGCATGGCTCAGTTGGTTAAGTGTCTGCCTTCAGCTCAGGTCATGATCTCAGGGTCCTGGAATCAAGCCCCACATTGAGCTCCCTGCTCTGGGGGGAGTCTACTTCTCCCTCTCCCTCTGCCCCTTCCCCACCTCCTCACCCTGCTCCGACTCTCTCTCAAATAAATAAAATCTTTAAAAAGAAAAAAGTGGGTAATAGCAGTAGAAAATGCCAACTCAGAAAGTACAAGTGCATGTTATTTTTATCACTTTGTTAGGATATCAGAAAAAGGAGCATTAGACTCAGGAAGCTAGAAAAGCAATTCTGATCTACCCTTACCACTCAAGGTTCAGAAATAATAATTTCACAGAAAAATAAATTAAAGAATCATGGTTGAATCACATTAAAAAATAGGAGTCAGTATAATGTCTTACCAAAAGTGTAAAGCACACAATTAAAAATGCCTACAAAGTGGCATTTCCTGATTTCAGCTCAGGTCATGATCTCAGGGTCCTGGGATCTAGCCCTGTGTCAGGCTATGCACTCAGCGCGGAGTCTGCTTGGGATTCTGTCACTCCCTTTGCCCCTCACCCCCAGTCTCTCTCTTCAAATAAATAAATCTTTTTAAAAAATGCCCACAAAGTAGATGAAAACTATAAACTAATATTCTAAGGAAGCCAAAATAAATAAAGGAAGTTATAGAAGAAATGAAAGCTCAACATGAATGAAAGCTAAAAATATTGAGAAATGAGCTATATTCTTTTTTTTTAAGATTTTTATTTATTTATTTGAGAGAGAGTGAGAGAGATCAAGAGGGAGAGGGAGAAGCAGGCTCCCCACTGAGCAGGAAGCCAGACACAGGGCTCAATCCCAGGACCCTGAGATCATGACCTGAGCCGAAGGCAGACACTTAACTGACTGAACCACCCAAGAGCCCCTGAAATGAGATATATTCTTAAGGAAAAAATGAAAATAAAAGAAAACATTTTCTCATTAAGACTAAAACACAAGGAACACAAAAATGAATATATACAAAAATTGATGCCTTAAATAAATAGAATGTGAAGATGAAATAGTTTTTAAAAATGACAAAAATAATTTCTGATTAAATGACAAGGTAGGCAAAGAACATCAAATATGTATTATAACAGGAGCTCCTGGTAATGAAACAGAAAGCAATAGTACTATAAAATGGTACAAATTATAATTCAAGAAAAATATCTGTGTAAGGAGATACAAGTATGCATGTGTTTGTTGTGTATATGTAACTGTGTGTATTTCACATATGTATTCTATGAAATGGATATCACTATCAAGGAATAATGGACTATACTGAACAAAACAAAGAAAACTAATAAAATTGCCAGGAAAAAGAAAAAAAACTTTGGAGTATGTAGACAAAAAGCCCTGTTACTAGAAAGGAAATAAGATTGAAATCAGATTTTAGACAGAAATTTTTTTTTCTAATAATTTTTTTTTGAGTGTAGTTGATACACAAAAATACATTAGTTTCGGGTGTACAACATAGTTATTCAAGGTTGTGCTATGCTCACCATAAGAGTAGCTACCTTCTGTCACTATAGAATGCTATTACAGTATCAATGTATCACATAAAAAATATGAATCAGTACAATGTCTTACCAAAAGTGTAAGCAGATAGTTACAATATTCCCTATGGTGTATCTTTTATTCCCATGACTTATTCATTCCATAACTGGGAGCCTGTATCTCCCATTCCCCTTCACCCATTTTTCTGATCCCCTCTACCCCCCTTCCCTCTGGCAACCATTAATTTATTCGGTATGTATAGGTCTGATTCTGCTTTTTGTTTGTTTATTCATATGTTTTATTTCTTAGATTCCACATAAGAGTGAAATCATATGGTAGTTGTCTTTCTCAGTCTGACTTATTTCACTTAGCATAATACCATCTAGGTCCATCCATTTTGTCACAAATGGCAAGATCTCATCTTTTTTTATAACTGCGTAATATAACACACACACACACACACACACACACACACACACACACACACAGGCTACATCTTCCTTATCCATTTGTCTATCGATGGACATTTAGGTTGCTTTCATATCTTGGCTATTGTGAATAATGCTGCAATAAACATAGGGGTACATATATATTTTTGAATTAATGCTTTTTGTTTTGGGTGAGAAATACCCAGTAGTAGAATTATTGGATTATATGGTATTTCTATTTTTAATTTTTTGAGGAACTTCCATACTGTTTTCCACAATGGCTGTACCAATTTACATCCCCACCTACAGTGCCTGAGGGTTCCCTTTTCTCCACAACCTCACTAACATTTGTTTTTTCTTTCATTTTAGCTATTGTATAAGGTGATAACTCACTGTGGTTTGATTTACATTTCCCCAAAGATTAGTGATGTTGAGCATCTTCTAATGTACCTCTTGGCCATCTATAGGTCTTCCTCTGAAAAATGTCTGTTCAAGTCCTCTGCTCATTTTTTTTTTTAATCGCATTGCTTTTTGTTGTTGCATTGTAGAAGTTCTTTATGTATTTTGCATGTTAACCCCCTATCAGATATATCATTTGTAAATATCTTCTCCCATTCAGTAGGTTGCCTTTTTGTTTTGTTGATGGTTTCCTTTGATGTGCAAAAGCTTTTTATTTTGGTGTAGTCCCAATAGTTTATTTTTGTTTTTGTTTCCCTTGCCTTAGGAGACATATACACAGGAATTCTTATGTCAAGAGACAATATAGAAGCATATTTAAGGTACATGAAAGAAAAAAAAATAAGTGTGAGCTAAAAATGTAATGAATTGGCTAAAGTCCAGTGCAGGCTGGAATGACATTAATAGAAACCCGGGGATTCCCAGACATAAAGGAAGTTGCTTTCACTCTCACCTCTGACCCCCTGGGTCCCACTCTAAGCATAAAGTAGTCAACAGATAGAAGAATTTGGGATATTAGGGATGCAGCCTTGAGCTGTGAGAAAATATGTTAGTGGTCTTTTTAGGTCTTTATAGGCCCAAGTTCAGGCCTGGTCAAGAAAGGGCTCAGAGGAGCCTGGCTAGAGTTTGGTCAAGGAAAGAATCTTTGTTAGTATATGTAGGAAATTAGTATATGAAACAGAAAGCAAAATACAACAATGAGGAATGAATGGAAAATTCTACAGGAGATATTAAGAAGAGTGGATATGTTTAAAAAGAAGAAAATAAGAGACTAGCATCCTAATCTCCACTGAGGAAAGTTATGAATATTCTAGTATAAATGAATATATATTAAAATCAGAGCAAAATATAGGAAAATAATTATTTGTAGGAATATAGGAAGATTTTCTTAGAATAAATTCAAGGAAGAAAAATTGCATCAAAATGATACATGAAGAAGGAAACTCAAATATATAATGTATTATGCCAAAGAAAAAATGAATCCTAGATTATAAAAATATAAGAGAGCTAATTGATTTTTTACTGTATAAATAACAACTCAGGAAAATTCCAAAACATAGGTAACTTACAAAAATAAACCAATTAACATTATTAGTAATCAGAAAAATGTAGAATTTTCCATTTTCTACCTTTGATATCAGCAACTATTTAAAGTAAAAAAAAAAATAGTATTCAGTAACAATCAAAACTGAATAAAATTCAGTGAAATAAAGAGCCAAGCAATGGTAGTGGAAGTGGAAGTTGTTTCAGTTTTCTTTAAAACCTTTTTTCGGTAGGGGGCGCCTGGGTGGCTCAGTCAGTTAAGTGTCCGACTTTGGATTTTGCCTCAGGTCATGATCTCAGTGTTATGAGATTGAGCTCAGGTCTGGCTCCACGCGCAGTGGGGAGTCTGCTTGAGATTCTCTCCCTCTCCCTCTCCCTCTTCCTCCATCCCCTGCTTGCCCATGCGTGTATGCACATGCTCTCCCTCTTTCTCTCTAAAAATAAAATAAATCTTAAGAAAAACCAACTTTTCTTCTTTAATTTAAATTTTTCCCCATTGGTGGGGCAACATTTACTTTTCATAATCTACTCAAAATCTAGTTTGAGGAAATAATCATAGATGAGTTTTTCAAAGATGATCATTATAATATTCTTCTTTGTTGAGAAAATAGAAGCACTTTAAATACCCATATTTTTATGTAACAAAACTGTCAAATAATGTCTTATACACTCATTTAGTGCTGTGTTTTTTCTGTCATTGAAGACCATTCATTACTATTCTCTTTATGCCTTTCCTCTAGAAAAATCTGATGAACACTAAAAATGTTATTATATCTCCAAATTGACATTAAAATCTCGAATATATTTTATCAGCTAAAATTTATGTATTATAAGTGGCCCTTGTTATAGTACAATGTGAACATATTATCATCTATACCTAAAGAATACTGAAAAACAAAATATGCCATTACTACCTCAACTTCTAGGAAAATTGTGAATAATTGAGTCTTTTGATAGTTCTCTTTCTCATGTAAGTACAGGAAGTTGATATTCTGGATAATTTATCAGTATTATGTAAGTTTGGCTTATATGAGTTATTCTTTCTGAATTTAGGCATTTCCAAGTATGTTGAGAGAACCTCATCATTTTTCAGATAAGGTACAACTGAGGAGGGATCAAGGAGGGATGACTTCTAGTAAATAAGTTTATATTCACATGCACAAAGCCATAAGAATTACAAAGGATTCTGAGCAATGCATAATATATAGCACATATATTTCAAGTATTGTGCACTCAAATATTTGCACAAGATTTACATTTAAAATTAAGAATTTGTATTTTTGTAGCATACTTCAATGGGGCTATTGTATTTAACTTGAGAAAGAAGTTATAATCCCTATTCATAGTGGTGTGTGTGTGTGTGTGTGTGTGCATGCATGTTTGTTCTTCTTTTAAATATATTTACCTAATATATACACATGTATTAGAAAAAACGGTTGGATTTTCCCCCCTGAATTATAGTTATTTCTGCCAACAACCCAAGAAATAGATAAATTTAAACTCCCTTGAATAAATAAATTGTATCCCCTGAATAGAGTCACCTGAAACCCAGGTATAGAGCTGAGGGTGAATTGACTAAAGCACAGAGATACTGTTCCTCTTTTTAAACTTATTCAGTGTCAGCAAACATCACATTCACTTGTTTTGCAAAATGTCACTTCACAGAACAATCCTGCACGTGATATGGGGTTGACTTAATAGGGATATTATAATTGATTAACTTATAAGTTGTCCTATTGTATCCAGGGTCAGTCTCGATTATTCCATACCTGCTATGTGAATTGTACAACCCTTACTTCTTGTCAATATGGCAAAATTATTGCATCATGTAATTTACAGTGATAGAGAAAAACTCCAGTCTTCATTAACAATTTATAAATATTTTGACATAAGCCATTTTCATTTATTCTTCAAATCAAAGAGATCTGTATTCATTTTTATCAAAAGACCTGTGTACCAAAAAATACCTTTTAAAAAACAGAAAACTAATTTACCAACCAGTTATTTTACCAGCTTAAAGAAGGCTGGCAGGATCAGGTTTGTACTTCCATCCGTCTAAAAGGTCTGTGACCAGGCCTGGATTAAATTGTACAATAAACAGTCAAAGAACATCAGATACCTGGATAATATATTGATCTCGCACAATTAGTCATTTTGATGAATATCTATAAATCCCGATGTATTTAACATGAAGATAAACTTTGAGTGGAAAATACTGTGTGTTTCAGATGGTGAAGCTACATGTGTGTGGAGTCACTGAGTCTGGATCCCTGGGTGCTTATGTAAAGTCCTCGCACTGGACATGCATCTTGAGTGCAATTGTTTGTTATGTAAATTATTGAGATCAGAGGGTGAATTTGTGATGAGAGCATTTCCTAGCCTCTTCTGAAAAATATGAATATCTCAAAGACAAATTGTCATCTACTCTTAAATGAATATGAGAGGTTATCGGTACAAGCAGTCCTCCTCCTAAGATGACGAAGATTTTATAATACATAAGGAGTTTCTGCCATGCATTCCTGTTTGTAGTGTCTGAGCAAGTTTATCTGGCCTCCTTTTGTGAAGAACTTTCGATTTTGATTTCTGAGTCTAAAATATATCCTCATCTTTGGAAATATACTTATTATTGAAATTGTTTTAATAATGCCATCTGTCTTCCTTTTCCATTGAAAAATTAAATCTATATTCAGTTACACACGGTATTTTTCTTTGTTTAACTGTGTCATTGCCTATTTCCTCTTACTTATCTACTTGAAAATAAATATAGATCTTCTTATCTTAGGTCTATAGTGATCTCATCATGCTCAAATGAATTTTAGAAAGCTGGTGGTTATCTTTTCCTTTCATCAATAAACTGATACTTTAAAAAAATCTCGTTATTAAAGAATATAATTCACTTTAACTTTTCATTACTCAAAGTTTTCATCCTGTCTTCTTTCCATCTGCTAATAACTTTTAATGTCCTGTGGCTATTTCTGAAAACTTAGAATTGAGGATCTCTCTCTCTCTCTCTCCTATTTTTGTAGTGTAAACTTATCATTATACCACAGTAATCTAAGATCCTATATCTCCTAGAGTCATGTTATTCAAGTCATAATATTACTTTTATGGACCAATCCATATGCTAAATACATAATTATATGGTTTATTCATCTCTCTCTACATATATATTTGTTATAAAAATTGTTTATATGCATATGTATATAGATAGAGATATATAGATAATATATTAAATTTACATATCTTGCTTTCTGCCCTAATACTGGACATGACACTGAATTCAGAACAAACTGTTTGTTAAAGTTGCTACATTATGTTTTTATTTTTCAAATACACTAGAAAGATTTCTTGTTAGCTTAAGGCACTGCTGCTATCTCTACCATAAAACTCAACATTGTGCTCAAGTGAAATTCTATTGTATCCTTTGCCACTTGGCATAATGAAATATTTATTTAAGGCTGCATGCAAAGTATTTCAGAATTTCCCTTATTATTTCCCTTGAATCCACCCTTGCGTATTCATAATCAGAACTAATATTGCTCTTCTGCTCAAAACATTACAAGAACTTCATATCATCCTTGGAATAATGCCCAAAATCCTTGTAATGGTTTTATATGGTAGGTCTTATAGGATCTGATCTCTGCCAATTTTTCTAATTCCCAACCATGTTTCCCTGGTATATTTCTGATGTATTACATCTGAAATCTTTGCCAAACTTCTTTGTGCTACTTTTTAATCTTTGTCAAACATACCAACCTGATTCATGCTTTATAACCTTACCATTATTGTTTCCTTTACATGAAATTCTGCCTAACTTCCCCATCTCCTAACTTGCTCATTTCCTCACGTTATTTTTATCTTTGCTCATGTAAGAAGCATATATAATGTTTTTCCGAGAGAGAGATCTTCTTTACTCCATGTCTTAGTCTGCTTGGGGTGCTATAACTAAATAATATCATAAGACTGGGTGGGTTAACCAACGAAATGCCTTTTCTCATGGTTCTAGATGATGGGAAGTCCAAGTTCAACATGCTGCTGGCAAATTTGGTTCCTGGTGGTGAATTTATTTCATGGCTTATAGATAACTGCCTTCTTGCTATATTCTCAGATGGCCTTTCCTTAGTGCCTTGGCACAAAAAAGGAGAGTAAACTCTGTTGTCTCTCTTTATAAGCACACTCACTAATTGTTGTATCAAGGCTCCACACTTAAGACTACATTTAACCTGAATTACTTCCGTGGAGGCCTCATCTGCAAATATAGCCACACTGGAGGTTAAGACTTCAACATGTGGATTTGGGAGGGATGCAAATATTCAGTCCATAATACTACTAAAATAGTATACTTCTTCATCTACAGTTCCCTATTCCCTATTCTTCTGTGATTCTCCGACTGAATTCAAAACTATTTAAAATGGTACTACAGGACGCCTGGAGGCTCAGTCTGTTAAGCATCCTACTCTTGATTTCAGCTCAGGTCATGATCTTAGGGTCTCATGACCCTGAGAACGAGCCCCACATCAGGCTCTGCACTCAGCAGGGAGTTGGCTTGAGATTGTCTCTCTCTCTCCCTCTGTTTCTTCCACCCATTGCTCTCTCTCTCACTTTAAAATAAATAAATATTTAAATAAATAAAATGGTAGTACATATTTGTTTTCTTGTTTATGAAATTTCAATGAAGTCAGACATTTTGTCATATTTTTAAAATTCATTTTCCTGGGATCTAGTACTTGACAAGCATTTATTATTTTAGAATAACTAAATGTTTCAAGGACAAATGAATCCATTACAGAATAATAATAAAGAGAGACAATAAAATTTAGGAAACAGAGTTAGATATCACAATGTCATTGCCTTTGGAACTTCAGCACTTCTTAAGCCTATGACTTTCCTCCTAATTCAAATTTGTATTAATAATATCTAAGGGAGCCTGGGTGGCTCAGTCGGTTAAGGGGCCAACTCTTGATTTCAGCTCAGGTCATGATCTCAGGGTCCTGATAGAGCCCCATGTTAGGCTTCATTCTCAGTGGGGAGTCTGCTGCAGGATTTTCTCTTTCTCTCTGTCTTTGCCGCTTTGCCCCCCGCAACTTGCACGCTCACATGTTTTTCTCTCTCTCTCTAAAATAGAAAAATCTTTAAAAATAATAATATCTAAATCTCTGTTGGATTTCCCAGATAGAATAGAGGATTGGAGATGTCATTATATGATTTATATTTATCAAAAAAACTTTCTGTTTTGAAATAGTTGATATTTAAAGCAGCTTGGGGATTTTATTCATTTTTTACTTACACATGAGATCTTATAAGAATAGGTGAGTCATGGAAGCTCCCCTCACGCCTATTTCACACAATTTGTGTTACTCAAATTTCTCTTAGGAAACTCTTCCAACTCTTTAAGGTATGTTTTCTACATAATTCTATTTCAGGGAGTCAACAATATATCTTCCTTGATGATTATAGGATGCAAACATATTCTTATATAATTATAGAACAGTTAAAATGCAAATACCCATTGGAGAGAGGTAACAGTAAAATTACATAAAAAACTGTTTGTTAAACAATTTCTACAGAGTTTTATAGACCAGAATATTGGTATTTTCAAAGAATGCATTTTTATTTAGACCCTTTTGATTGTTTGTTTTGTTTTGTCTCAGCATTGGTGTTGCATTTGTTCTCATTGCTCTGTATTGCCTACATGTCCAAAGAATAATGGTGTCTCTTCTTCACTTTTCCCCTCATGTAATATAAACCAAATTAACCAATGCAAAATGTGTATAATGCATATGTGAACCTATTTTTTCCTCCATGACCCTACAATGTACTCACTAGAGGGAGAAGTTGGTTGGGAAAAGGCATTAGGATAAAATAATTAGTTCTGATATGATTATGGACCCCTAAGTCTGTGCCAGTTTCATCACTTAGTCCATTGATTTCAGGGAACAGCTTCTGGTACTTAAACAAAGCTACATTTTCAGTGGATATTGGAAATGATGTCAAGGAAAGCCACTCCTCTGAACATCACGTCTAACCTTCAATACCTCATTATTGACCAGATGCTGGCTTATTCATTCAAATTACTTAATTGAACAATTCAAGTCCAAGCATAAAGTAGACAAATTAATTCAGTGATTGTCAATAAGCTGACATTACCTGTGAAACTTTAGAAACTTTCCGTACAATTTGCAATAGTATTCAGTTGACCCATTTAAAAAACTCATTATTTGAGTAAACATTACCTTGGATTCTGCTTTCAAATACCATTTGTGTTTTGCATTAGTTTATATTTTCTTTTCCTTATTGACATAGGGTTTTACTTTTATTTTCATATCTTGAATCAATTCATCTTATGAAATTTATTTTGCCTTCATTGTTTAGTAGTATGGGTTCAGCTTCACCTTCTAAACCAACATTTTTACAAAAGTATTCAATTTAACCTTTGGTATCAAAATTTCAGAGTATAGACAGGGCATAAAATACTTCCCATGTAAAAAATTTTGGAAAAAGAAAGAAAATTTTTTATTGCACACCCAACTGAAAGATGAAGTGCCCTCCAGTTCCCTAATTATAAAAGATATAATCTCAACTACAATAGTAGATTTGCAATCTAATCCATACTGAAAATTGAGTGCAGAGGTTTATATCCCCAGGGCTGATATCATCACCCATTTCCAAATTTGTTTCAGTTTTTCTTTACAGAGAATTTCACAAAGAATTAAAAACTTAAAAAAAAGTGGCACCTGGGGGGCGCAGTTGGTTAAGCGCTGAACTCTTGATTTGGGCTCAGGACGTGATCTCAGGGTCATAAGATCAAGCCGGCCTCAGGCTCTGCACTGAGCCTGGAGTCTCCTTGAGACCCTTTCTCCTTTTCCCTTTGCCCCTACCTTGTCTCTCTAAAATAAATAAATAAATCTTAAAAAAAAAAAAACTTAGAAAAATTTTCCTTATTCAAAATAAATCATTCTTTAGAAAAGTGCTTAAAGCTAAAGGAAAATAATCCATCATAGTTTTTTTTTTTTTTTTTTACATTTCAGTTTTAATTTGTCTTTTAACTCTCAGACTCAGACGTGATATGACCATTATACCTATAAAATCGACACTTTCCTAAGAACATCATGCATAAATAAAATACTTTATATAAAGTATACATATACCATATTTAAGAAAGTTCTTTGAGCTTTTAGTAGGACAATTTATGGCAAATTAAGTTTGAAGTTATAAAATAAATGTTTAAAAAATATGTTTATAAAGTACCAATAAAAGAGAATCCTAGCAAATAACTAAAATAAAAATGGCATAATTTTAAGGTTGTTTGATTAAATGAATTATAAACTGGTTATAATACTGTATGAGAAATTTTATTTAAATCCCTAGTAATGCAAAGAAATCTATAGTGGCAGAGGGTGAGTGACTGCTTGCAGAACTGGAGTGGGGAGTTGAGAAGAGGTGGGAGGGAGAAATTACAAAGGGGTATGAAGAAACTTGGAGGGTGAGCTACATGTTTGTGATTTTGGTGATGGTTTTGCAGATGTATGCATATGTCAGATTGTCGGATTGTACCCTTTAAATTGGTGCAGTTAATTGTATGTAACTTATATCTCGTTGAAGCTGGAAAAATACATGTACAGCAAAATTGGCACAACTAAAAGAAAGAAATCTATAAATAGATTGGAAGGCTTTAACATCTCTCAATAGTTACTAAAACAAGCAGATGATACATTAGTAAAGGATAAAAGATTTGAAAACCATTTAACCAAAACGACCTAATGAAAATACAAAGGACATTGCACTTTAGGAAAAAAAAATAAAAAGGTAGAATACATTCTCAATTACACATAAAAGAGTTACCAAAATTAACCATGTACTGGCCTGTATGGCATCAATGGTGAATTCATTTAAGTATTTAAGAAAATTTTGTATCAGTTTTACATAAATTATTTCAAAAATAGAAAATAAACACTTAACAACTAGTTATATAAAGCAACTATAACTAAATCAAAATCTGACAATTTTTTTGCCAGATTTTTATCACAGAGCATTATTAAACATCCATTTTTCATGAACATAGTTTTAAAAATTCTGATCAAAATAGGATCAAAACAAATTAGAAGTGTAAAACAACAGGGCTTTGAACAAGATTTATTTGCAAAGTGAACAGTCCTCAAAATCGTATCTAATGTATTTATAACATTAACATGGAAAAAAGGTGAAAATTTAGGTTGTTATCTTGATAGAGCCAGTAAAAAACTTCTAACAAATTTTAACACTCATTTGTAGTTAAAAAATTAGAAGTTAAAAAAAATTAAACATTTTAAAAATTGGAAAAATTAGAATAAAAGACAATTTTCTTAGTGATTTTCAAATACAGCAAAAACCTAGAACATATATATTAATATGGTTTATTGGATAAATATACCTGATGTCATCAATTTTTTACAATAATGTGTTAGAAGTCCCAGATATTGTAATAAGGTGATAAAAATTTTTAAATGTCAAATTTTTAGATGAAATGACTGTGTAAAAAAGGAAATTTCAGATAAATACCTATTAAATATTGCTAGAAACCATAAACTATTTAGGAATAATTTTAGGAAAAATGTGTTCTGAATCTGTACATTTTTTTTAAAAGATTTTATTTATTTATTTGACAGAGAGAGAGAGATAGCGAGAGCAGGAACACAAGCAGGGAGAGCGGGAGAGGGAGAAACAGGCTTCCCGCGGAGCAGGGAGCCCGAAGTGGGGCTCGATCCCAGGATGCTGGGATCATGACCTGAGCCGAAGGCTGACGCTTAATGACTAAGCCACCCAGGTGCCCCCGAATCTGTACATTTTAAAGTACAAAATGTTGAGAGAAATATTGTTGAGGAATAATTAAATATAATAAAGGGCATTTATTGTTCTTGAATTAAAAAACTGATTTAAAGATGGCATCCAACTACTAGTAGTTGTATTTTTCGCATCAGGCCCACACAGAAAAAAAACCAAAGGAATAATGGCCAGTTTTACAAAAGAATGCTCTTAGTGAATAATGAAATAGGAAATACACATAAAACATAATAAAAAATTATTCAGCCTTAAAGAAGAAAGAAATCCTGCCATTTGCAAGAACATGGATGAAACTGGAGAACATTATGCTTAGTGAACTAAACCAGGAACAGAATGACAAGTATTACTTGCTACCACTTATGTGAGGAATCTTAAAAAGCCAAAGTAAAAAGCAGAAAGTGGAACGGTAGTTACTTGGGGCTGGAGGACTTGGGGCAGGGGAAATAGGAAGGTATTAGTCAAAAGGTACAAAGTTTTGATAAATGCAAGAATGAGTCCTAGAAATCTATACCATATAAGGCCCATAGTTAATAATACTGCATTATATACTTTAAAAAATTGCTTAGCATGTAGGCCTTATCATGAATGGTTTTTATTGGATAAAAAATAATAATAAAGAGGACAGGAAGAAACTTTAGATATTATGGATATACTTATGGCATAGATTGTAGTGATGATTTTACAGATATATATTATCTACAAACTCAGGATAATTGTTCTATATTCTTGGACTCCACGGTCCTGAGTTCTCTTTCAGGACAGAAGTTTTTGAAACTTAATCAATTTGGTTTGTTTTTTTATGATAGCACCCCTTTTATGATGTAATAAATATTAAACAGTCTAACCACTGTAATATATGTGAAGAGTGCACCCAGAAGACAGAGATTGGTAGGCAGTGGGAAATAATAAAAGAATAGACCTTTTTGCTTATGCATCTAAAATACTGTATACACATATGCAAGCAATATGCAAAATGCTCTCTCTATATATTTATTCTATTGAAAATAATTAAACCACTTCTGAGTATTAGATGTTTGCAATGCAGGAAGATTATAATACAGTAGTTATCATATACATAGAGTATATGAATGCTGAGTATAAGGGATGTCACAGATTGTTCAGAATATTTTTCACCCCACATTCTATTTTGAATTGTAACTAGCCCATCAAATGAAGGAGAATATTTCTTCTATCCTTGTATATAAGCTGAACTTTTGACATATTTGGTCAGTGTATTGTGGAAGTGCTATTGTATAACTTTTAAGGCTGGATTTTAAGAGAACCACAGTTTCCACCTTTGCATCTCGAAATTTTCCTTCTTGGAGACACACAAAGGGGCTGACGTGTTAGAGAACAGAAGCTTCTGGCTATCTCAGTTGAGACCCAGTGGGCAGCTAGCACTAGCTATATGAGTGAATCCATTTTCAAACCTCTAGATATCCATTGCCCCAACTGAAACCAAGATTAAGAACTGCCTGGTCAACTCACAGAATCATAAGAAGAAATAAATGGTTATTATTTGAGGTGCTAAATTTTAGGGTGATTTGTTATATAGCAAAAGATAACCAGACAAGTCATGAAGTCATAGCTCTGCCTTAAAAAAGTGCAGTGAAATATTTTCATAGAGAAAGTATCTTAGAAGATTGTTTTGTATATTTATCTTCCTCTGCTATATTCTATCTCTTACCACCCATTCTGAACTCTGTATTATTTAAACCAGGGGTCAGGAGACCATAGCCCACAAAACTGTTATGGGTTGAATTGTGTCTCCCAAAGTTATGTTGGAGTCCTAACCCACAGTACATGTGAATATGACCTTATTTAGAAATAGGGTATCTAGTTTAGATGAGTTCATACTGGATTAGGTTGAGCCCTAATCCAGTGTGAGTGGTATTTTTATGAGAAGAGGAGAAGAGACATAAGGAGAACAGCATGTAACAATGGAAACAGATTGGAGAGAGATGTCAAGAAGCAAAGAAATGCCAAAGATTACTGGCAACTACCAGAAGCTAGGAGCGAGGCATGGAAGTGATTCTCCTTCAGAATGCCCAAAAGGAATCAACCCTGCTGACACCTTGATGTCAGACCTATGGGCCACAGAACTGTGAGATCATAAGCCACCAAATGTGTAGTGATTTGTTATGGTCGCTCTAGGAAACTAATACAGAACCAAATGCAGCCTACCACCTGTTTTATAAATAATGTAGGTGTATGCATATGTACATGTATGTACATGTATAGATATGTAAAATTTTAAATTATTTTTATTTGAAATGCGATGTCTGAGATAAAAACAAAATATATTTGCATTATCTTCCTCTATAGCAAATACTACAGTTTAATGCTCTACTGTAATGGGAGGACTTATCAGTAAAATAAGTCGTCTAGCAGTTAAATTATTTGCTTAGTTCCCTTAGAGATTCTGAGATGAATAAATAGGATTTCTTAATATGACTTTGTCCTGAAGACATATTCAAATCATAGTCTTTATTCATAAGGATAGTTTGAAGTATATTGTTTTGATTCAATAAATAAAAGGATCAGTTGTTTTTATGGTATCTCTTTACACATAATCAAAAAGAGCTAAAACCCTAGAGTTACTTTTAAATCATATTTGGAGTCGGTAAAATTTGAGTTAAATTTGTAAAATGGTGAATTTCACTTGGTTCTGACTTAGTAGTTCTAGATAATTAGAGAAAGTATTTTAACACAAAATCTGAAGCTCTCATCAGAATTTCCTAAATATATATAATATTAAGGGAAATATGCTATGTAATCTTAATCTTCATAAGATCAAAGTGGCCTCCACACTAATGAAACATGGAAATTCCAATCAAAACATAAATTTTAGATCTATGGAAGCTCATATCAACATTTATAAGCTTTATATTTTCTGCGTATATATTCTCTTTGTATACCTCTGTATTTAAAAATATTCTTGTGAATTAATGCTTTCTTCCTAGTATAATTGCTATTAAAATATGTCTCTGGAGGAATCATCTCTACAGAAATAGTTCTTTGACAATATATTTTTCTTTGTGTCCTTTGACAGTTTTTTGTCAAAAAAGTAGAAAACACTCAGTTTGTTTCCTGAGATTAAGAATTCCTCATATCAGTGAGGGTTGCTGGAGTGGTGGGGGGTGGGAGGGATGGGGTGGCTGGGTGATAGACATTGGGGAGGGTATGTGCTATGGTGAGCGCTGTGAATTGTGTAAGACTGTTGAATCACAGACCTGTACCTCTGAAACAAATAATACATTATATGTTAAAAAAAAAAAAAAGAAAAAGACGATAGCAGGAAGGGAAGAATGAAGAGGGGGAAATCGGAGGGGAAGACGAACCATGAGAGACTATGGACTCTGAGAAACAAACTGAGGGTTCTAGAGGGGAGGGGGGTGGGGGATGGGTTAGCCTGATGATGGGTATTAAAGAGGGCACATACTACATGGAGCACTGGGTGTTACATGCAAACAATGAATCATGGAATACTACATCAAAAACTAATGATGTAATGTATGGTGATTAACATAACATAATAATAAAAAAATAAATAAACAGCCAAAAATTAAAAAAAAAAAAAAACCATTGAGATACTTGCATATAGAGCTTTCTCCTGCTTGGTAGAAAATTTTTATTTATTTTTATATTTAGTTAATGACTTACCTTTTCTGTAAAATATAAAGAACTAATGGGTCTAATAATAGTCTCTCTCCATGACCTAATGAAACATCATGATAGGTAGAGATCTCTTTCTCCCCTTTGATAAAATAAACAGAAAACAGTCAAATTTCTCAAAAAGGGACAAGATATAAAAGACTTTTACCCAGGTTTTTAGTATTGCCTTGAGTATATTCAGTTGAAATGCTTCTTTACTATTCTAGTTTTTAATACATGCACAGCAGTGAGAGATTTACTCTAATCTTAACATACAATCCAAGTTTCTCTGACAGGGAAAGAATATCCATTAGAACACAGTGGTTTAGGAAGCCCTATGAAAATGACAGAAGGAAGCCAAGGGATGAAGAAGACTCGAGCAGTGAACTTTGGGAGGAAATCAGTATTGTTGTTTTATGATTGTAAAACACATGAAACTAAATTTATTCTTGGACTGAATTACATCACTTACCATTTAATGAAAGCATTATGATTGGATATTTTAGCAAATCTCTAGATAAATCCAGTATTTCTAATACTCTTATCATCCTCATGTATGCTCACACTAGTCATCTGAAATTTTCCAAACATGATAGATATATGGAGTTTGGGTTTTATAAGAACATAAAGAGGATATATATCCTCCAGTCCTCTTATTATAAAATTAATAACTTGAACATAAATGATAAGGTATCTTCACCAAAACTACAGAAAAATGGCAAAGAAGAATCGTGATTGTAAGCTTATTTTAGTTTTTTTTTTTTTTTTTTTGGCTGAGGTTTAAAATATTATACTATTTGCTTACTCATACTGGAAAATGTATAGTTTATATTTGTATTTATGTTTAGCACAAGTTATGTGTGTTTTCAAAAAGTTGTATGTCTTAGTTCTGGCTGCTGTAACAAAAATATTATAGACTGAGTGGCTTAAATAACTTTCTCACAATTCTGGAGGCTAGGGGCGCCTGGGTGGCTCAGTCATTAAGTGTCTGCCTTCGGCTCAGGTCATGATCCCAGAGTCCGGGATAGGGTCTGCGTCAGGCTCCCTGCTCAGCGGAGAGCCTGCTTCTCCCTCTCCCACTCCCCCTGCTTGTGTTCCCGCTCTTGCTGTGTCTCTCTCTGTCAAATAAATAAATAAAAATCTTAAAAAACAAACAAACAGTTCTGGAGGCTAGAAGTCCAAGATCAAGGTACTGGCAGATTCTGTGTCTGGTGAGACCTTGCTTCTCCCTGTGTCCTCATGTGGCAGAAGGGGGAGGGGGCTCTCTGACATCCCTTTTAATAAGGCACTAATCCCATTCATTAGGTCACCCTCATCACTCAGTCACCTCCTAAAAACTCCACCGCCAGATAACATCACACTGAGGATTGAGTTTGAATATTTTAATTTTGGGGGAGGGAGGGTAGAGGGCACAAATATTTAGTCTACAGCATTGTATATGAAAGAAATAGAAATATTTTATTTTTAATTTTTTTTGAAATATAAATATTTTAAATTAAATTTAAAGAAACGTTTGACAGGATTTCTTTGTAAAACAAAGTATCTTTGGGCAAAGTGAAAAATTTTTCTTATTTATCTGCTTAGTTGTTAAATGTATTTATACCTACCTATGTTTACATATCACTCTATCTACCCATATACCAATATATATAGATGTATAGGTACATTTTAGTATGCCCAAATAAAGTAATTCCTCCAAATTAATTTTGTCTTCATTCAGTAGGAATGCAATTTGAGGATTTACCTAAAACAAATGTAAAGTTAACTTTTTAAAAAATCATTTTCGTAAACTCTGTGTGGCAGATATTTACCAAGAAAATCTGTCAACTTAGTATGTTTCTAAACCCAAACATGTATAAAAATAAATGTTTAGATATTCTTTAAAACCAAATTTCTGATCTTGTAAAGGCTTGCTTCCTACCAAATTAAAATTAAGATGGTAGTATTTTTCTGAAATGTATATCTAGCATTTATACATATAGAAATTTTCTGAACACAACATTAAAATATGAATATTAGTTATATTTTAAATAATTTTATTGCAAAAGTTTAATATGCTATCTTACTAAATAAGTAATGTTAGCTAGATATTTTTGGAATATACAAAAATAACTATTTGCAGAGAAGATAAATAATAGACAATTTAAATAGATTTTATTTCATCACTATTCATCACACTAATGTAAACATGCAAACGACAAAATTTCACACCTTTTGTTCAAATTTCTCATAAAATTTGGAAAGAATTTGGCTTAAACATGCACGTATTGAATTGGCTTAGTGCAAAAATTAGTTTTTTTGTTTTCCAGCTAAACTTGTACTGTGTCTGATTTGGGTATCAGTTTTAAGACAATACCTTTTCTCATACAAATCCATAAGAAATTTAGGAAAGTAAAATATTGGATGTCATTATATATGCATGTAAACCAACTTGAGCATTAAGCATTCATCATTATTTTGAAATAAATTTCCTTAATCATTTTATAATTGAATTGTGTTAATTCATTGATTTAATTGACTGCATTTGATGATCTGCACTTTGTGGACCTTTTCTCCTGCTCTGTCATAGTTTTAAAATTGAATGCATGAAGAAAACTGCAAAATTTCTTGGGTAAATATTTATATTTTATTCTCATGGAAAATAATTTATTTCAAACTGACATTCTATTTCCTAAATAAAATTGGTCTTTTCAGTCAAAAAGAATGACAGAGGAAATACAGAATATCATTTTTAAGAAGGAACAATGAGATTTAATGTGATTAAAAGTGAATGAAAACCATGGTACTCAAGGAAGTAAAAAGAAATTAGTTTACCATTTTAAGTAAGGTAATACATGGATCCATATGTAACTAAACACCAAGGCACCAAAATGAGTAAGCTTAAGCATATTCTTAAGTTTTGAGAAATCAGTGGAAGTAGGGTCAGGATTTCAACAATGATTTTAGGTTTTATCAACAAGAGGAAAATAAAGCTTTAAACTGGAGAGCATGATAGTCATAGGTATAACACTAGGTTTTGTAATATTTCGAAGTTTACACAATATGTTTATATTTTTTTCTCATCAGATCTTCCCAACCAGCCCTGTATACAGTGTAAAGAAGGCTTGTTACATGGTAGATTAGACAGGAGTTTTTCTGTTCTCATACTGAAACTTTGCTAATGTGATAACATCAAAAAGGAAATGTGTAAACCTATATAAACAGAGATTCATGGGGGAATAAAGAGCCAACGATGAAGAAATATTAATGGATAGTAGAAATAAATAAAAGGATTTAGCACAGCTAAAGAAGCTAAATACCAAGGGCCTGCAAAAGGGGATACTTATGGAAAGATAATTCAAGCCACGTATTCCCAGAAAGCCTCAAAGAGCCAGCAGGTGCAATGATAAAGGCAAGATGAGTGGATTGGCTAAAACAAGGGAAATAGGCATTTATAAGGGCATTTATAAGAAGTAATGAGATCCTCAGGTCCTTTCCCTTGTTCACACATCTGTGTAAGAACTTATCCTCCCACAAAGATTGTGTATTTTCTGTACATAAATTGGAATAAAAGGACTAAAGTCCTAGAGAATTAAGACAGAGTGAAAAGCTGGGGAAAGGCGATATATGGAAACAGGAGAAATAAGTCTTCATTTCTCCACCCTCTTATATTATGAAGCTTAAAGATTACTGAAATCCAGACAAGTGTGTATCCCTCTAGAAGGGGATGGAGAGATCCTTTGGAGAACCTGAGTAACCTCAGAGGAAACAGAAAATGAAAAACTGTAGATTTCAGTATGTGGGGTTCTCTAACAATATGGTTGGTGCCTCAGTTGGTTACCATACAGTGAAGCTTACCAGGTGACTGGCTTTCCCCATGCACACCGCTTTCAAACACTGTATGGCAGAACAACAAAGATTGCCAGACATCTGTACCCAACACAAAGGTCACAGAAACCAAAACCAAAATCAAAGGAAGAGAGAAAATAGGTCACTTACCAAAGATCAGGAATTCAAATGGGAAAGAATCTCTCATTAACAACACTGCATAATAGAAGAAAATGTAAAACTACTTTAAAATTCTGAGCAAAAATGTTATCTAAAAATCCACACCCGGTCCTCCCCACTAAGAAAAATTGAGTATAAAAGAACAGGTGACTTATAAACATAGAATTTCCTAAAACATCTAATTCTCTTTCTTAGGATACTTAGGGAGAATGTGATGTATTAAATAATAGAGTCAACCAGAAAAGGAATTAACAAGGAACCTGGGAAACTGGACTTAATACAGAACTAGGACAGAGTCTCAGGAAGAAAACTGTCCATCTGTCTAGACAGTAAACAGTACAGATTGGAGAAGGAAGATCATTTCATGAGGGCTTCATGATGATAGAGTGGGAAGGAAGGAATGACTGAGTACCTCATGTGTAACATAATATGGGGACTATTCTATAGAGAGGTTTATAATTTCATTGGAAAAAATTGTGATAGAGACAGAAAAAACAAAAGATATAAAATCAGTTTCATTATTGACTCTAGGAAGTACAAAAAAGGTATTGCATATAGGAAAAGTGATCATGATTCACTATTTGAATCAGCAGTGATCAGCACATAAATGGTTAGAATAAATACTAAAGGGTAAGTTAATTTAATGTACACACACACACACCCCCAAAATTTTGAGAAAGAGAAAAGAGAAGTGTGAGCTTGAGTCAGTTTGAGTAAGAATGTGGAGATTTAGGCTCGAGGAATTTCTTTTTTTCCCCAATTTTTAACTGTGGCACGAAAAACTTAGCATAAAATTCACCATCTTAATTATTTGTTAAATATATAGTTCAGTAATGTTAAGTTCATTCACATTGTTGTGCAACCTATCTCAGAACTCTTTCATCTTATGACTCTATATCCATTAAACAACACCCATTTCTCCCTTTCCTCAATCACTGGCAACCACTATATTCTCTTCTACTTTCTGTCTCTATGAATTTGACTACTCTAAGTACTTCATGTAAGTTTAATCATATTTGTCTTTTTGTAACTGGATTATTTCACTTAGCATAATGTCCTCAAGGTTTATCCATGTTGTAGCATGCTTCAGAATTCTCTTCCTTTCTTAAAATTAAGGCTATATAATATTGCATTGAATATACATACCACATTTTGCTTATTTGTTCATCTGCCAGTGGACATTTAGATTGTTTCTATCTTTTGGTTATTGGGAATGATGCTACTATGAAAGTAGCTATACAAATATTGATCCCAGTTTCTGCTTTTAGTTCTTCTGGGCATAGATTCCAAAGTGGAACTATTGGATCGTATGGTAATTCTTCCTAAAATTTTTTGAGGGACCTCCATACTGTTTTCCATAGTGGGTGCACCATTTTACATTCCCATTAATAGTGTACAAGTGTTCCAATGTCTCCACATCCTCACGAACACTTATTATTTTTTAAGATTTATTTATTTATTTATTTGAGAATGAGAGAGTGTGCATGCGTGCAAGGGCAGTGGGGAAGGGTGAAGGGAGAGGGAGAAGCAGACTCCCCACTGAGGGAAGAGCCCAGGGCAGGGGCTGGAGGCCTGGCTCATGAAGGCGTCATTCCCAGGACCCTGAGATCATGGCCTGAGCTAAAGTCAGACCCTTAACCGACTGAGCCACCCAGCGCTCCTGGTTTTTTTGATAGGAAGTACCCTGATGGGTGTAAGGACAGGCTTATCTCTTTTAAAACTTTAAATTGTATATGCTTTTATTATTGTTTGATTAAATATTTTAAAATAATATTTGTTTAAATATAATACTTTCAAATGGTACTGTCTAATGACAAAATCTAACAATTGTGAGTTTGAGTTGTATGTGTTTATAAGTTGTTTAACAATTTACATTGGCTGTGCTGAATAATAAATTCTCAATATAAAGAATGGTCTTACATCCATACCATAGAGTTTATTATTATTCATATATGGTTTAATATTGATATTAGTTACTTGGACTAAGGCACAGGTGGCACATTACTGTTTAGTCTGGAATGTGATTAATTGCAATAACAAAACACATTTTAAAAAATGGGAGTTTAGGGCGCCTGGGTGGCTCAGTTGGTTAAGCGACTGCCTTCGGCTCAGGTCATGATCCTGGAGTCCCGGGATCGAGTCCCGCATCGGGCTCCCTGCTCGGCAGGGAGTCTGCTTCTCCCTCTGACCCTCCTCCCTCTCATATGCTCTCTCTCTCTCTCATTCTCGCTCTCTCAAATAAATAAATAAAACCTTTAAAAAAAAAAAAAATGGGAGTTTATTTCTCTTGCGACAAATTTGGAGTTACGCATTTCCTAGAGTGTTTTTTTTTTCTTTTAAACTATTCATCTTTATTCCCATATCATGCAAAGGAAAATCCAATAATTAAGCCCATAAAGGTAATACAATATAAAATCACAGATCATGCAGAAAATGATTTTGGCAACTGAACATTCCAAAGTTTGCCTTATTTATTCCCATTCTAAAGCTGAAGGGTTCATTTCTGGGAACAGACACAGGAAGTCATGTTTATACCCTATCCACTTCTGTACGTATAATTGAAACCACATTGCAGTATGTAATGACAGCTCTAGCTGTCTTTGCCACAGAGCAATACATACTTTGATGCTCATGATGCTTTTTGGCAATAATTCCCCACAAAATCTAGAAGAACCTTGGAATTTTAGTCTTTAAAATAATATGATGATACTAATTGCCATTAAATGGTTGGAAAAGAGGATTATTTTTTCAGCTTTATTGAGGTATAATTGACAAAATTGTGAGATATATAACGTGTACAACATGATAATTTGATATATGCATACATTGTAAAAGGATTCCTCCATCGAGTTAATGCATTGCTCATCTCACATTTTTACCTTAAGTTCTACTTTCTTAGAAATTCCAATTATATAATAAGAGTGTTATCAATTACAGTCATGATACTATATATTGCTCAGGTCTTATTCAATCTTATAATTGAAAATTTGTAACCTTTTGCCAACCTCTTTCAATTTCCTCTACCCCCAGCCCCTGGCAAACACTTTTCTCTGTTTCTATGAGTAACACTTTTTTTAGGTTGTACATATAGATGTTACCATGTGGTATTTGTCTTTGGCTAATTTCACTTAGCATAGGGCCCTCCAGGTTAATTCACACTGTTGCAAATGAGAGGATATCCTTCTTTTTTAAGGCTGAATAATATTCCATATAAATACCACATTTTCTTTATCCTTTCATCTATTGACAGATGTTTAGATTGTTTCCATATTTTAGCTATTGTATATAATGCTGCTATGAACATAGGAGTATACATATCTTTTCAAGATAACTATTTCATTTCCTTTGTGTATATATCTAGAAGTGGGATTGCATGATTGTATGATAGATGTATTTTTAATTTCTTTAGGAACTCCCATACCGTTTTCCATAGTGTCTGCACCAGTTTAGGTGCAGTGCAAAAGCAAAAGGGTTCCCTTTTCTCCACATCCATGCCAGCACTTGTTATTTCTTGTGTTTTTTTGGATACTAGCCATACTAACAGGTGTGAGGTGATATCCCATCATGGGTTTTTTTGTTTTGTTTTTGTTTTATTTCCCTGATGATTAGTGATGTTCAGCATCTTTAATACACCTGTTAGCCATTTGTATATCTTCTTTAGAAAAGTGTTTATTCAGGTCTTTTGCCCAGTTTTTAATTGGGTTATTATTATTATTATTTGCTATTGAGTTATATGAATTCCTTGTATATTATGAATATTAATCTTATATCAGAAATGTGGTTTGCAAATATTTTGTCCTATTCTATAGGTTGTCTTCCTTTTATTGATGGTTTCCTTTGCTGAGCAGAAGCTTGTTAAGCTTGGTGTAGTTCTGTTTGTTTATGTTTTCTTTTATTGCCTTGCTTTTGGTATCAAATCCAAAAAATTATTTCTAAGACCACTGTCTAGGAATTTATTCCCTCTTATTTCATATAGGATTTTTATGGTTTCAGGTCTCATGTGCAAATCTTTAAGATATTTTGAAGCTTTTTGTTCATTTGTTTGTTTGCTTTTTAGAGAGGGAGAAGGTGGAGAGGGGGAAGAGAGAAAGGGTAAGAGAGAATCTTAAGCAGGCTCTACATCCAGCATGGAGCCTGGTGCGGGGTTTGATCTCACCACTCTGAGATCAGGACCTGCGCTGAAATCAAGAGTGGAATGCCTAACTGACTGAGCCACCTAGGCCCCCCTGAATTTTATGTATAGTATAAGATGGGATCCAGTTTCATTCTTTTGCATCTGGCTATCCAGTTTTCACAGCTTGATTTACTGAAGAGACTTTCCATTCTCCATTGTGTATTCTTGGCTTCTTTGTCAAAAATTACTTGACCATATATGCATGGATTTATTTCTGGGCTCTCTATTCAGTCTCTTTTTATACCAGTTCCATACTGTTTTGATTACTATAGCTTTGTAATATAGTTTGAAGTCATAAAGTATAGTGTTTTTAGCTTTGTTCTTTCTCAAGATTGCTTTGGCTATTTGGGTTCTTTTGTGAACACAAAATACAAATTTTAGGATTTTTTTTTCCTATTTCTGTGAAAAATGCCCTAGAGTTATTTTAATTGTTCAGCTGGATTACTAAGAACCCAGCCTCTGCCTGTCTTTCCATTCCATTTCCTGAAAATGTAATCTTGTCACCTATGCCATGGTCAAAAGATTGCTACTGTAGCTTCAGATACCAAGTCTGTGTTCAGTACAGGAAGTGGAAGTGGAAAGGGAGCCAACAGCAACACTAACCACGGTGCCTTCCTTAATCAGAAAAGCTAAAGCTCTATCAAAAACCCACACACTGCTAATAAGGTTGCCCAGTGTCCTGTGCTCATTCGTTGCTATGAGGGAGACTGTGAATGTGACTATTAAGATGGGGCTCCCTTGAAACAGTTTTAGTATTCTATCCCCAAGGGAAAATTGAAGAAATTAATAATGAGTAAACAAAACACTGATCATCTGCACTTATTACTTTTATAGATTTTAGAGACTAATAACTAAAATGAAAAATTTTCAAATATAGGTAGTAATAATGAATTAAATTTAATATGGCATGAAGAAAGGAAAGGAGATATTAAAACTATACTTGTTTCATACAAAGTTGTCCAAGATAATTTACATACATTTCTTTCTTTAAGTAACCAATTGGGATTCAAACCCAGGTTTGTTGAATTTTAATTATCATGTATTTTCCATGACCTACCATGTAGGGTTTTTTTGTTTGTTCATTTTAATGGGTGGAGGGGGAATCTAAGCTCACACAGTTATTTTTTAAAAAATATATGAATACATGTTGAAGTTTGTGTTCAAAATCATTTGAGGAAAGTTTGGGAGCTTAGTTTACTGTAAGCTCACTATAACCAGGAGCAATAAGATTATCAGAAATTCTATATGCACTCATGCTACCTCAATAGAATAACTTCAGTTCAAAAGGGATTCATCATATCGAAACTAGCCAAGTCACATGCAAGGCTCAGTGGTTATGATTTTCATAAGCCACATATTCTATGTGCAAAAATCAGAACTGTCTGTTTTGATTTATACTGGACTTCATATTTATCTCACATTTCTATTTCAACCTGCTGCCAAAAACTTAATTTAGTAATTTCCGGGAAAACTAAATCAAATTCCAGGGTTCTTTTCAATTGCTTTAGGTTTAAAACTTCCCAGCCCACTCTACTTTCTCCTCCTGGGGGTTATTTCTGAGTGCCTGGCTCGTGCAGTTCTGTGACATGGTGGGAGGGGTTGTGAAATGGTTAGATTTAGATCAGTCCGCTCTCTGAGACATAAATTACTGGTTTGATTTTCAGGACTGCCTCCCCCTGGTGTCTACTGAAAGCTTCTGATATCAAATTCTAATGAACTGTTTGCAGTTCTGTCCCTAGTCATTTTTGTGAGCCAACTCTATCACCCTCAGACCGTGCTTCTTTCCTTTAACTACTTTTAACTAACTTGTCTGCCCCATCTGGAGGAATAGGGAAGGTTACACCCCAATAAATCTTTTTGTTTTCAAGGGAAATTCAGAAATCCTCATGTAGGAATTCTTTGCTTCTGATCGTCTGTTCTCCCCTATGAGGTTGATGATACCAGAGTATCAGATACTCTAGAACAATCTCCACTTTCTGATCTACTTATAATGAGAAATTGTTGCTAAAGGGACTCTTCAATGAATGCTGTGAAAGCTTTCTATCTTGCTGGATTCTCCAAACTGTCTATAATCTTAAAAAAAAAAAAAAAATCTTAGCAATGAGAATGGAGATATTTACCTTTAGGGGTGGGGTAGGT
Source organism: Halichoerus grypus (assembly GCF_964656455.1). Taxonomy (NCBI): domain Eukaryota; kingdom Metazoa; phylum Chordata; class Mammalia; order Carnivora; family Phocidae; genus Halichoerus; species Halichoerus grypus. Next base: position 125,228,961 of record NC_135717.1, read on the forward strand.
AGTCTCAGTATTACCAAGTGTGAATCTTTAATGTTAATTAGTATATTAACCTTTAGGCATGTGAAAGCCAGCCAAAAGCAGCCTTCAGGGTTTTGAGGAAGGAGAAAAAAGCAAGAACATTTGCACAAAATGGCTTAGGAGAAACAAGAGTAGTAATAGCATTATGGAAGACCTAAAATACGGTTTTAGTAGATAACATGGTGCTGAATCAAAGACAAGCTTTCTCTCTCTCTATCTCTCTCTTTTTTTTTGGTCCTTACAACAAATTAAGAAGCAGTTCTCCCACTGTTTTAAATGTTCTTATTTTCAAATGAAAATGTTAGGTAATAGATTCAAAGTCTTATACCTCCTTTTAACGCTGATTTCTAGAGTGATTAAGCTGAATCGTGTGTATCCCTATGAATTAATTTAATGAATCCCCACGATGTTTTTGAAAAAGTACATTCAAGTCTGCATGATGTTTGCCTAAGGAAATGAGATTTCAAAATCTCTGTCCCCAAGCTGTCCCTTTTGTGCTGATATAACACTCATGTCACCCACTCTCAGAAATATTCTGTATAATGCCTTTCATGAACATTGCTTGGGCTGGGAAGTTCTATTTACTCCAAGAAATCTCTTTAAGCTTTGTAAATGGGGCATTGTACTATGCAAGAAGCAGACCTTCAAGGAAAAGATAAAATTTCTCTATTTGGGTGTCTAACAAAGACTAGGAACATGCATTCTTCGAAAAGAAATGTAATCATGAGCTAGATCAGCTATAGCTGTAATGAACACCTGAGACCTGTAACTTTTAAATCATGAAAGTTATTGATCTCTTCTTATAAGGCTGTGAGAAATATGGCTTTCTTTGGATAAACTGTCTTGTACTTATTTGATAACTTCTAGGACATTTTATCCCACTAGATGATAGTACAAATTCTCTATTTTGTTTTCTTGACATTTTAGAATAATTTTCTCACAATCCATAGGTGACTATTAAAAGATTACTTTAACCCAGTATGTTAATTCTCACCTCACCTCATCCAACCATTTAAGGACTATATCAAATTTAGGCAGTATAGTGGGTTCAAGTATAAATGGTCAATTTTATAAATTGAAATATGTACTTTTCTGTATGTACAGTAGCAATATTCCTATTTTAAAGAGATAGTGTTGATTTTTAGAATTTAGTCATGTTTGTTCTCTTTAATTTTTATTTTTCTTGCAACTTAGGATTTAAAATATGTATTAAAAGATCTTTAGATTTAGACAGATTCTTGACTTACATCATTTTTATGCATGTATAAAAAGAAAAACCTAGAGAAATCATTTTGGGTAAGGTATTTCTAGGGCAAAAACAACTACATCACAACTGCTACATGGTTAGTAGTGACTGTAGGACCATTCTGACATTAGAGTTGTCAAAATGCGAAAAAAAAAAAAAAATAAGCATCATCATCCCCATGACCTTGCTTAGGAAATAGAATAATTCCCCATAATGTTGATGTCCCTATTGCACACCTTCACGGTCACACCTTCCTACTATCCACCCTTCAAGAAATCACTATTCTGAATTTTGTGTTCCTCATTCCCTTGTTTTTCTCTACAATTTTGCCAGATATTTATCCTAAACAACACATTGTCCACTTTGTTTAACCGGTATAATAAGAGAACCATATTAAATGTATTCTTCTATGACCTTTTTATTTAACTTAGCATTATGTGATATTATTCCACACTAATATGTGTATCTACTATTCATTTTCAGTGTTGTATAGTATCCTCCTGTGCGCATACCATGGAGTTTGTAAATTCTCTTTATGGATATTTGGGCCGTTTCTAGTATTTTTCCATTACAAATGCATCTGCTATAAACATTCTTATAGTTGTCTTCTGAAACATGTATGAGGGTTTCTCCAAGGTATCAGATGCCTGGGAATGGAATTGCTATACCTAGATGATATTGTTCAATAGAATTTTCTTCAATTATGTAAATATTCTATACATCTGGGCTAATAGGTAGCCACTAGCTGCTTGTGCTGTTGAGTACACTTGGTCCTTTAACAACTTGGGTTTGAACTATGTAGGTCCACTCATGCACAGACTTTTTTCAGTATATATAGTACAGCAATATAAATGTATTTTCTCTTTCCTATGATTTTCTTAAAAACATTTTTCTCTAGCTTACTTTATTGTGGGAATACAGTATATAATACATATAACATACAAAATATGTGTTAATTGACTATTTATGTTATTGGTAAGGCTTCTGTTCAATAGTAGGCTATTTATAATTAAGTTTTGGGGGAGTGAAGAAGTTATATGCAGATTTTTGACAACTTAGGGGTCAGTGCCCCTAACGCCCATGTTGTTCAAGGGTCAACTGTACCTGAAATATACCTAATTCATACTGAGGACCTCACGTGATGTCAAGTACCTGGTCTTTGCTTCCCAGCCTAAAGTCTTGGGGAACTAGAGCCATAAAGGGGATGAGGCAAAAACCAATTCTGTTGAATCTCTTACACTTGCAGAATTTGAACTAGTTGTAGATGTGCTTCTACTCATTTACCAAACTGCCCTAGATTCTTATACAGGGGAATGTGGCAGGCACATTTTTAAGTGAAGGACCTATGTCTGCTGCCTCCTCAGCTGCTCTGTTTTTTATTTCTTTTTCATCGACTCTACTAGTTCCATGTTTGGCTAAGGACCAATGAAAGAATACTTTAAGTTTGTTGTGGTGTCAGTTTATACTCTGGTCCCTGCTACTGCCCCTTTAGCAGGCTCTGGAGTTTTCAGGACTGCAAACACAGAAGAATGTATGCTTGGAGTGAATACACTGGGAGTTTTATGAACACCATATATGTGGTGGCAGGTTGGATTCCCTTGCCTCTTCTCCAAGGATAAGCAGAAAAGGTAAACTAAGATAGCTCAGAAACCACATAGAGGCTTTGATGTTAACCTTATCCTCATTCCCTTTTTCATGAAGCTCCCTGGTCCCTGAGCTCTTCTTGTACTCTCCTACTAACATAGAATGCCCATGGTGTCCCCATCTGTTGCTCTTAAGAAATAGGTAAGTTTTGCCAATTAGATAAAACCATCTTTCGGCATGCTGCTCTTTCTCACAATTCTTAGATGGAGATGATTACAAACTTTAAAGGAAGTATCTTGGTTAGCTCTAAGGCATTTGAAGGCTCAGATACAACCTCTTTCCTTGGTGGCCTGACCACATCAAGCAAAGAACCAGAGGAGAACACTTAAGTAAACTGCCCAAGTGCACACAGCTCGTAAGTGCCAAATCTGGCATTTAAATCTAAACCATATGGTTCCAGATTTTTGCTCTGTGAAGTTTGCTATACTTCATACTGATGTTCTTTGGTATCACTTGTCACAGTTGCAGTTTTACATATATAGTGGCAGGTAGTATTTAAGGTAGGCGGGCATGTGCATATCACTGTGATGGGTTGCCAAGTATAGAGGATATATAAAGATCCCAGTACATGGGCAATAAGTCAGTGTAAGTGAAATTGGGCAAAATATGATGCCATTTCAGCCATGGATCTGGAGTTAAGGGTAGAACTTCATTTTCTAGAAGGTCAGTAAGACTGACTGAAAATTGCAAGTAACCTAAGGTAGCTGAAGGCATATGAAGATATATACTTGGACATAATGAAAACTATCAAGGATTTAATTGTGAAATGAGCTCATCAAGACAGAACCAGAGAAAAAGGAATTTATACTTGTTTCTGAGTTTCCAGTACTCTTGGTATTCATCTGCTAAGGAAATACTTGTTCTGAAAGCCTAAAGGGCAGGAGATTGGGCCTAAACATCAGTAATTTGTTAATGTACCACATCAATCTTTCAATACTGATGAATTCTTAAATTCAGTGCTTATGGAATGGAGGGTTCTGGTGATTTGAGTTTCTGTTTAATTACAAATACTTGCCTCAAACATTGTTGAACAACTTTGTAGATTATATCACAAAAATTCATTCCTAACATCTCATGTTTTAATAAATTAGTACAATGCAATTTATTTCATTTTCTTAAAAATACAGCTTGTAAAAAATAGCTGGGCTGAATCCTCACTCATTGTTTTAATTTATTCGATACTCAGTTTTTTCATTGATCATTCAATAAGGAGGGATTTTTTTTAGCTTTTTGGAATAAGATAATGAAAAATGTAGTTGCTATTACTATCTTTCCAACATATGTGACTTCTTGAGACAGGATAGAATGTTGTAGTTAAGTGTGAAAATCACTGAAAGAAGACCACATTGGGTGGTATAAGAATGTATAACAAGAGCACATGCCTCAGTCAAAGGTAGTTATACAAAAGTTTCAAACGATATTAACATTTAATGTACAATATGAAAGATGAGTAGGAATTTGCTAAACAAAAATAGAATGTTTATGATAGGGAGGACAGTATAAATTACAGTCTAGAAATGAGAACAACCCTCAGGAGTTTGGGAATCTAAAGGAAGTTCACCATCGGGGCACCTGGCTGGCTTAGTCGATAGAGCATGCTACTCTTGATGTCAGGGTCATAAGTTCAGGTCCCACGTTAGTGATAGAGTTTACTTAAAAAGAAAAGAAAATCTTTAAAAAAAAGTAAAAGAGGGGGTGAGGTGGGAGGGATGGGGTGACTGGGTGATAGACACTGGGGAGGGTATGTGCTCTGGTAAGTGCTGTGAATTGTTCAAGACTGTTGAATCTCAGATCTGTACCTCTGAAACAAATAAGGCAATATATGTTAAGAAAAAAAAAAAAAGAAGAAGATAGCAGGAGGTGAAGAATGAAGGGGGGGGAATCGGAGGGGGAGACGAACCATGAGTGATAATGGACTCTGAAAAACAAACTGAGGGTTCTAGAGGGGAGGGGGGTGGGAGGATGGGTTAGCCTGGTGATGGGTATTAAAGAGGGCACGTTCTGCATGGAGCACTGGGTGTTATGCACAAACAATGAATCATGGAACACTACATCTAAAACTAATGATGTCATGTATGGGGATTAACATAACAATAAAAAAATTTTTTAAAAAGGTAAAAAAGCTCTCTATAAATAAATTATGGGTTGCAAAAAAGAAGGCGAGTTAGGGAGAATGATGAAAGCTAAGACTGAATGGATAAGAAAGAGCAAATGAAATTACTAACTAATTATGTATCAGTTTTACTGAAGATAATCTAATGTCAAAGAGTGCTACTAAAGGTGTTAAGCAAGTGAATGATATCATTCCATTTACATTTTATAAAATTGATTCACACTTCTGTGTTGAAGAAAAATTTAAAAGAGATAAAATGTGCTATATACACACAATGAAATATTATTCAACCTTAAAAAAGAAAGGATATCCTGTCACATTTTACAATATGAATGAACCTTGAGGACATCATGCTAAGTGAAATAAGAGTCACAAAAAGACAAATACTGTATAGTTCTACTTATGTGAATTATCTACAGTAGTCAATTTCGCAGAAACAGTAGAATAAGGGTTACAAGGGCCTGGGTGAGGGAGAAATGGGGAGTTGTTTAATGGGTAAACAGTAGTTTCAGTTTTGCAAGATAATGTGACTGTATTTAATGTAATTGAATCATATACTTAAAAAATAGTTAAGATCATAAAGTTTATGTTATATGGTTTAAGACTTTAGTTTTTTAGAGCAGTTTTATTTTCACAGCAAAATTGAGAGAGGTGGAGAGATTTCTCACATGCTCCCTGCCCACACATGCATAGCCTCCCCTGTTATGAACATCCCCACGGAGAGTATTTGTTACAATTGAAGAACCTGTCCATAGTTTACATTATGGTTCACTCTTAACTTTGTACATTCTCTGAACTTAAACAAATGTGTAATGACATGTATCCATTGTTATGATATCATATAGAATATTTTCCCCACCCTAAAAATCCTCTGTGCTCTGCCTATTCCTTCCTCAACCCTTGGCAACAATTGATCATTGTACTGTCTCCATAGTTTTGCCTTTTCAAGAATGTCATGTAGTGGGGCACCTGGGTGACTCAGTTGGTTAAGCATCGGACTCTGGGTTTTGGCTCAGGTCATGATCCCAGGGTCGTGAGAATGACCCCCACATCAGGCTCCATGTTCAGTGTGGAGTCTGCTTGAGATTCTCTCCCTCTCCTTCCCCCTCTGCCCTTCCTCCCACTCACAAGCATGCATGTGCTAGCTCTCTATCTAAAACAAACAAACAAGTAAGTAAATACATAAACAAACAAATCTTTTAAAAAGTGTCATATAGTTATGATCATATAGTATGTAGCCTTTTCAGATTGGCTTTTTTCACTTAGTAATATGAATTTAAGTTTCCTCTATGTTTTGCTGTGGCTTGCTAGCTCATTTCTTTTCATTGTGGAGCAATATTCCTTTGTCTGGATGTACCACAGTTTATTCATTCACCTAGTGAAGGACATCTTTGTTGCTTCCAAGTCTGGGCAATTATGAACAAAACTGCTATAAACTTCTGTGGGCAGGTTTCTGTGTGGAGTGTTAACATGTTTTTTACCACAATTAAAATAATTTAATATTTAAAGGCTGATATGGGCAGCTGGGTGGCTTAGTTGGTTAAGCATCTGACTTGATTTCGGTTCAGATTATGGTCCCGGGGTCCTGGAATTAAACCCCGTGTCAGGCTCCCCACTCAGTGGGGCATCTGCTTGTCTCTCTCTCTCCCTCTGCGCTTCCCCTGCTCGCACTTGTTCTCTCTCTCTCTAATAAATAAATCTTTTTAAAAAATATAGACTGATAGAACAATTAGACTTATACAAATCCGAGTGAGAAACCTAGTGACCTGACCTTGAGTAGCAGTACTGCACATGAAGATAGGTAATTATATGCAATTTTTTAAGGAGATAGAATCAAGTTGACCCTGCTGTTCATTGTTCTAGGGATATAAGATCCAGAATATTTGGGTAAGAAAACATTAATTTCACTTTTGATATGTTGATTTTGAAGTGTACATCAGATGTCCACAGATAATTGGAAATCTATTCTTGGACTTTAGGAAGAGTTTTAGGCATAAAAATATATTTGAGCGTCATCAGAATTCAACAGTTACTAATATTCTTTCTAAGACATCCCTTTCCATGGCAATATACTCACAATAAAAATGATCCTCAATTAGAAAGCAAGAATCCTCTATAGGGGAATATATTGGGTATTGGGCAGTGGGAAGGAGCATATAATTTGGAAATGCCCCTTGAAGGATTTGATACAAGCTTTCCCCTTCCCAGTGGAAGTTGCATCATCCTACCCCATTTAAAATGATCAAATGATAGTAATTGAAGGTATGGCAATGTATGAAATAGTTTAGAGAGATTTTCTTGGGTGAGAAATGAACCAAGGAGAGAATCCCAAGGTATAGTACAGTTTAAGAAATGGGTAGAAGAAAACATGTCCTTTATTGTGAATAGGATTCCAAAGTTCCAATCATATTCCCCAACTTTCTTTCATAGCGGTTTGTTTTATTTTTTTTTTTTTTTAAAGATTTTATTTATTTATTTGAGAGAGAGAGAATGAGAGACAGAGAGCATGAGAGGGAGGAGGGTCAGAGGGAGAAGCAGACTCCCTGCCGAGCAGGGAGCCTGATGCGGGACTCGATCCCGGGACTCCAGGATCATGACCTGAGCCGAAGGCAGTCGCTTAACCAACTGAGCCACCCAGGCGTCCCCATAGCGGTTTGTTTTAAAACTGAGGTTAGGTGAGGTAAAATTTGGGAGGAGACAGGGAAGGGAATGGGGATGGAGGTATTCTATAAAGAATATTCTTACTTTTTGTGTTTGTTTTACTATTCTTCCATCTTCTTATTTCTTAGATTCCTGATTAGATTAGAATGATGATTTCCCAAGGTACACTGAGGTGTTCCCAAGGCACCATGGCAAACTCTTAGAGGTGCTACTGAAGAAAAATTGCATCCAATAAGTCTAAGGAAGACTTTATTCATTACCGCTGCAATGGGGGAGAGATGCTGAACATCTGCTGAAGCAAAATGCAGGAGAGTTTTTAAGTGTTATGGAAAGCTAGTGGAAAAGTACTGAAGGACATTAGGAGGAAGGTTGGTCAGTGTGATTAAGGCCATCCATGTTTTCTAACTGACAGATAATGAAGTTAGGCTCTCATCCCCCAACAGAGACTGGGAGATAGGGGCTCTGTCTTTCTGGTGATTACATTTTAAAAGGATGGCTCCCAGGTACTTGAGAAAGACATTCCTGGCTTATAAAACTGACAAGAGGCTGGGAGAAGATTTACATCTCAAAGGGGCAGAAAAACTTAAAATTGTAAGTTTTCTAAAGTAAATGCTCTGAATAAAGGGAGGTCAGATTCTATTGTCAGAAAGAAACTTGTCTAACATTTAGTCAACCTGAGGGGCATGTTAAGACAGTCTTTGTTAGGACCTCATAATATATTTTATATATTCAGGAAAAGAACAACAGCATCTCTCAGATACCACTCTGACTACTACTATTATGTTGTTTATACATAATTTCTTTTGACTTAGGGCATGCCATGGAAAAATTACTAAGACTTTAAGGGCACCATAAAATGAGAATGTGTGAATCTCCAGATTCGAGCAAATAATGAAAGGGTATATAATCAGATGTTCTGTGTTTAGCAGGAAGGGACTACTACTATGTTGGCAAGATATCTGGATAACACAGAACTCTTTTTAAAAGTTGGAGTTTAAAAAGTAACATATTTATAGAACTAATTCTTAAGACAGAGTTGTATGAGAAGCTTTTCTGTCTTGGTTTTTGTTGACTCAGTCTCTTATAATGAGGATAAAAGATAGTGATAGAAACTTTTCTGTCAGTCTATATAGATGAGTCAAAGGAGGATTCCATTTCCTCACATATTCTGTGAACCCACTCAGTTCACTTTCTCTGTATTTGTCTTTTCCCCTGACTGATTTTGAAATTTAAGGATATGGATAATTTTACTTAGTGTCATATCTGCTTTCAGAGTATTCTTAGCTTCAAAACACTTTTAAGAAATACTCTTTATGCCCAAATAAAATTCATTTACTTATACTAACTAATGTAAATGGCTTTCTAGTTTATGTTTTCAGTAATAATCCATAAAAGATATATTTCTAAAGTGCTCAAGGACTATTGAAGGGGGCATTAAAAACTATGTTTTAATTGCCTACATATAAAGTATGTTTACATTATATACATAAAAGGACTCCAACAAATGGAAATTTTCTACCAAGTATTTATTTTATTAAAGAGATCAGCAAAGAAGATAGAGAATCCAAGTTCAGAAAATTAAATGGAAAAAAATATATGTAGTATGGCTTTATGGAATTAATGGAAGAAATCAAGTTAAATAAGATTGCAAAGAATATATTCCTATCATCTGTAAAAAATGACTAACTAATGATTGTAATGACTAACTAATGATTGTGATGAGAAAAATTTAATGGAATACTAGGAACAGAAACCAAATTGCCATTGGTGAGGAACAATGTGAGAAGAGGAAATAATGAGAGAAAAGTATGAATAATTCTTCCCAGAAGTTTGACTTGAAAGGTCAACTATTAACTAAAGCTTTGACTGAATGAAGAATTAGAGTAAAAGGAAGCTGGGGGTATTAGGTGGGCATAATTAAATGTTAACTGGAAAAAAACAAAAGAAAGGAAAAAGTTGAAAGATAGATATATACATATATGTAGTCTATATTCTGTAATGTGTAGATGTATCTTCAATAACAGAAACTTGAAAAAGTCTATATTTAATATATTTTATACATCTCGCTGAGATTTATAAGATAATAGAATAGTCTAAGGTATTATTTATAAGATAATAGGGGAGGTAGAGTTTGGATATTTGACAAGAGTGGAGAAATTTAGGAAAATACACTGGAGACACTGGATAGAGAATGGATTAAGAAAACAGTACTGAAACACAGAATGGAGATTAAAGACACAAGAATTTAACACCAGTCTTCATAAATTTTTTAAAGATTTTATTTATTTGAGAGAGAGAGAGAGGACATGCATGCACGAGTTGGGGGGAGGGGCAGAGGGACAGGAAGAAGCAGACTCCCTGTTGAGCAAGGAGCCAGACAGGGAGCTTGATCCCAGGACTCCAGGACCACAACCTTAGTCGAAGGCGGACACTTAACTGATTGAGCCACACCTAGGCGCCCCCACAAGTCTTCACAATTATCTGATTTTTCCCTAGCAGAGCTCAGCAACTGTGTTATCTATTGCTATGTAACAAATTACCCTAATACTTAGTAGCTTCAAGTAAAAGCTATTATTATGGATCAGGTATCTGTGAGCAGGTTAGCTCTACAGTTCTTGCTCAAGATCTTTCATGAAGTTACAGTCAAGCTATAGTTTCCAAAGACTTGATGAGAGCTGAAGGATTCACTTCCCATTTCACTCACATGGCTGTTAAAAGAGGCTCCATATGGTTGCTCACAACATGGCTTCCCCTAAAGTAAGTCATGAGAGAGAGAGACAGAGAGAATCAGAAGTTAACAGTGCCTTTTATAACCTAATCTTGGAGTTACATATTACCACTTTTGCAATATCCTGTTTTTCACACTGGCCAATCTTGGTCCAGTGTGGAAGGAAGCTTCATGCCAAAAGCCACAGATCATTGGGGGTCAGTTTGAGATTGGCTACTGCAGGAGGGGCAGGAAAGAGAATGCAGTCAAATTCACAGATGAATGATTTTGTCAAGTGGGTAGAATAGAAGGATATTGGAAAAGTGAGTTAAGAATATTCACAAAATATTGGGTAAACTGTTGGGATATGAAATTTGACCTATAAATGAAAGAAAGTGAAGGATCTAGCAGGGAGAAAGTAGAGGAATACTGGAGTTGGATAACAAGAGAATTAGATAACTAAATAACAGAGTTAGATAATTTCAGTAGGAGCCTGAAATTTTTATTTCAAATTATTGTTTCAAGTCCCAGAATGAGAAGGAAGGAACATTGTTGGCCAAAATGATATGAAGAGAAGATATTTGGAGATGACTGGAAAAGGAGTTGCTAAGTCAGGATGGCAGGTGACATGTGTAGAAAGAAAGACCATAAGTGCTGAAGTCTTTATTATATTACAGGAAGTGACAAAGAGTTCAAGACAAAGATGGGGAGAGGGAGTATTTTTAGCCCAGTGGACTGTCTCAGAAAACCAGCATTTAGCCACTCCCCACTCATAATTAAATAAGTGAAACATTTAGGAAAGCATCGGTAGTGTTCATTGTATGTAGGACTTGAAAAGACTTCATGGAAAGTCATTTCCTCATTAAGAAGCCATTTTTCACCCAAAAACAAGAATGAAGAGCCAGAGGATGTAGGGAAAATTTCTCTCCATAGAACAGAGTTTTCAGAGAGCATGAATTATAGGACAGGGGAAAAAAAAAGGAATAAGGATAGAGGAGAGGAGCAAGGTGGAATCATCAGATGATCAGGATCATCAGATGATCTGAGGGCTGTCACATTGGAGGATGCTCTAAGATTGCTAAGATGTAAAGTATATTGTACTTAACTGGCTATAAATTTAACAAGAAAATTAATTCTCACATCCCACCAGTCCACTGGTGTCTGAGGGTAGGCTTTGTGGTAGACTATGTAGGCTATAAATCTCTCTCTGAATTTCAGCCCTGTCAGGATTCAGCTACAACCCTGGAGTATTGGAGTATTCTAAAGAGGTTCAACTTGGTAGTGAATCAAAAACCCTAACGTTTCAGGATATAAGTGAAGATACCATATAATGTTTGATGGTTGATGCAACTAGCATTTCTGCAGCAATGGTTGAGCCAGTAGTGTGTGGTGATATTCTTTGAAATGGAGGTGAAGCTAGTAGAACATATTCTACACAATAGATGTTTGGAGTGGAGGGACTCTGTATAATATAGCAGTACCATAAAATGATAATTCATTTATGAAAGGTGAAAGCTTTATTGATTCTACCATATGCAATTTGAAGCAATTGCAGAAATTTTGTAAAGCCACTAATTTCCATTGAGCTTAATTTCTTACTGTCTGCTATATTATTAAACTTTTGCTAGAGGTGGTGGTAATGGAGAAATGAAGAGAAGGAATTGATTAATTATGTTCACTTAAAGGATTATTCAGTGTTCTATCTCTATTATAAAACCAATTCTTTAGAAAGCCATTCAGTAGCTGACATGTTTGTAAACAGTGAATTTCTTAAGAAGAGAAAATATATTTAATTCATATTTGATTTTTAATGCCTAATATAGCACCTAGCCCATAATAGGTGCAGAAGGGATATTCTTTTTATTGTACAACTTAAGAAACAAAAATTGAACTGAACCTTGCCCAAAGTTACAATAGTCACTTTAAAAGCTAGAGAAAGAGAGATAAAAAGCTATACTGTAGATTTTGCTGACTTGGTATTTATCCACTGTATTTATATTTTTCTATGTATGTGTTTTTCTGTCAATTTAGCTTCATTATGCTTTGAAGATTTGATTCTACCAAAGCAATTGAGAACTGTTCCCACTTAATCAGGAAAGAGCTATTTGAATCCTGATCCTCACCTTGAAAATTGTCTCCTAATTTCTTTTAAAGATAAATACAAACACATCTGAAGATTTTATTACTATCATTTTGCTATTATCAGTAATTACTTACATTAGCAAAATAACTGAGTTCAGGTAAACTTGTATGCAAAAGGTTGGCCATTCCCTGGGTTTATCTCTCTTCTATTAATTTTCCTCATTTCATGAAAATTTCTAGTGTTGCAAACATAATAGTGATGTAAATTAAATGAAAATAGGTTGCTGATTGTTTGGGGACTTGTATTTTTCAATTCTTAATGGTCACAAAAACAAATGCACACTTACGAATTTCTCTTAACAAACTGTTTTCCATGCATCAGTATTTCTAGCCTTCCCACCACCCTCAATCCCCAGCTTGGAATTTCAATAGGAAAATAAAACCTACAAAATGAAAACGAAAATCAATCTTCTTTTATTTAGGAACAAATTAAATTCCCCTTCTAAAGTAATGATTTTTACCTTAAAGCAGTGATAACTATCTTGTTGCTCTGTCAAGGTTTCTCACCTCCTTATCTTACACAGTTAACCTTAATAATCCCCTCACTTTCAAGCTCTTCCTGACTTATGGCTCTTTAAGCACTTCTGTTATGCTTGATCGTTTACTTACACTTGGCCTCTAATGGAGTCAGTGTCACTTTGAGGATTGTAAATGGATTCTGCTGAAAATCAAGTTCTTCAGACACTCTAGAATTAATGTTTGTTTTTTTTTTTTTACCTTCTGGTAATTGATATCTGTGTTAAATGGATTTTCACCCTGAGTTTGTAGCTTTCTCTGAGCAAAATGAAAGGATACTAAATTCTGATTTCTTTTTAGTCTTCTAATATTTGATAATATCTAATAAACATGTTAATAAATATATAGGTAAGAAGGTACAGTTCCATAATGCCAAACTTAGAAAGTATTTCAATATGGAAAATATGTTTTTAGAATCTCAAGGTAAGTTCTATCCTTTGTCATCCTTATGTAAGTGGATAGGTCAACTTTCATCCTTATCCTCTGTAATATTTCCAATATTTTGTAATAACTCCAAACATTAAAAAATTATAGTATTATTTATGTTAATAACATGTATTTTAGAATATACTTTTTTTGCAAACAGTAACATCCTCTCATTGTTGTATTTGAAGATAAGAAAAACTTTTCTAGATTAACTTTAAACTTTATCATTGGCTATTTATTTATGACTATATATTTATTAATGATTCCTTTAATTGCCTTATTTTGAAAAGAAAATATCTTCCTCATTTTATCCCTCAGGAAGTTTCTGAGCAGGTCTTTAGGTAGCCAAATCAACGGAAGTATGGTTGTAATAAACTAAGAATTGTTTTGATTTTGTTTTTATTTTTGCCTTTGATTGGACTAGCTATTGATTAAAGACACTTGAGACCATACTATGTCAAAAGCAAATACAGCAGCACCTGCTCTTATATAAAATAAGTATAGTATGTGCTAAGTACTCAACTAAATATTTTTAGTATTCTAACTTGTCTTCTCTTCACAACAATTCTGTGAAGAAGGTGGTATAAACCTTATTAAGAGAAGAGGAAATAAATTCTCAGAAAGGTTAATAATTTTCTCAGTATTACCATGACTAATAAATGTTAGAACAGGAATTCTGACTCAGATGCACAGCATGTTATATTTATAAGTACTGTTCAAATAAGGTAAGGTGATTATGAGGAAAAATACAAATCCTTAATATAGGGAGAGTCTCAGAAGTAGGCAAAGACTTCTTTCCATCAAGCTCAAGGAGATTGTTACCTTGTTTTAAATAATGAATCCGTGCAAGTTGAATGCACAGCTTCTCTTAAACATTGAGTAAATATTTACTTTATAATACATTCACCATTCTTATATTTTAGGAAAAAATATACTTTTATCAGTGCATATATGACTTCTAACTTTAATTATATTGCATATTTCTTAAAAATACCCATTAGTACTACAGATTTATGAAAGACATAGCAAAAGGGCTTATAACTATTGTAATGGAAATGAAGATGGCAGGATGGGAGAGAGGTGGAAAATATATATATTCACCTGCCTGTGCTCCTTTTTTTTTTTTTTTTTTTTTGCCTGTGCTCTTACACAAGTACTGAAGAGGCACCCAACTTACCCTGATTTTGTAAATGATTTAAAGAGATCTTTAAGTATCTATGACATCACTTTTGATGTTACAAATTAAAAACATTGTGAAGCTATCAAATGTATTCTAAATCAAGGCTAGGAAATTAGAGTCAATGAAATATGTTTAGAATCTGTTTCCTATGGAGGACAAAGAACAAAGGAGTAAAACTGAAGAATGAAGGTTGACTAAGCACTCTTCTACCAGTTTGTTTCCTATAATCTCACACACAGTCTGAATTACAGAGTCATACCATATTTTACGACAGAACCTAATGTAAGGAAATAAGATTTATTTACAATGAGTAGAAATAGACTTGAGTATTACCTTGTTCTATATTTTACAGTGTTGTCTCATCTGGAGAATAACCTTCTTTGAAGTAAGGCTCATAAACCTCTCTCCAAGACATGTATTCTATCACAATTCTCATCTCTGCTTTATGATGATAGAGCAAATAGGCTAACTGATATCAGACTTTCAACTATGAGTGAAAGTAACATTGACTTGCGTCTCATTCGTCTTTTTGTAAAAACACAAAAAAGCTGCACAAAAACTCAGCAGTGGCTTTTCCCATGACTAAGAGTGGGAAAAATTTCCTCAAAATTTGGAATTACATTCAGTACTCTCTACACGGCAGTAAACTTTTATCTTTTCTGAGATATTTAGCAAAGATGAATATAATACATTATAAATATATACATAAATATGCATACAAATATAAATTATTTCACTGATATCATTGTAACTTCAACTTTATTCAACAACTATCTTTATTCATCCTAAGTTGAAGTTCATTAGGAATGATGAACCTGAAACTTTTTATAAATTCCTCAGTGTAGATATTCGTACTTTATAGTTAATTGTTATTTATACCTAAGATGTTTCCTCCATAGGTCAGTGAAATCAAATTATATTTTCTGAATTATGTCATGGTATAGAATAATGTTTATTTTAAGAGGAAAATGCTGGAGTCAAATTGCCTGAATTTGAATCTTAGCACCATAATTTATTTACTGAGAGACCTTGGCCAATTTACTTAATCTCCCTATTCTTAAGATTTCCTCAATTTTTATCCAAGTATGATAATAAGAATACCTGCCCTACAGAGTTTTTACTAGCATTAAGTTTCCAGATACATGTAAAGAACTTAAAACAAGACTAGGTTTAAAGTAAATACTCCACATTATGGGCTTAGAAAATCATTAGGTTTCTAATAAAAATTCCATAATTATGTCCATCTTACTCTATGCTACATACATTGATATGCATTTAACTATATACTATACTCATTTATACACATTCAATTATATATTAGACATTTCTGTATATCTGGTTATACTATCAATAGTCTATACTTTTACATATTCAACTATACGACATGAGATTGAGTATTTCTAAATCTGTCTTTACTATTAGAAAAGAGAATAAGAACTAGAAGCGTGCCTTTCATCTTTATGCTTATGATAGATTTAGGCTGAAAGGACGATTCTGTTATTAAATTAGCAAATTCCATTATTAAAACACACAGAAGATATTCAAAATGAATTTCTAAATTGATCAACCATATGTGGTTACTGACCTTTGTATTTGTTAATCACAACCATGTATTCCCATCCCCATAAACACAGGGAAACACAACCTTTATGCAGCAGATAATAAAAAGTGAATTAAATGAAAAAGTTGAGATAGTTACTACATAGAAGATATTTGTTCCGAAACAAATAGATGTGAGATAAATCTAGATTTTAAAGAGGTAAATGTTGGCCAGAAATCTAAGGAAGGATAAGGTGAAGGATGTAAAATAAATAGCTATTGGAAATTAATATGGACAGGACAGTACAAGGATAAGAAGAAAACATAGGAGATTGAATTAAAAATTTGAGTTGTTAAAACAAATAACTAATTTAAAACATTAAAAAAGAAAATAGATTTCACTTGTCCAGGAAATAATTTTAACTGAAGAGTGGCAATAAATAATCTCTTCAACATAAATGGGATTCATGGATTTAAGTTTCTATACTTTATGGACTCATCTATTAGAATAGAGAAATAAGGAATATCAATTAACAAGTGTAAAATTCATATTTAATTAATTACATAAATAAGGTTTGTTGACCTTGAAAATAAAACAGCCAGTTACTTTACCAGCAAAATGGGTTTATTTAGGAATAGCAGAAAAATTACAGTTTGGGACAAACAAGCCATAGCAAAAAGCTATAGGCAAGTCTAGAGAACAAGAGAGGAACACTCTTTTATAGTAAAAGAAAGGGGCGAGTTAGGAGGGACTGTTATAAACAAAAAATCCACTGGAGAAAGTGGAAGTTCAAAATGTAGTGGCTTTTCATTGACTGAATTGTGACCATGTCTCATTGGCTGGGCTCTTGCTGGGCAACAAGAAAATCTCCGTTCCTTCTGCTCAGGTAGTAAAGTAAGCCTCTTCCTGTTGGGAATGCAAGGTACTTCTCTTCCTGTGGGTCTGCAGAGAGCTGAAATGAGTGGTACAATGTGAGCACTCCCCCTTCTGAACTCTGGCCTCCATTTTAAATAAGGTTTCCTTTTCCTTTGTTCACTTTCACAAGTTATATTTCTTGTTTATGTATTTTTATTAGTATATTTTTATGTTACTATATAAAAGCATTATTTGATATGCAGAAGCACTTTATAGAATAAGCGTATGACATAAACTTTTATTTTGAAGAACTTATCTTTGAAAGCATTGAGTTCCAATATTTTGGAATAGGCCAATAGGTTTTAGTGAAGAGGAATGGTAAGAGTAAGATGGGTGATATAATCCACAGCGTGAAAAGATTATTAAAATGAGAGAGTTGGAAGTAGACTGATGTATTTTACGGGTTTAGAAAATTATTAGGTATTGGTCATACAGCATTTTCCAAGAATAAAACCATTGAAAATTTCAGTTTTTTAGTACTTTGATTTTTTTCTTTCTTTTAATACCTAAAATTCAGTTTATAACCTGGGTGTAAGTGTAATGACTTTAGAATGTGTTTTATTGGTGGTTTGTATGTGGGTGGGTGGGTGTGTGTGGGTGTGAGCATGTGTGTGTGTGTGTGTGTGTATATAATTCAATTTCAGTAGAACATCAACCAAAAATGGAGTGTCTGTTTAGATTTTATGTATTTTTTCTTAGGTTTTTGCTAATATATCAGTAATCATGACCAGAATCAGCTATTTACTTTGTCTCAGGTACTCTTTCAAAATGTTTATTAAAACTCAAGACTTAGTATGTTCATTACTTACCATTCCATACTTGTTAATGTGTATTATTAACTTTAAAAAAATACTAAAATATTTTATATATTAGATTTCATATAGGTATAGATACACAATATAGTTTTTAGTTATTTCTTCTTTCAAGTAAAAAGCTTTTTTGGGGGGGTATATATAGGTAAGTATACTCAATACCTTCACTGTCTTGCTTCTAACTCACAGCAAATTGGCTTTTGCCTCTACTTTTTTTTTTTTAATTAAAGCAAAACAAGTTATTAAGGTAATATATATCCAGAATATCTCTAGATACTGAGGACCAATAGGAACAGACAAGCTATATTCTCACAGAATTTTTATTTTAATAAGCCAAGATAGATAATAAATAAGCAAAGAAATTGCCTACAAGTAGCGAAATGGAGTGGAGTAATTAACGTTTTTTTTACTGTTTTGAGTAGGACTCCCTCTCTGAAGTTGTGATATTCTAATTTTTTTCAGAGAAGCTAAAAAACTGTATTATTATGTGAAATACCCTGATTTTTAAATTGGGCACTAATTAGAAAGTTTACAAACACACGAATACTTTATAAGCCAAATGGACCATGTATGTGGACGTCTCAAAGATGTGGGTCACTCTTTTTGCACCCAGTGCTTTCAAACCCTTTTTTGGAATGATATATGCATTTATTTATATTATCTAGATCCATGACTCTTCCCTCTCTACCTCTCTTAATTTGTACAGTATATTTGTCAAATGATTGATAAAATATGCTCTAGAATGATATTGTGATTTGTAATAAGGAATATATATTTGGTCTTCATTGCTTTTCCTGGTGCACAGCTTCTAAAATCCTTACTATTTCCTAAGTGGTAAGAGCAACAGGAGCAACTTTTTTTTAATAATATTTAGTATTTTGCTCTTGGTTCCTGAAATAGCTTCAAAGCCATAAAGTTGAAAGGAGTGTCTCTTGCTATACATAAAAAGCCTCTTTTAATCACACCTGAGTTTGTTAATGAGATGATTTTTGGAAAGCCTCTAGACCACCACAGGATGTGGGCTGATTGCCAGGGGAATTAAGCAATTAACCATTGGAACTTTCAGTACCACCCCTGACCTTTGGGGAGGGGTTAGGGTTTAGAGATTGACCTAATCACCAATGGCTGATTATTTAATCAACCTTGCCTAAGTATGAGGCCTCTGCAAAGATCCCTAGAATATGAGGTTTGGAGAGCTTCTGGGTTGGTGAGCACATGGAAGTGCTGGAGGGTGATGAGCCACATTCCTGTGCCACAATTTCTTCATATGTAAAATGAGTATATCAGTCAGGGTCCAATCAGGAAACAGGAATCACATGTTAATTTGAAATAGGAATCTTTAATATGAAGAGTTATGAAC
This sequence comes from Halichoerus grypus, assembly GCF_964656455.1. Taxonomy (NCBI): domain Eukaryota; kingdom Metazoa; phylum Chordata; class Mammalia; order Carnivora; family Phocidae; genus Halichoerus; species Halichoerus grypus. The sequence goes on from NC_135717.1 coordinate 125,248,241, forward strand.
TATAACGGGGGATTACCTATAAAGGATAAAGAGAGCTCTAAAGAATACCCTAGGGCTGAGGAGAGTATCTAAGGAATGCAAAAACTTGGAAGGGGTCTCCTTTCCCCAAAGTTGTAGAAAAGGTTTGGTTATAGGCAGATGGGCTGTGAAGTTCTCTTGGTAGTCCTAGGCCAGAATTGACCCACATTCTCTGGGCAGAAGCTAGGGAGTGGAGAACTGTACCAGGATCCAACAAACAGGAAATAACTCTCTGTGTTGCTGGGGAAATCTACCCTAGGAGGTATCTTGGAGTCTTACTGGGACTCCTCCCATGGAGGTGCGGCTGAAATTCAATGTGGGAGAGCTCCACTCAGTGTTCACTGAAACCCTTGGTAGGCGTGCAGTAAGAGCAAGGAGAAGGGGAAGGCGAAGAAAATAAGATAAAATATAAGAGAAAACAACAGAACTAGGAAGAGAAACCCCTTCTTGTAGTGTCCTTACTGTCATCTACTGTCAAAGAACAATATGGTGCAGTGGAGAAATATTTAAAGGGCCCATTTCAATTTTCACAGAACAGATAAGGAAGGTTGGAGCAATAAATTGATAATTGATACATTAGCTTCCAAGAAGTTCATAACAAGTTACCACCAACTGGGTGGCTTGAAACAACAGAGTTTATTCTGTCATAGTTCTGGGGCCTGAAATCTGAAATCAAGTTCGGGGCTCTACTCCCTCTGGAGCTTCTGGTGGCTTTCAGACTTGACTGCGACTGCATCACTTGAATCTCTGTCTCTGTCTTCCCGTAGCCTTCTCTTCTGCTACCTCCCATAAGCACACATTTAGGGATGACCTCTATAATTCAGGATGACTTAATCTCAAAATATTTAATTTATCTACATCTGAAAATATCCCTTTTCAATAAAATCACATTTAAAGGTCCCTGAGAGGGGCGCCTGGGTGGCTCAGTTGGTTAAGCGACTGCCTTCAGCTCAGATCATGATCCTGGAGTCCCAGGATTGAGCCCCGCATCAGGCTCCCTGCTCAGCAGGGAGTCTGCTTCTCCTTCTGACCCTCCCCCCTCTCATGCTCTCTCTCTCTCTCTCATTCTCTCTCTCAAATAAATAAATAAAATCTTTTAATAAAAAAAATAAATAAATAAAGGTCCCTGAGATTAGGACATTGACATATCTGTTTCAGGGCTACCATTCAACCCTCTCTGTATTGGGGATGATAATAACAGTGTTTAACTTCCAGTCTTCTTAATGGTCATAAAGGAATTAATACATGTAAAATACTTACAACAATGTCTTATTCATAGCAAGCACTCAAAAAGTTGTGTTTGTTGTCATCATCATTGTCCTTGTCCTTGTGGTCATCGTCATCATCATCATGGTTATTGTTCCATCCATCCTCCCCACTCACTACTCTTATCTTCCACCTGTAGATAGGATAGTGGGAAGTTGTACCCTGATTATATTTGCTTGAACTTGTACTGTATTTACTTGAACTCTATATTTATCTTGAACTTGTTTCCCGATTTCTTTTTTTTTTTTAAGATTTTATTTATTCATTTGAGACACAGAGATAGAGAGAGAGAGCATGAGCAGGAAGAGAGGCAGAGGGAGAGGGAGAAGCAGGCTCCCCGCTGAGCCAGGAGCTGGATATGGGGCTCTATCCCAGGACTCTGGGATCATGACCTGAGCTGAAGGCAGACGCCCAACCATCTGAGCCACCCAGGCACCCCTCCCGATTTCTAAAATGGAGATATTTTATTTCATTTGAATTATATGCCAGGTAGGCTTATCCTGGTTAAAGATAAAGAAATTAAATCTCATCAATGTTATATAACATAATCAGTGTCACTTAGTAAATGGTGGTGACATCATTTAGTTTAGTCTTTGTGATATAGTAAGCATTTAATTACTGTTTCCACTACTAGTATTTCTATTTCTATTTTTATCTTCATTAATGATATCACTATCTTTAAAAAACACACATTAGAGATTTCTCTGTCTCTCTCATTTCTATTCGTCTCTCTTTTTAATTAATAACAAATCTTGGAAACCTATCAATTACAAGAAACATATTTTTCTGAATTGTCTTTCTCCTAATTACCTCTGCAATTATTGTTTTCTATCTTTTTGTACCCTTATAATGCAATACCCTCTTAACTGATTTCCCTAAGTTTTGTGTCTCCCTTCCTCACTCTTCTGCATAGCAAAAAAACAAAAAAAAAAAAAAAGAAGGAAAAGTGTTTATGAAATATAGATCTATTATCACTCTACTGTTTTAAAGTTCCTTTATGATTTTTGTGGTTCTTCAGTATCTGGGACCAAAATATTTTTTAGCCTTATCTTCTGATCACATAAACTAGGCTGCTCCCACAAAGTACCTCTGAATGATTTCTCCCAAAATATCATAAACACTGTATATTTGTTCATAGAAGTTCCCTTTTCATATTATTTGGAATTTAAATCCAACTCAAATATCACCTCGTCTGTAAAATCTTACTCCAAATCTCAAAAGATAAAACAACTTTTATCTTCTATGCTCCGACCAAGTGAGTGATCTTTGATTTCACCACTGGGAACACCCAATTAATGAGATTATGCAACTAGAAACCTAGGTTCTCTCCCCTGGAGTGTATTTGGATGGTTCTCTCTACTCTTCTATAAGACAGGAACATAAAAGAATGCTCTATGTTATCAAATGGCTACATGATAAAGATTAAACAAAGTTTGTGTGGTTTTTTTCAATTAAGAGTCAACATTTTATAAATATTTATATGATTTATTGTATAAGAGCACATGTAAGAAAAAGACAAAAGCTAATACTAGTTAAAATTTAATTATGGCTATCCAGATACTAGAGCCTAAGTTATAGGTTCTAAAAATAGACATATTGAACAATTAAATAATTCAATCTAATTAAATAATCAAACCCATTAAATGGATACTAAAATGATACAAAATGACAAGCATTACATAAAATAATGCCCAGATATAGTCATCACTTTGATTTCCCTTGTCACTAAATCACACTCCTATTCTGGTGTAGGAAAAAAATAAAAAAAAACGCAAAACACTAGAAGTGGAGTTTAGGTATAATAATTAGTTTCTGAGGCATGATGCCTTATTAAAGTTGTGAAGATACATGTCTCTGAGATTTTGCTCCGGGGGGTTTCAGACTCATGGAAATGAATGGAAGCCCAGGACTGTTTAGGGTTTTGCTGAAGAGAAATAAGTGAATAGGGAGGGAGAATTGTACCACCTAACATCTGAGAACTGACACTCCTCATAACTCTGGGCAACAGAAAAAGCCAGTGAGAGACTGGCAGAGCTTGGCAAGGAAGATGATAGCCTAGCAGCAAAGCATCAGGAAGGACATGGTTGTATGTGAGATTGGGCTTTAGTGAAGAAAATTCCAATAAAAAGGTGTTGAGCACCTACTCTGGAAAGTCACTGAGTTGATATTGAGTGATCCGAATGAACAGCTGCATGTGCACAAGAAATGTTGATATGAGACTTTTAAAAGCATTTTTTATGTTCCATTGTGTTATACAAACTGCATTATCTTGGTATGGAGAAGGTTTTACATAATATTGCTGATGGTATTATACACTTGCATAGAATAAGAAGTATTCTGTGATAAAATGTATTATTATAAAAATGTAAATAATAGACAGCTTGTTAATACCAAAGACACGTAGATAAAACATTGTTTTTATTAGCATTACAAAATTTTTTTACCAAGAGGAAAAACAGAGCAATTGAGGCACATAATAAATTTATTCCTTCTCTGAATGGGCCATATGAGGAAATAAGGTAATTAAGTATAATAATTGTTGCTCCTAATTCATTCCTCCTTCTTCTTCTGACATTAAATGTGTGGTGAAAATAGTTTTCTTGCTGTCATGGCTAGAAAGCAATGGTGAGAAACACTGTAAAAAGTCAATATTGCATTCCTTGAAGAGTATTTCCTTCTAAAATGATTTCCTGATTCTCTGACTTACCCAGGACAAAGTTAAGTCTTAGTCTAAGTGAAGAAAGGATATTGCATCAGCAAATCTCCTCATGCATTCTGAGGGAGGAAATTCTGATACTATAAGATTATATTCCTAGAGAAAATATGAAGGGTAGTTGTGTGTATTAGTTCTTATCCTAAATGGAATTCTTTTACCCTTCTTAGTGTTTTGGTTTTGTGTCCTTATTCCAGTTTATATATGTGGCTAAGTTAAAGAAATTCAAAACAGGTAAATTTTATTCCTCCAGCAGGAATACAGAGGACATTTTGTCAAAACAACAGCACTGTTAGCAGCTTGGTTTTCTGGGACACAGGCCTCACCAGCTTCTCTTATCTAACACCACCCATGGATGATAAAGCTTTTGAGTGGGAAGGCTTTACCCCAAGGGCAGGAATAGCTATAATGGGGACAGCAAAGCCTAGAGTGGTTCACAGGGCAGTTAGCCAAACATTAGTCTCCCCAGTAATCTGAAAGCCAGATATCTGACAAACAGAAAGAAGGTAGTTCTGGGTGGTCTTAATTTTCTGGGCTCTTTGAACCAGAGAATGGAACTGTGATTCCAGCAAAAAGCTCATGGAGGCAGACCCACATGATATTAATGTTGTGTCAAAGCTGGTTTAGCCCAGAGAAATATATGTGCTGATGAGTTACTACGCTTGAGTCTTAATTTTTAATGCATTATTCTCTCATTTCCTCCAGTCTCTGTACAGGGATTATTATATAACTAAAACTAAGAAACAATGCAACAAGCATAGGAAAGTATATTTATAATCTGTTAGATTTTTGTTTTTGTATGTTTTCTTTGTGTTTTAACATCTCTTTCCTTTTTCTTTTCTTTCTTTTTTCTTTTTTTCCTTTGGAGGAGATATGAGGTTGGTTTTATTGCAATCTACAGTACTAGTGAAAATCAAAATTTGACATGATATTTTTATGTTGACCTAGGTATTAATGATTTTGAAAAATAAACAATGAATCATATTTTTATGCAAGCCCTTAAATTCAACAATGTGTGAACTATAAAATATAAAAGATAATGGAAAGCAATTAGAAAAACATTTTCTTTTTAATATACAGTGTTTGGGTGAAATGACTTTATAGGAAGTTAAATGGGAATTTAAGTAAAGGCTATTTAAAGCTCTCTTTTAAATCCATACCAGGGGGAAAAAAGTGCCTGTTTTGAGACACTTAGTCTGCATACATTTAACATTCCAATAGAAGAGGTATCATGGAGTTGGCAGAAAGAGTTCCAAAGTAGCAACAAGAAACACCAGTTATAGTTTATGCTACAATATTAATTAGTTTTTGTGTTTGTAAAGAAAATTTAGGGGCGGAGCAAGATGGCGGAGGAGTAGGAGACCTGGATTTCGTCTCCTCTCAGGAATTCAGCTGGATAGGGATCAAACCATTCTGAACACCTACGAACTCAACAGGAGATCGAAGAAAAGAATAGCAACAACTCTCTGAACAGAAAAGCGATCACTTTCTGGAAGGTAGGACGTGCGGAGAAGTGAATCCGAGGCGTTATTCGGAAGGATAGACGGCGGCGGAGGGGCCTCCGTCGGCCGCTTCTGGCAAGTGATAGAGCCACGGAGCACAAAATCGGAACTTTTAGAAGTCTGCTCCGCTGAGGGACGTCACTCTGGTGGCGAAGTGGGGGGTGGAACCCTCGCGGGACAGTGTGGTCTCAGGACCCTCGGGGTCACAGAAAGACCGGGGGTGCCTGAGTGCGGCAGAGCTCCCAGGTATCGGAGCAGGGAAGCCGGCTGCAGAGACGGAGCCCAGGCGCAGGATCTCAGCTCGGGGTTGCTATAAACCGTGATCCGCGGCACAGTCGGGCCACTGCTCCTCCAGCAGGGACCCAACAAGCGGCAGATCCGGGGAGACTCACCTTCTTCCCCCGGGAGGAGAGGTGCGGGAGCGCACCGCGGGGATCTGCTGGGTTTGGAGACTCCACCCGGGGTCGGGTGCCAGATAGAAAGGCGCGGTCACAGGCCGGGTGAGCGCGGAGTGTGGCCGGAGACCGGGGAGACGGGAGTGACTGACTGCTTTTCTCTGGGGGCTCGCTGAGGAGCGGGACCCCGAGTTCTCGGCTCCGCCGGGGCGGAGACTGGGAGGCCGCCATTTTCACTCTCCGCCTCCAAAGCTGTACGGAAAGCTTGCAGGGAACAAAAGCTCCGGAGAGCAAACCCGAGCAGATTACCTAGCCCGGACCGGCAAGGGCGGGGCAATTTTGCCTCCGGCAAAGACATTTGGGAACCACGGCAACAGGCCCCTCCCCCAGAAGATCAGCGAGAACAGCCAGCCAAGACCAAGTTTACCAATCAATGAGAATGGCAGAACTCCAGTGCTAGGGGAATACTGCACATAGAATTCATGGCTTTTTTTACCATGATTCTTTAGTCTTTCAAAGTTAATTATTTTTTTTTAACTGTCTTTTTTTCTTTTTTCTTTTTTCTTTTTTTTTGAATTTTTCTTTTTCCCTTTTTCAACCAACATCTTATCAATCCCTTTTTTAAAAAAAACATTTTTATTTTTCATTTTTAAAGTCATATTCTATCCCTTCATAGTAGTTACCCGTATTTTTGGCATATATATATAAGTTGTTCTCTCTTTAAAATCTTGAGATAGTTTCTTCTAACAGATCAAAATATACTCTAAATCTCTAGTGTATGGTTTTTTTCTACTCCCCTGCCTGATCACATTCTCTCCCTTTTTTCTTTCTTTTTTTTTTTTTAATCCTCTTCTTTCTTTTTTCAAACAACTTATCAAATCCTTTTTTAAAATTTTTTATAATTTCCATCTTTACAGTCATATTCCATCCCTTCATCATATCAACCCTTATTTTTGTACATATATAAGTTTTTCTTTCTTTAAAATTTTGGGAGGGACTTTCTTTTAACAGACCAAAATACACCCAAAATCTAGTGTGTGGCACTGATCTATACTCCAGCCTGATCATATTTGATCACATTCTGTTTTTGTTTTGTTTTGTTTCATTCTGCTTTTGTTTGTTTTTATCTTTATCTTTTTCTTTTTTCTTTCTTTCTTTCCTTTTCTTTTTTCTCTCTTTCCCTTTCTTTTCCCACTGCTTCAGGTCTTTTCTGATTTGTTTAGAGTATATTTTCTGGGGACGTTGTTACCCTGCTAGCATTTTGTTCTCTCATTAATCTATTCTCCTCTGCACAAAATGACAAGACGGAAAAAATCACCTCAACAAAAAGAACAAGAGGTAGTACCGACTGCCAGGGACTTACTCAATACGGACATTAGTACGATGTCAGATCTAGAGTTCAGAATCATCACTTTAAAGATACTAGCTGGGCTTGAAAAAAACATGGAAGTTATTAGAGAAACCCTTTCTGGAGAAGTAAAAGAACTAAAATCTAACCAAGTAGAAATCAAAAAGGCTATCAATGAGGTGCAATCAAATATGGGGGCGCTAACTGCTAGGATAAATGAGGCAGAAGAAAGAATCAGTGAGATAGAAGACCAAATGATGGAAAATAAAGAAGCTGAGAAAAAGAGAGATAACCAACTACTGGATCACGAGGGCAGAATTCGAGAGATAAACGATACCATAAGACGAAACAACATTAGAATAATTGGGATCCCAGAAGAAGAAGAAAGAGAGAGAGGGGCAGAAGGTATAATGGAGCAAATTATAGCAGAGAACTTCCCTAATTTGGGGAAGGAAACAGGCATCAAAATCCAGGAAGCACAGAGAACCCCTCTCAAAATCAATAAAAATAGGTCAACACCCCGACATCTAATAGTAAAACTTAGGAGTCTCAGAGACAAAGAGAAAATCCTGAAAGCAGCTCGGGAGAAGAGATATGTAACCTACAATGGTAGAAACATTAGATTGGCAACAGACTTATCCACAGAGACCTGGCAGGCCAGAAAGGACTGGCAGGACATATTCAGAGCACTAAATGAGAAAAATATGCAGCCAAGAATACTATATCCAGCTAGACTGTCATTGAAAATTGAAGGAGAGATAAAAAGCTTCCAGGACAAACAAAAACTAAAGGAATTTGCAAACACGAAACCAGCCCTACAACAAATATTGAAAGGGGTCCTCTAAGCAAAGAGAGAGCCTAAAAGCAACATAGACCAGAAAGGAACACAAACAATATACAGTAACAGTCACTTTACAGGCAATACAATGGCACTGAATTCCTATCTTTCAATAGTTACCCTGAATGTAAATGGGCTAAATGTCCCAATCAAAAGACAGGCTATCAGATTGGATTAAAAAACAAGACCCATCGATATGCTGTCTGCAAGAGACTCATTTTAGACCCAAAGACACCCCCAGATTGAAAGTGAGGGGGTGGAAAACCATTTACCATGCTAATGGACACCAAAAGAAAGCTGGGGTGGCAATCCTTATATCAGACAAATTAGATTTTAAACCAAAGACTGTAATAAGAGATGAGGAAGGACACTATATCATACTTAAAGGGTCTATCCAACAAGAAGATCTAACAATTGTAAATATCTATGCCCCTAACATGGGAGCAGCCAATTATATAAGGCAATTAATAACAAAAGCAAAGAAACACATCGACAACAATACAATAATAATGGGGGACTTTAACACCCCCCTCACTGAAATGGACAGATCGTCTAAGCAAAAGATCAACAAGGAAATAAAGACTTTAAATGACACACTGGACCAAATGGACTTCACAGACATATTCAGAACATTCCATCCCAAAGCAACGGAATACACATTCTTCTCTAGTGCCCATGGAACATTCTCCAGAATAGATCACATCCTAGGTCATAAATCAGGTCTCAACCGGTACCAGAAGATTGGGATCATCCCCTGCATATTTTCAGCCCACAATGCTTTGAAACTAGAACTCAATCACAAGAGGAAAGTCGGAAAGAACTCAAATACACGGAGGCTAAAGAGCATCCTACTGAAGAATGAATGGGTCAACCAGGAAATTAAAGAAGAATTAAAAAAATTCATGGAAACCAATGAAAATGAAAACACAACTATTCAAAATCTTTGGGATACAGCAAAGGCAGTCCTAAGAGGAAAGTATATAGCAATACAAGCCTTTCTCAAGAAACAAGAAAGGTCTCAAGTACACAACCTAACCCTACACCTAAAGGAGCTGGAGAAAGAACAGCAAATAAAGCCTAAACCCAGCAGGAGAAGAGAAATAATAAAGATCAGAGCAGAAATCAATGAAATAGAAACCAAAAGAACAGTAGAACAGATCAACGAAACTAGGAGCTGGTTCTTTGAAAGAATTAACAAGATTGATAAGCCCCTGGCCAGACTTATCAAAAAGAAAAGAGAAATGACCCAAATCAACAAAATCATGAATGAAAGAGGAGAAATCACAACCAACACCAAAGAAATACAAACAATTATAAGAACATATTATGAGCAACTCTATGCCAGCAAATTAGATAACCTGGAAGTAATGAATGCATTCCTAGAGATGTATCAACTACCAAAACTGAACCAGGAAGAAATTGAACACCTGAACAGACCTATAACCACTAAGGAAATTGAAGCAGTCATCAAAAATCTCCCAAAACACAAAAGCCCAGGGCCAGATGGCTTCCCAGGGGAATTCTACCAAACATTTCAAGAAGAATTAATACCTATCCTTCTGAAACTGTTCCAAAAAATAGAAATGGAAGGAAAACTTCCAAACTCATTTTATGAGGCCAGCATTACCTTGATCCCAAAACCAGACAAAGACCCCATCAAAAAGGAGAACTACAGACCAATATCCCTGATGAACATGGATGCAAAAATTCTCACCAAAATACTAGCCAATAGGATCCAACAGTACATTAAAAGGATTATTCACCACGACCAAGTCGGATTTATCCCTGGGCTGCAAGGTTGGTTCAACATCCGCAAATCAATCAACGTGATACAATACATTAACAAAAGAAAGAACAAGAATCATATGATCCTCTCAATAGATGCAGAAAAAGCATTTGACAAAGTACAGCATCCTTTCTTGATCAAAACTCTTCAGAGTATAGGCATAGAGGGTACATACCTCAATATCATAAAAGCCATCTATGAAAAACCCACAGCGAATATCATTCTCAATGGGGAAAAACTGAGAGCTTTCCCCCTAAGGTCAGGAACGCGGCAGGGATGTCCACTATCACCACTGCTATTCAACATAGTATTGGAAGTCCTAGCCACAGCAATCAGACAACAAAAAGAAATCAAAGGCATCCAAATTGGCAAAGAAGAAGTCAAACTCTCACTCTTTGCAGATGATATGATACTTTATGTGGAAAATCCCAAAGACTCCACCCCAAAACTGCTAGAACTCATACAGGAATTCAGTAAAGTGGCAGGATATAAAATCAATGCACAGAAGTCAGTGGCATTCCTATACACCAACAACAAGTCAGAAGAAAGAGAAATTAAGGAGTCGATCCCATTTATAATCGCACCCAAAACCATAAGATACCTAGGAATAAATCTAACTAAAGAGGCAAAGGATCTGTACTCAGAAAACTATAAAATACTCATGAAAGAAATTGAGGAAGACACAAAGAAATGGAAAAATGTTCCATGCTCATGGATTGGAAGAACAAATATTGTGAAGATGTCAATCCTACCTAGAGCAATCTACACATTCAATGCAATCCCCATCAAAATACCATCCACTTTCTTCAAAGAAATGGAACAAATAATCCTAAAATTTGTATGGAACCAGAAAAGACCCCGCATAGCCAGAGGAATGTTGAAAAAGAAAAGCAAAGCTGGCGGCATCACAATTCCAGACTTCCAGCTCTACTACAAAGCTGTCATCATCAAGACAGTATGGTACTGGCACAAAAACAGACACATAGATCAATGGAACAGAATAGAGAGCCCAGAAATGGACCCTCAACTATATGGTCAACTCATCTTTGACAAAGCAGGAAAGAATGTCCCATGGAAAAAAGACAGTCTCTTCAACAAATGGTATTGGGAAAATTGGACAGCCACATGCAGAAGAATGAAACTGGACCATTTCCTTACACCACACACAAAAATAGACTCCAAATGGTTGAAAGACCTCAATGTGAGACAGGAGTCCATCAAAATCCTAAAGGAGAACACAGGCAGCAACCTCTTCGACCTCAGCCGCAGCAACTTCTTCCTAGAAACATCACCAAAGGCAAGGGAAGCAAGGGCAAAAATGAACTATTGGGACTTCATCAAGATAAAAAGCTTTTGCACAGCAAAGGAAACAGTCAACAAAACCAAAAGACAACTGACAGAATGGGAGAAGATATTTGCAAATGACATATCAGATAAAGGGCTAGTATCCAAAATCTATAAAGAACTCATCAAACTCAACACCCAAAGAACAAAGAATCCAATCAAGAAATGGGCAGAAGACATGAATAGACATTTTTCCAAAGAAGACATCCAAATGGCCAACAGACACATGAAAAAGTGTTCAATATTGCTCGGCATCAGGGAAATCCAAATCAAAACCTCAATGAGATACCACCTCACACCAGTCAGAATGGCTAAAATTAACAAGTCAGGAAATGACAGATGTTGGCGGGGATGCGGAGAAAGGGGAACCCTCCTACACTGTTGGTGGGAATGCAAGCTGGTGCAGCCACTCTGGAAAACAGTATGGAGGTTCCTCAAAAAGTTGAAAATAGAGCTACCATATGATCCAGCAATTGCACTACTGGGTATTTACCCCAAAGATACAAAAGTAGGGACCCGAAAGGCTACGTGCACCCCGATGTTTATAGCAGCAATGTCCACAATAGCCAAACTGTGGAAAGAGCCAAGATGTCCATCAACAGATGAATGGATAAAGAAGATGTGGTATATATATACAATGGAATATTATGCAGCCATCAAAAGGAATAAGATCTTGCCATTTGCAACGACGTGGATGGAACTGGAGGGTATTATGCTGAGCGAAATAAGTCAAACAGAGAAAGACATGTATCATATGACCTCACTGATATGAGGAATTCTTAATCTCAGGAAACAAACTGAGGGTTGCTAGAGTGGGGGGTGGGGTGGGAGGGATGGGGTGACTGGGTGATGGACACTGGGGAGGGTGTGTTCTGGTAAGCGCTGTGAATTGTGCAAGACTGTTGAATCTCAGATCTGTACCTCTGAAACAAATAATGCAATATATGTTAAGAAAGAAAAAAAGAAGAAGAATGTAGCAGGAGGGGAAGAATGAAGGGGGGAAGTCGGAGGGGGAGAAGAACCATGAGAGACGATGGACTCTGAAAAACAAACTGAGGGTTCGAGAGGGGAGGGGGGTGGGAGGATGGGTTAGCCTGGTGATGGGTATTGAGGAGGGCACGTTCTGCATGGAGCACTGGGTGTTATGCACAATGAATCATGGAACACTATATCTAAAACTAATGATGTAATGTATGGGGATTAACATAACAATAAAAAATTTAAATATTTAAAAAAAAAAAAAGAAAAGAAAATTTACCTTAGGGCGCCTGGGTGGCTCAGTTGGTTAAGCAACTGCCTTCGGCTCAGGTCATGATCCTGGAGTCCCTGGATCGAGTCCCACATCGGGCTCCCTGCTCAGCAGAGAGTTTGCTTCTCCCTCTGACCCTCCCCCCTCTCATGTGCTGTCTCTCTCATTCTCTCTCTCTCAAATAAATAAAAAAATAAAATCTTTAAAAAAAAAAAAAAGAAAAGAAAATTTACCTTATCTAGGCCACACCCTCCTAATTTATCAAAGTGAAAATACTGAACTAGATATTATTTGAGTTCCCTTTCAAGTCTGGCATGTTGTGATCCTGAACGTAACAACATTTGTATTTAATAGCATTTGCACTAGGCTTGTGGCTCATCTCTGTTGAACATCCTACAGAAAGAGATGGATACAAAAGATTTCAAAAATTAATTTTAAATTTGCCTTTGCCTCTTGGAAGGTTTTTACGTCCATTGTATATTATAAAGGGACAATTTTTTCCAAAGAAAGATGTTCTGTAATGCTTATTAATAATAAATGCTAGGGGCGCCTGGGTGGCTCAGTCGTCAAGCGTCTGCCTTTGGCTCAGGTCATGATCCCAGGGTCCTGGGATCCAGCCCTGCATCGGGCTCCCTGCTCCGCGGGAAGCCTGCTTCTCCCTCTCCCACTCCCCCTGCTTGTGTTCCCTCTCTCGCTGTGTCTCTCTCTGTCAAATAAATAAAATCTTTAAAATAATAATAATAATAAATGCTAATGAGTCACACACAGATTTGGTGTATTTGTTGAGAGAAAACCTATCTAGAATTACTTACCCATTAAAAATTAGCATTTTTAAAATAAGCAAGTTCAATAGAGACGAGTTTTATTCCGAATAGTTAAAACCACATTTCGTCCAGGTTCTTACAGAGGGTCTACTCACTTTCAAGTTCATTTCCACCGACCAACACCAGGTACTTCTGAGAAAGATTGAAGGCAGGACAAGAGACCAGAGAGAGCCTTCTGTAGTGGGGCAGGTGTGCGGGTGGGGAATGGCTGCCAATGACTGAGGACAGAGAAAAAACCTAGCCCAATTTTCTGGATTCTTCTCTCATACAAAGAAAAATGCTTACACTGTGAGAGGAGGGACAAAAAGACTTCCACCTTCCAGGCCCAGGGGAAGACTCACTCTGGAGAGAGGACAGAAATAAATACTCTGCCTCTAGTGGAAGAGTAAGAAAAATGCTTGCTTCAAGGCACTGCTTCAAAGGAAGAGATAGAAGCAAAAATCATCTGCCCCGGGAATATAACCAGATAATCCACTTCAACCCACAATCCTGCAAAGAAACAACCGTTGGGAGGCCCAGGAAATTTTCTGCTATCCAAGAGTCCCCAGATGTATGCATGGTGTGATTCTGAATGTAACAACATTTATATTTAAATGCATTTGCAGCTAGGCTTGTAGCTCATCTCTGTTGAACATCCTATAGAAAGAGATGGATACAAAAGATTTCAAAAATTAATTTTTGGGAGGGAGCAGGAAATTTTCTCCTCTCCAAGAGTCCCCAGATGTAATTGAGTCTAAAAGGCTCAGGCACACAGAGCCAGCCTAAAACTGAAGCTGGAATAGAACCTAGATGGCCCACTGCCCCACCATGAGCATGCCATGGAGAAAACAGCAATAGCAGTCTGCCTTTGAGGAGCTTTAAGAACCTGGAGAGAGACTGTCTTCTTGGAGCAGATGGGCACCAATAGCTGGAAGCTGCCTGAACACTGAAAATAAAGGAGCCCACCAATAGAAGAGATTGAAGTTTAGGTTGGCAACAGGATCTCAGGTTTGAACCTACATAATCTAAATTCCTAGATTATAAAAATCTGTAAATATCCCTGCGACAAGCATAGATTCAGCTTCAGCTAGCACTAAAGTTTTCTGTTTCTACTTTATTTTACTTGAGGGCTTGGCACCAACTTTTTTTTTTCTTTTTTAGAAAATCAGGCTTAGATCTATATCAATTGGGGAGCTAGAACTAGGACTCTTACGTAAAAATGTGACTCTTAAAAAGCCATGATTCTGTAAAAATAAAATATAAAATCTGACCGCAGGCAAAGGAAGATAGCTCCTCCCAAAAATTTTTAGGAGAACTTACAAGAAAAGTCCTGCTCTCTTGAGATATTTTCATTTAGATTTATATTCCCTATAAATGCAAGGAAATTAGATCAAAAAAGGAAATTAACAAAAAAATTAACAAAGGGAAAATAACAAAAGATTTTCCTGGATTCATAGTTCCCCAATGAAGAAGCGATTGAAATAGTCTTAAAAAACACAATTTAAAACCAAAATTCTAACAGCTAAACCCTGCTGACTATGAATTAATAATTTAACTTAAAGCAAACAAGGAAATAAGCAATCATGGAAGATGATAGGAAAGATCAAACAAAAATCTAGCAGCAAAATTTAAATTTATAAGAACTTCAGATAATGGAAATATCATTATAAAATATGAATATGATAAAATGGTGTGTATATATGAAACCATATTTAGACAAACATATTTTCCACCTATAGACCCTTACTGAAGAAATTTCTAAACATAAATGAGAAAGAAGAAATACAATCCTTGAAGGAATTCGTGATATGCAAGAAGGGATGGTAGCAAATAAATTGTTAAACAAGCTATATTGAAATGGACTTTAAATTCCTAACACATTAATAGCATTGTCTTAATGTGGAAAATAAAAATAAATGGACAAAAATATTGAACAATACTGAATGAGATAGGTAGAGATAAATTGGAGTTAAAGCAATCCAAGATCTTTGCATTGTTCTGGATATAGGTAGATATATTTACTTAGCTTTTTTAGACTTTGTAAGTATGCATGGCAACATATTAAGGTTAAGAAATGAAAGAATAAAATAAATTTTATAGATTCTGAGAGGTATAGAGAAAAAGGAAGAAATAATTTAAAAGGTGAAGGAAAAAAGGAGAAAGGGAACTAAACTTAAATGGAAAGTGGCAAATAACACCTTAGAAATATTCCTTTACCAATAACTATATTAAAGGTTGCAGGCTAACCATTTTAAAAGCAGAGTTTTTTTTTTTTAAGGTTTTATTTATTTGAGAGAGAGGGATAGAGATAGCGAGAGAGAACACAAGCAGAGAGGAGAGGGAGCCCAACGTGGGGCTTGATCCCAGGACCGTGGGATCATGACCCGAGCCCAAAGCAGACACTCAACCAACTGAGCCACCCAGGCGCCCTTAAAAGCAAAGATTTTTAAATTAGTTTTTGATTCAAAATATTTTACAATTTTAAACTGTTAAATATGATATAGCATCATAACGTATCAGGACACTGATGAAATTATGACTATTTTACTATTATATGAAGAGATACCGCATTTCTTAGCAAAAAATAAGACAAAAGCATAAGATTTTTTCAAATTATTGAAAATGTGGAAAGAAATACTTATTAATGAACTGCTTAAAATAGACAAATAATGAATATTGCTTCCTGCATTTAAAGAGTACCTATGCAGGGGCGCCTGGGTGGCTCAGTCGGTTAAGCGACTGCCTTCAGCTCAGGTCATGATCCTGGAGTCCCGGGATCGAGTCCCGCATCGGGCTCCCTGCTCAGCGGGAGTCTGCTTCTCCCTCTGACCCTCCCCCCTCATGCTCTCTCTCTATCTCATTCTCTCTCTTAAATAAATAAATAAAATCTTAAAAAAAAAAAATAAAGAGTACCTATGCAAAAATAAATAAATAAATAAATGGTACTTATGCATGTCAAACTCACATGAAATATTTAATGAAACTGACTCCACATTAGCCCTTAAAAGCCTATGTTATTGAAAGTTCTGCAAAATAAAGTTCATATACTATAGACATAATACAAATTAATAGCAAAAGCAAAATATGAAAACCTCAAGAGTATGAAAATTAAAAACAGACACACTTATGGAGACTTCTAGGCAAGACTAAGTAACAGGGACTAGATATACAACTAGAAAACCAGGCAAAATACATGTATAGAACTAAGGCTTTCAAAATTGGTTAACATATAATACAGGAGTATAATCTCTTAAGGAACAGAAACAAATTAATTCCAGGATTGTATCAGTTTATTACTTAGAGACCATTTTTGGGTCCTAACACAATAAAGGTAGGCACAATTACAGCCATGTGGTCCTGCTGAATTATGTATACAAAGATCAGTATTCTGGGGATTAAAGATGGCTATAATTGAGAGAAAAGATGTTGCTACACAGCAAACCCTAGAGATGTATATGTATAGGGAGTTCCTCTTGGGTCTTTGGTTGAGTACTGAGAGCTGCATGCATGGGAGGAAACTACACAAAGCTGGAGAAAGAACACAGACTCACCTGTATGTAGTAGATAGAACAATTCCAGGAACTTACAGGAGTCCTGAGTCAGAAAGAAGGACATTGTAAATAAATGGGCATGGGAAAGAATACTCAGAAGAGCATTATCTTACCAGTGGTTTAAATTAGCTCTAAAGACTGCTTTGGGTTCACCATAACAAATCTTAAAAAGTAAGTATCAAAAAAATAAGATTCCATGTACCCTAAATGCGTGCCAGAACAGAATGCAGCACCCCCACGTGTCAAACTCACAATGGCGTGCTTCCAAACAAAGACTACCAGGCATATAAAAACAGGAAATTATAATGCAAAGCCAGAAGAAAAATTGTAGAAGTAGTAGACAAGTATTTTAAAGCAGTTATAAATGTGCCCCATAAGGATGTATAGAGAACTGAAACAAGGAAAAATAGAAAGAATATAATAAAATATGAGGGCATGTGATTCAAACTAGTTGGGACATGAGAGGTGGTGCGGTGGCCACTACAGAGAGGGTTGCAAGACATGCAGTGTCATCAAAGGGTAGCCACAATGTCTATAAAAATGAGAAAGTGAAGGAAATATTCAGAAAGGAGCCGAAGGGCTTGGATGGTATTGCTGCTGATTGATAGTGTGTGAGTTTCAGGGGGCATCTTGGAAATGATTCATGAGATCCACTATGACTATGAGACCAGGCAGAATACCTGCATGTAGAGGCTAAAAAGAATAGAAGTGATGGAATATCATGGAGACTTGGTTTTCTGGTTGTGAATGAGATAAAAATATATAAGACATAGAATTAGTTCTGATGGTCTATTCAGAAAAGATGATTCATAATTTCCTATTATAACCTCAGAAATGGTCAGCAAGGCACTTCTCCCTGTTTACAAGGTGGCATTTTAGCTCTACTGGTGGAAGTGAGGGATAGGGATAATGTGTGGGTTCACCACTGCAAGCATGTAGTCTCTTTCAGCTTCCATATTACTGGGTGCTTTTGCATTTGGGAGAAGGATAGTGTTATGGGAATAATGTGGAGGTGTATGGGCCTCCTTTAATTTCTCCTACAAATATTGTTGCTCATAAGAACAGGGGAATTTTCATAAGAAATACTTTAAATCAATGTGCAGGTGGTTGTATTTGCCTGGATGGGGAAGTTCAGTCTTTTAATATGAATAAACTCAAATTTAATTCAGATAAGAATGATCTAGAATAGTTTTATATATTCTCAGAATAAAGGGTTTGGATTTGAAGATTTCTAAGTTCTTTTGCATCTCTCAGACTTTGTAGGATATATCCATTCTTCTTTCTGTGTCTGGGTAAAATATTTCCTCCAATAACATAATACTGGGGATAATCTTCATTTGAATAGGAGATATTAAGATAGAATGTTAACTACACCAATAGTGTGATTATTCTCAGTCCTAAAACTGAAACTATACATGCAGATGAATTGAGAAGATTTTAAAGTTTCAAAAAGTTTTATACATATACTATGTATAGAGAGTTGTAATCCATTATCATTCTCAAAAATGTATTGATTCATTTTTTTCTTTAACCATTGACTATAATATTTATTGAGCACCAACTGTGTACCTGTCACTTGACTAATGCCATCAGTTAAAAATCACATTACAACTGTGATAAAGAGGAAGCATGACAATAAATGACAAACTGCCTAGTAGTACTGAAGATGACATTTCAGAGAGAGTGATTAACGAGTTTGATAATTGGATTACATTTCTGAGATGGACATGGAGGAAAGTATTTAACACAGTGGAAAATCGCTATTAAAAGCCATTGAGATATGAAAGAGAATAGTATGTATAGGAAGGTGGAAGTCTATTAGCAAAGGCCATTGTAATACAGAGCACTTGTTGGTGTGTGAGAGGGACAGAAGGTGATATTGGAAATGTAGAAAAGAGCCAGAATACATAAAGATAGAATGTCGCTTTAAAAAGTTTAGACTTTATCCTAAACCAATGAGAACTCACTGAATACTTTCCTATTTAAGCAGGAAAAATGATATGATCAAAATTCAGTTTTAACTTAGTTCCATGCAAATGAGGGACTATAAATGATTAGACTGGAGATATGTTGATGAGTAGAGCTATAGCAATACGTCAGGGAGAAATGATGGATTAAAATGAGCAGAGATTGTAGGGTACAGAGGAAGGGAAGGAAAAATACTTATTTTAATATGGGGTATGGAAAAGTCTTGGTGATATGATGTGGGTAAAGGCAAGGTATACAAAATGACGTCCACGTCTCAGGCTTCTCTAGAAAAAGGACTATAATATGATATGAGGCAGTGGATTTGAATGTGTTGTATATAAGGAATGCCTTTGTTCATATTTACTCAATATTTACTTTGCTCCTGATAGATTTCTGGAACTGTGCTAGCCATGGTGTTATACTCCAAGCCCTTGTAATGAGGGATTTTACAGTCTTGATACGACTGTAGGCAAAAATATACCCAACTAAATTATTGTATTGAATGGGTCAGATTTCTTAGTTGCAAGCACTAGACACTAATTTCAGTACTTTTAATCCTAGAATGAATTTATCAGAATGAATACTGAACAACCTAAAAAATGAAAGAAAGGTAGAAATACAGGTTTGAGGTTACAAACACTGAAGAAAAAAAACAAAAAACAAAAAACAAGAAACCAGTAAGTTAGGGTGGATCCTTCCTGAATCCGGTGCTGCTCCCTCCACATCTCTGCAATAGCAGGTTGCTAACACTATATTGTGGCGACATCTGCAGGCTCCCAAGAGTGTTTTTTTAGCTCCCCATTTCTTTGTGTCGCTGGCATCTGATGTTTAGGAGGATGCCTGTGGTCGTGAGAACCTAGGACACCCTATCTATTAGGCCTACTGTATTGCAAGAAGGGCCTGGGAATGTGAGAAACTGGAATTTACATCTTTTCTAGTGCCAGTGGACTGCTTCATACCAAGATTTATGATGTGGGAATAATGCCCCTACTACCAATTTAAAAGAAAGAAAGAGAGAGAAAGGAAGAAAAGGAAGAAAAGAAGGAAGGAAAGAAGGAAAGGAGGAAGGAAAAGAAAGAGAAAGAAATGAAAGAAAAGAAAGAAAGAAGAAAAAGAAAAAAGAAAGAGTCTCCTCCATATAAAATTTTAGAATAAAGTAAAACAATTTTGAAAAAGAAGAGTGAAGTGGGAGGAATCCTTCTTACTGATGTTAGGGCTTACTGTATAGCATTAAATCTATAAATCAGCTTGGGGATAATTGATACCTTTAATGCATTGAGTTTTCCGATACTTGTACAGGTTATGTCAGCCTCTATTAAATCTTTTTTATTTCTTCCATAATATTTTATAGTTTTTAGGATACAGATTCTGTACATGTTTCAGCCAGTTTTACCAAGTATTTCACTTGCTTTGAAGTTATTATAAATTGGGGCACCTGGGTGGCTCAGTTGGTTAAGCGTCTGCCTTCGGCTCAGGTCATGATCCCAGGTACCTGGAATCAAGCCCCACATTGGGCTCCCTGCTCAGTGGGGAGCCTGCTTCTCTCTCTACCTCTCCCCCCTGCTTGTGATACCTGTCTCTCTCTCTCTCTCTCAAATAAATAAATAAATAAGTGAAGTTATTATAAATTATATCGTGTGAAATAAATATTCTTAACTTTAAATTTTAGATAGTTTCCATTATATATAATGCAAAGAGGACATAAGGAAAAGGTGGGGAATGAGGAACACTGGAGGTGGGAAGATCAGTAGTAAGAGTCTTGAAATATCCTAAGTGAGAGATTATTTTGGCCTGGGTTACATTAGTCGTAGTAGAAGTAGAGATGAATCAATTTCACTGTCAGCATAACCTGCCCAAGATCATAACCATTGTTTTAATTTTACTTTAAATTAATCATAGATTCACCAAAAGTTGCAGCAATGACAACAAAAAACCATAGAGAAGCTCCATGTACTCTTCACCCACAGAGCTCTTAAAGATTTCACCATTCGTGTGTGTGTGTGTTTCTTGCAGTTTTATTACATTTGTAGATTTATGTGATCACCACCACAATCAAGACACAAAAATATTTCATCACAGGTCCCCTTAGTGCTTGCTATTCTTTTATAGCTACATCTGTCCCCTCTCCACCCCAACCGTCCCTGAAACCTGGCAACTACTAATCTGTTCTCCATTTTTATAATTGTTTCAAGAATGTTACATAAGTGGAATTATACAGTATATAACCTTTTAAGTTTAATTTTTTTCACTCATTGTGCTTCCCTTGAGATACATCCACATTGCAACCTTAGCCTTACTCATTCCTTACAGTTGTTCATTAGTTTTCTAGTATGGATATACCAAAGTTTGTTTATCCTTTTACTCACTGAGGGGCATTTGGGTTATTTCCAATTTTGGCTGTTATGAATAAAGTTGTTATACACATTTGTGCATGAATATGACTGAATTTTCATTTCCTTGGGATAAATTCTGGGTCAGATGATAGTTACCTGTTCAGTTTTAGCAAAACTGTCTGTAAAATACATATATACATACCTATTGCGTAGTGTTAAGGTGAGAATTAAAAGCAATAGTCTACATTAAATATACTATATCTGATAAGTGTTTCTGCTAGTTCATAAGCTCTCAGTACATGTTAGCGGTGTTCCATTTCCTGCCTAAAAATTTAGTTACCAACCTATGGTTATAGAGTCAAGTTTTAGCTTATTATGCCATGTTAACACTGTACATTAAATGTTTCAGTTGATAACTTTTTTTAATGCAATAAAATCTAGAGGATTTCCATAAGCATTTAGATAGATTGTTATTTAAAAGTTAATTCCATCTCCAAATACCAATTCACTCTATTAAGAACAATTTTTTGCTATATTTTTCTTGAGCTCCAGCAATGTACTTTTTGTTATAGACGGTAGTAAAAGAAATTTAGCGTATATCTGTAATCTAAGCAAATCTCTTAAAACATTGGTCAACAAAAAGTAACTTTTGTGAAAAGTGATGGTTTGCATATTTTTTATTGTTTCTCTGTGACTAGTACAGCATTTTCAATTTGATTCAGGTATATATTTCACATTTTTTCAAATAAAGGCAACATTTTTAAAGGCTTTTTTTTTTTTTTTTTTTAGCAAAGGCAACATAATAAACTATTTTTATTCTTTAGCTTGAAGGCAGGTTATTCTGTTTGCTTAAATTGTTCAGTCACTCTTTAGAACCATCCGGCATTCTGCCTGTTTCTTCTGCCTAAAACAAGCAGTCAATTTTAATTAACTTGGTGCACAGAAGTCTTTGGCATTTGTGGAAACTGGGCACACAGCCAACCCTCAAAACACCACTGATCAATTTGCCTAGAAAGAAGTAAAGGAATGGAAGATACTGGCTTAGAAGAGCTTTTGAGTGTTATCTTAGAATTGAACAGATATAAATCCAAAATTAAAATTTAAAAACAGTTTTAACTCAGGTAAAATGTAATAGCATGTTTAAAAAATACAGATTTAGCAATTATTTGGAAATTTTTGATGTGAATGAATGATGAGTGGTTAAAGCCCTAATTTTATTTTTTATTTTTAACATCTACTTAAACAGTCTCCCATGGGTCTTAAGGCAATAGTTTTGGAGGAAAGTTGATGAGATTTGGCAGTCTTCTTGGACTGACTCTGTGAGGAGTCATTAAGGTGATAAAGTTATATATTGTGTTTCAAAGAATAGCAACATTTACTATATAATACTGTCTCTGAAAAACAAACCTGATCTTTAAAATATTCAGCTTCTGTAATAAAGCAGGAAGTATACAACTAGTAAGCCTGGTGTGCATGAATAAATGAAAATTATTTTACTATTACTTCCAAAATAAAATTGCACATAACTTTTTAAATATTTTCAATGAGAACATCTTAGAAATTATAGGTTTTCTTGACCTCTCCAGTATATATTCCTTTAATCAACAAGAATCTTTCATTTTAAGGGGTAAATTTTATTTTATTACATTAAGAAATCTTGTGATTCTCAAACTGGCATCATATCAAATACCAATTAAATGGAAAAGTCAAAATTCAACCTAGGGCGCCTGGGTGGCTCAGATGGTTAAGCGTCTGCCTTCGGCTCAGGTCATGATCCCAGGGTCCTGGGATGGAGTCCCACACCGGGCTCCTGGCTCAGCGGGGAGCCTGCTTCTCCCTCTCCCTCTGCCTCTCTCCCTGCTCACGCTCTCTCTCTCTCTCTCTCTATCTCTGTGTCTCAAATGAATAAATAAAATCTTAAAAAAAATTTTTTTCAACCTAAACAATGTTTCACAAAATAAAAACAACTGATTTTCTTTTCCCTGTGAATAAACTACACTGGCCTCTCATATCTTCTTTGGAGAAATGTCTGTTTGGTTCCTTTGTCCATTTTTTAATTGGGTTATTTGTTTTTTTACTATTGAGTTGTATGAGGTTTTTTTAGAAATCTGTTTGGGGTATTAATCCTTATCAGATACATAGTTTGAAAATACTTATTTCTATTCTGTAAGTAGTCTTTTTACTTTGTTGATGTTTTCTTTTGCTGTGCAGTGTTATATATTTTTGATAATTTTATTAAATAAAAAATTAAAAGCACATTAATAATAATACATCGACTACAAATGAGAAAACTATACATTTTCTCCTACATTTGTTGCATACTATGACTTGCTATTTCTCTGAGATTTCACAAGTTAGAAAATGTGTGTCATCATGCATTTCATTCTTTCTGAAACAAGTGTCAAGTTATACCACATGGTCAGAATTGAATTGAATGAATTGAATTAAATTTGGTCTACTTACTATTACAATTGGTATATAGCATGTGGAATGATAAAGTGTCAGCATGTTATAGAATTTGAATACAACAGAAACAAACATGGGAATTATTAAAGCATTACTCACAGATACACATACAAACTTGAGGTCCCATTATGGTCACTACATAATTACTCAAAGGTAGTTAACAAAGTTTATAAAAAAGTCCATATTCCTTGCTCAAAGCAGCAAAATGTTAGGGTGAGAAATATTTTCAGTAATGTATAATAGTGGAGGAGGTTCCTCTATAAAGACTAAAGCAGGTTTCAAGCATTGGATATCATTGCATATTTATTTTTATGAAATCTTAAAATGTAGAAGACAGATGAGCACTCAGGTCAAAGACGAGGAGGCCAGATTTTTTTTTTTTTTTTTTTGAAGATTTTATTTAGTCATTTGACAGAGAGAGACACAGCGAGAGATGGAACACAAGCAGGGGGAGTGGGAGAGGGAGAAGCAGGCTTCCCGCCGAGCAGGGAGCCCGATGCGGGGCTGGATCCCAGGACCCTGGGATCATGACCTGAGCTGAAGGCAGACGCTTAATGACTGAGCCACCCAGGCGCCCTGTGGAGGCCAGAATTTATCAGCTCTCCCCACCCATTACTCTTGGCATTAACTTTTCAAACACGTTTGATAATTGTCTAGACTTCCAGAGATTAGTTTGAAGAACAATGGTCTAATCTGTCATATAGAATTTATATGCACCATTTTTTTTAAAGATTTTATTTATTTATTTGAGAGAGAGAGTGAGAGAGAGAAAGAGCACAAGGGGGGGGGGAGCGGGAGAGGGAGAAGCAGACTCCCTGCTGAGCAGGTAGCCCGATGCAGGACTCGATCCCGGGACTCCAGGATCATGACCTGAGCCGAAGGCAGTCGCTTAACCAACTGAGCCACCCAGGCGCCCTATATGCACCATTTTTAAGAGAAATGAATTACTTTAGATTTAGCAGATGTTCAAATTTAAACAAATCATTAAACCTTACGGCATTTTTCTTTATTTTTACATCAGTTATACTTCCTACTACATCCTTCCCCCACCGACCCCCACCGCATACACATTTGTAAGAATTACAAGGATAAAATAGATCTGAACATCCTCTGACTGGAGGATGGGGAGGGATTGAAGGGATTGTAATTATTTGTGAAATGAGTCCCTAGTGGAGAACTGAAGATATTTAGGTAAAAACCTGTGTAGGTGGACAAATCAAGTCAACTTAAAACAGACCTTTTCTGCTGTGAGGACAGCGCATCTTCAACATTATCTCATTTAGAAGCCTTTTCCGATACACCAGGTTGCACTGGTGTCACTTCTCTCCTTTATCCGTATCCTGTTCATTGCCCTGGATACGGTATTATTACTATTTAGTTTTGTGTCTTTCTTCTCCACTAGACTTTGGGATAATTCAAGACTTACATAATCCCATAGCATAGCCCCTTCATAGAAGCTCATAACACAGAGTAGCTGTCCAATCTATGTTTGTTGGAAGACTTGCTAATTGAATGAATAAATAAATAAACAATCTAATGTGATTGTATCACTAAGAATATCTCTTGCATTGCAGAACTTGATCAGTGACTCATTGAGCAAGAAAATCTAGTCACTTAATATTTCTTTTCTGCCTTGGCCTTTATCTTTTTGTATTTTCTCTCAACCAAAAGTTGAATAGTTTTAAAATTATTCTTATTGTCATTAATTAATGTTTATTAATTAAATATTAATAAAATTATTGATGAATTATTGTATAAGCCATAAATAAAATTATTAAGATTTTTAACATTTACTGTAGGGTTATATTAAGCTTATTAAGCTTGGAGGTTATAGAAAACAACTGCTTCCTAGTTCTCCCTGTTTAACATCTTTACTGTCAATAGATACTCCTTTCCATTGCTCTATCTCATAATTTACTTTTTTGATTTTTTTATGTATTTCACTTATCATTAATCACTAACTCATTCATTAGTTCATTAAACATTTATTTAGCAGCTGTATTGTGATAATCACTGAAATAAGGTCTGGGAAAATAGAAATGAATAAGACATTGACCCCATTCTTAAAAGCTTATAATCAGTGGAGAAGACAGGAAAAACCAGACATGTGACTCCTTGTTTCCCTAACCCCAGAACTGAGCACTAAAACTACAGTCATAATAAGAATAGTGAGATTCTATCTCTGCTTTTTCTTTTTTTTTATAATTTTTTATTTAAATTCAATTTAGTTAACATATAGTGTATTATTAGTTTCAGGGGTAGAATTTGGTGATTCATCAGTTGCATATAACACCTAGTGCTCATTACATCAAGTGCCCTCCTTAATGTCCATCACCCAATTACCCCATCCCCCCACCCCCCACCCCTCCAGCAACCTCAGTTTATCTCCTATAGAGTCTCTTATGGTTTGCCTCACTCTCTGTTTTTCTTATTTTATTTTTCCTTCCCTTCCCCTATGCTTACCTGTTTTGTTTCTTAAATTCCTCATATGTGTGAAAATATATGGTATTTGTCTTTCTCTGACTTATTTCACTTAACATAATACCCTCTAGTTCCATCCACATCATTGCAAATGGCAAGATTTCATTCTTTTTGATGGCTGAGTAATATTCCAATGTGTATATATACACCACATCTTCTTTATTCTTTCATCTGTTGATGGACATCCTGGACTCTTTCCATATTCTGGCTATTGTGGACATTGCTGCTATAAACATTGGGGTGCAGGTGCCTCTTCAAATCACTATTTTTCTACCCTTTTGATGAATACCTAGTAGTGCAATTGTTGGGTCATGGGATAGTTCTATTTTTCACTTTTTGGGGAACCTCCATACTGTTCTCCAGAGTGGCTGCACCGGTTTGCATTTCCACCAACAGTATAAGAGGGTTCCCCTTTCTCCGCATCCTCACCAACATCTGTTGTTTCCTGAGTTAATTTTAGCCATTCTGACTAGTATGAAGTGTTATCTCATCTGGTTTTGATTTATATTTCCCTGATGCTGAGTAATGTTGAGCATTTTTTCATGTGTTAGCCATTTGTATGTCTTCTTTGGAAAAATGTCTCTTCATCTCTTATGCCCATTTCTTGACTGGATTTTTTGTTCTTTGGGTGTTGAGTTTGATAAATTCTTTATAGATTTTGGATACTAGCCCTTTATCTGATATGTCATTTGCAAATATCTTCTCCCATTCCATAGGTTGCCTTTTAGTTTTGCTGACTGTTTCCTTTGCTGTGCAAAGGCTTTTTATCCTGATGAAATCCCAATGGTTCATTTTTGCTTTTGTTTTCCTTACCTTTGGAGACGTGTCTAGCAAGAAGTTGCTGTGGCCGAGGTCAAAGAGTTCGCTGCCTGTGTTCTCCTTTAGGATTTTAATGGATTCCTGTCTCACATTTAGGTCTTTCATCCATTTTGAGTTTATTTTTGTGTGTGGTGTAAGAAAGTGGTCCAGTTTCATTCTTCTGCATGCGATTGTCTAATTTCCCCAGCACCATTTGTTGAAGAGACTGTCTCTGCTTTTTCTCTATCCAACAATTATAGAAAGGTCAGGCCCTCGTACAAGTCTTTTAGGGAATCTCTAGAAAGTTGCTTATGTGTTCTCAGGAGCTCCGTTCTTTAGCCTCCAGTACTGGAGTAGATATTTTACTCCTTGCTGTCTGGTTTTTTGTAGAGGAACCCGATGTCCACATGTAGGACACTGCGTGTGTTGACACTGAGCGTACTCCTGAGGCCGTGATACAGCTGCCATTGCCACTGCAGTGCCGCCTTGAATGGGGCAGAAGGGCTTCCGCATCCACCAGGGCTGCCCTCTGCTCTTGCTCTTCTTGTAGGCAGGAGTGTTAAACAATGGCCAAGCCCATGACCACTGACGTCCAACTGAACTGAGGCCACACCTTGTCCCCTTCATGCAGAAAATAAACAAAGCCTTAAAAATGTCTCCTTAAACTGAGTCTCAACTTGGTCATTCATGAAACTGGAATTTCTACTTTGCTGTATTAGTATGCAGACTCAATATGCTATATTTGTATAACTACAAATATTTCATTGTAAATTTTCTAAACTCCAGGATGACAAGGATGTAATTTTCCCTTTAGGTCAGATACAGAAATTGTGTAGTATCTCAGTGAATATGCCTGATAAATCTAAATGGACTACTACTGACTCACCACCTGCTTTTCCTTGTAAATCTTTCCTTAAAATAGGGACAGCAGGTGTCTCTTCCGAAACTTTTCTTCTTTTCATTTTTCCTAATTATAAAAAGTTAAAGGTTAAAGAAAAAGTGAACTTACATTGGTTACATTTTGGCTACTAGAGAACATGAAACCACTCTGCTTAGAGGAATAACATGGAAAAAGGTAAAATGCAATAAATATATTTGTAAGAATCACTATCATACATGTATTTTCTTCTGAAAAAAATATGATTTATCTAGAAATAGCTTGCCCATCCTAAGGCGGCTAATAATATCTCCGTGGTGCCCCCCAAATCCCAAACGTGATACTACTATACCTCCTCTTTGTAACCCTAATCGTAAACCTTCCCTCCTTCTGGACCTTGACTGTCAAAAACTCTGAAGTTCTGAGATGTTAGCCTGTTTACAAGCTGCCAAGTCAGCCTGCCACATTTTCATAGAATGCTAATGGAAGACACAAGACTCTTGGATCAAAGATGAAGTCAAGTTTATTATTTACAGTAATAACAGTGGCAGTGGCCAGAATATCAGCAATTTTGCATTGCTTCTCTAAATTCCACTTCTTACAGCATGACCTAGAAAGAACTATATGATGCCTGCACACTCTAATAATGTGTTTTGTTGTAGAAGAGGAACACTAAACTTAAGGAACCCAGAAATTATAATGGGCAATAAGTTAGCCTGCCCTTTGGTCCTGAGGAGAAACACTGTCTGTATTACACTGTGCAGTAAGTAGCCTGTTCTTGGCTTGGAGGGAGACACCACCTCTGTCTCCCAGTGCTGTTTGCTATATAAATATTTTTAAAGAGATGATGAAGGACAAAGTGTTTTACTACAAGATGTGGAGAAACACAGGAAACCTGTGAAGACTGACCCAGTCATTGAATCTCATCTAGCCCTTTAACTTCTTCAATAATTACAATAATTATAATAATACATTTGTGTATCAGTGCATAAATACAAAGTAATTCATCAAGCAGCATGTTTTCTAGAGTCTGTGAGAGACTGTAATTCTAAAATGTTCTATTGAAGTCAAAACAACTTTTATGTACATGGTGAACAGTTTGTTTTATGTCCTTTCTCCCTACATCTCCCTCCTTCTGGAATTAAAAAAAAAATGGAATTTTCTCTCCTCTCTGAAAAAGTATATAGTTTATTTCTTTTATTTTCATTTTATCATGATTCAACATAAACTATCCTGTAATTGTGAGGCAATATTTCCCATGTCTCAGGTAATCTTTTGGTAGTTGATTCATGTTTGTTTACACACTTCTGGCATCTTTTTGCTGGATGCTTCTATATAATAGTGTATTGATTTTATTTCTAAACCATGATGCAACTGCAAACAAGCATCAATAATTTAAATATCTGTTCATTTTCTTGTTTTAACCAAGAATATTTTCAGGAGATTGCATCATAAAAAATAACTAGAGTGAATAGCATAACCAGTTGCTGGAGGGAATGGACAGCATTCCTGTTAGGGAGCAGAATGCCCATGATTACAACTAGAACAGATTGCTTATAGTAACAGAATCTGCACAATGGCTCATTGGTAATAATGGATCGGGGGTTGTGGGGAGGCAGAGGTATTATCCAAGGTTGGTATTTTTTTCTTAACTTGCATGGTGCTTCTAATAAGTGAGAACAGTGTAGAATAACACCCCTGCCCTTGCTTATTATAAACCATTCACGCTTTGGCATTAGAGATATGAATAGGACCTACAGAAAAGAATGGATTCCAGTTAGTCAATAGGAAGAGACCATTGGCCAATGAAGAAAAAAATGTATGAAGCTATATTATTTCCAGGATTGGACAGCCTCACCAGTTGGAAGTGAGGAAAACATCTGCTACTGATTTGTGGAAATTTTTACTTTCCAGAGCTTTCAGAAAGGAGTAAAGATAAAAAGATTAAAATTCTCTGGTGTCATTCAAAAAGTAGAGATGTTTTCCTCAATACACTGGAGGAAGTAAATATAGCTGTTTCCTAATCAGATCCATGGATACTTAAGTTTGAACATCCCAGTTAATCCAATGACAGTCATTTAATGTCATGATTAATATTAAGTACAAGGTAGATTTAGTGCACTGTACCTGATTTCAGTTAAAAACATTATAATATTTGAGAAATTATTTGAAAATAAAATAGATTTCAAGCCCAGCCTAAACTTCCATGTCATACCGTGTGTGTGTATGTGTGCGTTAGAGGAAAGGCAGCTGAACTCATTTGAAATTCTTACATAATAGACATGTTTGCTTCCTTCACATTTATGTGAATTAAAATCCTTCCTTTAAAATGATGTGTAGCAGCATATCAGTGTAAGAATTTAAGATCATTGCTGGGCTATCTAGAAAACCCACAGGATCTGTTTACATGACAAAGAAAATTTTAGGAAAGTGTTGTTTTGTTTTTGTTTTTGTATATAATATACTCTCACTCCAATGCTGTTACCATTTAGACACTGTGACAGATTCCAACAGAGGCCATAAGAAATATGTAAGAAGAAAATTTTCCTAAAAGCCCTCCTATCTTAGAAGCACAAAGAAATGCATTTTGATCTGCGCATGATAGGAAGCTTTCTGACTGCAGCTGGGAGGTCAGTAGCCTGATCAACTGGCTCTGTGTATCACTGTGGCAGCATCAGCAAACATTGTTTGAAGGATATTCTTGGTTTTCTTTTACAAACTTACTCCTAATCCTTTTCTGTCTGGCTTTACCAAGGAGACTGACCTATATTGACTGAATATACAGGTTCCCTCGCCTCGTATACACACACACACACACACACACACACACACACACACACATTTTTCTTTTTGATTTACTTTGGGTAATAAGAGTTTCATATTGATAGACTACAATGCTAGCTAGAAATGTAGGGCCCATAATCATGAGAATCTGGATAAAAATCAAGACAACTCTATATATACTTATAAAAGAGTTTAGTTAAGTTTTAAGTTTGGAGTAAAAAGTGGAACATTTGAATTAGTACCTACCAAGTAAAATAGAGTTTCAGCTGATCTTCTTGGGTTGGACATGACTTTCATTTGAAGAACTATAGAAATAGAGCAATTCTGATTTTTTCTTGCTTCAAGAAAATGGCTTAACTATTATATGTATTTTAAATAACAGCAAAAATGCAAATTACAAATACATACATATATATTTTTACTTGTATCCAAAGTTCCATTTCAAAATGGAATTGCAAAAATAATACTCCACTGTGTAGCAGAAATGAGAAATGCAGAGACCATTAAGGAGAATTGTGAATTTATACAGTGCATTAGCACCAAAGGATATATAGCATGGGTATTTCTTAAAAATTCAGGGTTTAGGGATGCCTGGTTGGCTCAGTCAGTTAAGCATCTGCCTCCAGCTTGGGTCATGATCCCAGGGTACTGGGATCGAGTTCCTCATTGGGCTCCTTGCTCAGTGGGGAGCCTACTTCTCCCTCTGCCTGCCGCTCTCCCTACTTGTGCGTGCTCTCTCTCTGACAAATAAATAAGTAAAATCTTTAAAAAAAAAATTCAGGGTTTAATGGCACTTGGATTTACAATGCTAACTGTCCAAGTTGCTAAATCCATGATGAGATCATAATGTACCTCGCCAGTGAATTTTGAGATGGTTTTGTCCAAATCAGTTTCTCACTTTATTTAATTTAACAATGAAGAAATAGTTCACATTAAGCACCCTGAACACAGGAAACACAGTAACACATAAGTTCTTGTCTAACTAAACCATAGCAAAATCACATAAAGACCATCTATGTTGTTTGAGGGTGCTGGTTCCTGATGGGTTTATTCAGCATTTATTACTGAATATTAAATGAAGACAGTAGAGTTCTGTCTCTCCTTTTGTACCCCATTTCACATTCATATGGCCTAGCCACCTCCCCATCCCCAAAATAGAAGAGAGTGAATTGGTGCAATAATGAATATATATAAATATTCAAATGTATATATTATATATAATATATATTCAAATGTGAATTTTAAGTGTATATATTCAAATGCGAGTTTTAGGTCTTTTCAGGCTCTATCATAAACACGATAGTTTTTTTGGGTGTGTTTGTATTCAAAGCTTTCAGTATTCAGTTATTAGGATTTCAAAAATTAGTAAATATGGTTTTTAATAAATTTTAAAAGTAAATAATACTAAGTTTAACAACTCCAAATTCAAATAAAGAATATTGTCAGATCTTATTCTTACATTTCTTTTATTTTTCTTAATATGATAGTGAAACTGTTTTCTGCTGTGAGAGGACTGGTGCTCAGGATTTTTCCATTTTTTCTACTTTTTTTTCATTTTTAATGAAGCATTTTGGTATTTATATCCAGTATAAAGGAGGGAGTCACCTATTTCCAAAAGTTTTCGCTGAAGTGCTGGTTTCAAGCTGGTACTCTGTGCCACATGCATTTTTACTCCTCGAATAATTAATGGTAATTTCAGCAGGGTTCATGGCAAAAACCAAGATCTCCTTGTAGTTCTGGCAAGAGGAGGAAAAAAGTAGATTTTGTTGAAACCTGGACAAGATATATAAGGAAATGAGGTAAAGAGGCATTTAGTATGAGGTTTTATGTTAATCAGGCCAGGATTTGGGCTGTGTTTAATTTCTGTGGTTTCTTTTGTAGCTGCCAGAGGCTTGAAATTCTTTTTGTCTTCTCTTTTGACCTTGGGATTTCCTAATAACTCCTCTTCAGATGTAATCTTGAACCCTTTTAGCTTTAGCCCACTCTTTATACTGGAATTCTGTTGATGTGGTGATAAGGTATGTCGAGAGAGAAGTGTTCTCTAATCTTTTGATTAAATATCAGCTGTTTTATGGGCCTCACTATATGCGCTGTGCCCTTGCAAATGTTTCTTAGCTTTTTTTCCTTCCCTTCCTTAGGTGAGTTTGGAAAGTGAGAGTGGTTAGCATAGGAGAATGTCTTCTCCTCTGGGATAAGACTCTGGTTGAAGTATTTTTCCTGGAGTGTAGGCCTTTGTTATAGAGGACAGTCTGGGTATATTTCATAATGGAATAATCAGTGTAATTCATAATAAGTGGGATCTCCAAGAAGACATAACAATCCCAAATACATATGAGTACTTTTTGTATTAAATGATTTTTATTTATCTTTTACTATGATAGTAGTTTATTATAAATAATAGCCTATTAGAGCACGTAGCATAATCCAGGAACTTGAGATTGCATAAGTGATCAAAAACCTCTTGACAAAGAGAAGCTTCAAGTGCTGCTGGGGGTGTAGAGAAATTGGAACCCTTATACATTTCTGGTGGGAATTTAAAATAGTGTAGGCACTTTGGAAAAGTTTGTCAGTTCCTCTATAAGTTAAACATAGGCTTTCCATGTGACCCATCAATTCTACTCCTAGATATATACCCAAAATACATGAAAACAGGTGTTCAGTGAAAATGTTTACAAGAATGTTCATAGCAACACTATTTACAATAGCCGAAAGATGGAATCAGCCCAAATTCCATCAGTTGATGAATGGATCAACAATAGATGGTATATCCATATAATAGAATATTATTCAACCATAAAAATGAGTGAAGTATTGATATATGTACAACATGGATAAACCTCGAAAACATCATGGCAAGTAAAAGAAGGCAGTCACAAAAGCTTATGTATCACATAATTTAACTTATATATAATATGTAAATAGACAAATTCATAAGGCAAAAACGAATTAGGAGTTGTCAGACACTGGGGGACAAGGGAATAGGGAGTGACTACTTAATAGGTATAGGTTTCTTTTTGGAGTGAAGAAAAATTTCTTTTTTTTTTTAATTTATTTATTTGAGAGAGAGGGAGAGAAAGAACACAAGTAGGGAGGAGAGGCAGAGGGAAAGGGAAAAGCCCCACTGAGCAGGGAGCCCAAAGCAGGGCTCAATCCCAGAACCCCGGGATCATTACCTGAGCCGAAAGCAGACGCCTAATCAACTGAGCCACCCAGGCGCCCCTGAAGAAAAATTTCTTAATGAGATAGTGGTGAAGGTTGCATAACATAGTGAATGTACTAAATGCCACTGAATTTAACTCTTTTTTTTTTTTTTTTAAAGATTTTATTTATTTCTTTGACAGAGAGAGCCACAGCGAGAGAGGGAACACAAGCAGGAGGAGTGGGGGAGGGAGAAGCAGGCTCCCAGCTGAGCAGGGAGCCTGACACGGGGCTCGATCCCAGGACCCTGGGATCATGGCCTGAGCCAAAGGCAGACGCTTAATGACTGAGCCACCCAGGCACCCCTGAATTTAACTCTTTAAAAGATTAATTTTATGTTATGTGCCTTTATTGCAATGTAAAAAACTATTGAAAATATGGAGAAAATACAGTTCAGTATGAAGTATTTTACAGGTCTTCATTGTACATATGATCCAATAGTTTGCTTTCAAGCCCTGTTTAGATTCTACATTAAATAGGTAATTGACCAATATAGACTAATTCACCTAAATTATTATCTTTTTTCTTGCCATCCTGTTATATGTGAACACACAGTGCTTACATGCGATAGTCCTTTCAAAGTAGACTTAATTAGTATAGGCTTATAACAAGAGTCAAGTGCATTTATGTATTCTATTTTGTTTTAAATTTATACACACACACATACATTTGGCTTCACAGTTGTTAGGAATTCATGAAACAAAGATGTTTAAATGGGCAAGTAAAAAAAAGAAAATCAACAGCCTTGTTCTTACTCTCTTAATTAATGACCAGAATTTTTTGTGGTATAGTGTTTTAGAAGAATTGTCATTTGGCTGGTTGTGTGATTATCAGGATCAGTTCTTTAACTTACCCTTTGACTCCAGCTTTCCGCAGTGATCACAATGGGAAGACCAATCACTACTGTCAGATGACCTCCTAAAACAGGGCAAATGGAATAAATGAATAGCCTGTAATGAAATGAAAAGCTGGATTCATTCTGGGTCCAAGGAGAGTTTAGTTTAATTATATTCAACCCACTGTGTAATTATTCAGTGTCTATAATGTTAGTCCCAACCCCCTGCACAGTGCTTATCAAAGAAAAATTACAAAGATAAATAAAATACATTTTGATTAGGAATTTGTATTCCTCTAGAAAATTGGTTTTCCTTATAAATATTCACATTTGTTAAGTATTTCCATATATTTTTATGAAATGATCATTTCATTTCAGATATTTCACATTTACATCGCTCTCTTAACTCTCCCTTTTAAAACTTGGCTTCTATTTCTGGTACAATTTACAATTGTTTCCCTAGTTCTAACCTTAAAGTCAGGAATATTTACCTCAGTATTCACTTGCCCCAAGCCCTTTCCAAAGCATCTGAATGTTCCCCAGGCCAAAAAGGCAACTCTCCCTGGCTCCACTTTAGAAGAGAGGGATTGGAACACCACATCCAGTCAAAATAGATTCTAAGTATCTTCTGAGATAACACCATTTCCTTTTCTCTAACACCACACCATATATGGTTTATCACCACTTGCTCCAGAATATTGCGATAACCTCTTTACTGACATCTGTCTCTTATGGAACCAACATCCTGCAGTTCATTCTCCTTGCCACCAAATGATGAAAAATTTGATAGTACCACTCTCCTGACAAAATTTCTGTAATGGCTCCACAAAGCCTACATAAATTCCAAGTCATTAAGCCTGGCACTGATCCTTCAAAATCTGTACCTACCTATATTCTAGGAATCATCTCAGCCCCTCTTTTCCATTGTCTGATTACCAGCCATATGATGCAGATATCAGACTGCTCTACATTTTTAAACATGTACTGTTGTCCTCTTCCATTTGGAAATTAGGAAAATAAGAAATTAGATTCTCTCTGCCTAGATTATTCTTCCCAATCTTGTCTGCTTGGCAAACATTTATTCAGACTTGAGTACACTTCAGTTTCGACTTTGAGAAATTTTCTTTTCTCTTTAAAGGCAAAAATAAGACCTTTCTTATTCTTTTATTCCATAGCACTTTGTAAGTGTCTGTGTTGTCAATGTGCTATCATAATTACTTAATTGATGACACATCTGTCTCACCAAGTAGGCATGGTTCTCCTCTGTCTTTGATCTTTTCCTCTCTGTTCTATTTATAGTCTCCAGGGTCTGATATCTGTTCCTTTGCATTTCCATGAATATTTGTTTTTAAAATGTGATGTCACTGATGCTGATAAAACTTATGAAGAAAATGGTAATTATATTGAGTATGTACTCTTTGACATGCTCTGGGATAAATGCTTTATGTGCTTTAATTGCTATAACTTCTTGGAAATTTCTTATTTTCTTTCAACTCTACAAGGTTGTCTTAATTCCCTTTTTTGTTTTGTTTTTTTGTTTTGTTTTTAATTCCCATCTTTATATAAATCATAAAGATGGTATTCAGAGAGCATACCTAACTCTTTAAGATCACACAACTGTGAATGGTGGTTCTAGGTTTTCTCCTTAATTAGGCAAAGTGACAAATGGTCAAGACCAGACTTCTGGAATGACTCCTAGCATTGCCACCTCTTGGTTGTGTGATATGGACATGCTCTATTTTCTCTATTTCAGTTTCCCCATTTATAAAATGGGCCAGTACTAGTAAATACCTCATAAGTTGTAGCAGGTGTTCAATGAGTCAACAGTTATAGAAAATATTTAGAACAGCATTTAGTGTGAAGTAAGATAAAACATACCTTATTTTTATCACCTCCCAGAATTCTCTGACCTGTTTTTTCTTTCTTTATTGTCGCTCTTTATGGTTTCAGAATTCTCATCTCTCCATACCCAGTTGCCTCATTGGCCTTCCTTCCTAGATATACAATAACATATGAACAATGAAGATAAATATTTTGTTATACCTTGACTTGAGTATACAGGCAGAGCGGAGCTCTGGAGCCTATCAGACACATTTTCATGATACATAATAGTGAATTGAGATATATTTGGCACAATTAAAAGAGAGAGTGGATGTGAAGAGTTTACACCAGAGGTTGACCAACCTTTTCTGTAAAGGTCCAGGTAGTAAATATTTTAGGCTTGCAAGCCATACAGTCTCTCTTGCAAAAGCAGCCTTGAAGTGCAAAAACAGCTGTAGACACCATATAAATGAATGCACATGGCTACGTTCCAATCAAACTGTTTTTAGACAGTGAAACTTGAATTTCACATAATTTTTATGTGTCAAAAAAATTCAACTTTTTTCAACCTTCAAAAAGATATATATAGATATAGATATACATACATACATATATATATGACTATATATATCAATATTTCAGCACATGAG
Organism: Halichoerus grypus; assembly: GCF_964656455.1. Taxonomy (NCBI): domain Eukaryota; kingdom Metazoa; phylum Chordata; class Mammalia; order Carnivora; family Phocidae; genus Halichoerus; species Halichoerus grypus. The sequence goes on from NC_135717.1 coordinate 125,285,265, forward strand.
CTGTATAAAAGCAGGTGTTAGGCTGGATTTGTCCTGTGACCATAGTTTGCTGACTGATTTAGACAAAGAAGCTCCTTCCAGAGATTTTTACATTTAGTTCTCCTCTCCTGGGTTGCTGTGTTTGTTGCTATTCAAACATTCTTCTAAAGTTTTTTTGTAAATCACCAATCAGCTGAAGGTCTTCTCTTCTGAGGCATGGATAAGCCAAGGTCTGTTTTTGAAATATCTGTAGAAGGAAGGAGGGAGCTAAGACAGTATAAATAATAAGATGGCAGGCACACGCATGCACTTATATTAAAACTGCAAAAACACTTTCTTACCACATGCGTATCAGTGAAGAAATCTGACAAATGATAACTCTGACTTGGAAGAAATGATTTCTGAAAGAATTGAATAGAATGAGCATGCAGACAATGCTTCCTTTACTTCTTCCAGCTGATCTGGTCATTTACCACTGTAGGTGAGTGTGAAATATCAAATGTTATTTGAAACTTAAAGTTCTTGAGATCTACCTTCAGTAACTCCTAGCACAGATTACTCCCTTTGGAAAATCATGCATTTGAGAGGTCAAGCAAGAAAGGGACCCTCTGACATGATGTGTTTCCTTTGGAGATGTCCTGACAAAGAGAAGAACATATGTAGCAAGTAAATATCTGACAAAAGCAGAAAAATTAGACAGGTTCAGTTTTTCATTTTACTCCCTACCTTTCATTTTACTCCCTACTTGATAAAAAGACTAACATGGGTTAGTAAAAAGACTAACATACCAGTTCCTTTGAAATCAATGAGAATCTTTAATGCAGAGGAGATATGCACAAGGCCAAAAGAAATGAAAGTCTGATCCACAAAGACTGGTATTCAATAAAAGATTAAATAAAGTGCTGCTGAGGTTTTTTTTTTCTTTTTTTTTTTTTCCTCCTGACTATCAAAGCAAATGATTTTAGAGATAGACAGTCATTTGTAATAATAGTAATAATCTGGTTAATTGTTACATGGTACTGCTTTACCTAGGTTTTCATTCAGTTTTGCTCTGGTTTAAAATATATTAGAGATTTTAAGAAGAATAATTTGATAATTGTAAATGTTAAGCATGATACAATTAATAAGAAGTTTTATGATTTAACCAGTAAAGAAGACTGAAGTATGTAAGTTTTTTTTTCTATAGATCAATAGAATAGTTTATTAGTCATAACAAAATGTTTTTGTGAAAAGCAATACTTAATGTCTTTGCACATCCTGATTTGCCCACTTTAGTTTTTGGTTACTCTATTTCAACTCACTCCCTTGCTCATAATTTAGGGTTAAGCCAAGCCTCTGTCTTTTTGGAAAACCTGATAGAATTAAAATCTCAAAAGAAAAATCTAACTATAAATTCTTTCAAGATTAATACAGTTTAACAAGCATTAATCCTTTTGATTACCTATTAAAAATTCATTTCAGTGAAGTAAAACTATAGAAAAAACCTTGAGTCTATTAATTCTAGGGCAAGTATATAAAAATTAGGATATCTTTCTACATGCCAAATTTTATCGTCTATCACTTCTCTATAGCCTTTTTGTGGAAGAGGAAATGTACATTTATTAAACCCAAGGGAAAGTGTATTTTTGTGTCTCACACTCATTTAATGCCCCATGTTAGTCTTTTTATCAAGTAAACTAACTCTTTAACAAAATGTCATATACTTATTTCTTAGATTTTGAACAGTGTCTAGAATAAAAAAAGAAAAAAAAAAAAAGAACCAGCCACCATGATTGTTGTCTACACTTCTGAAAGCTTTGCCGGAACACAGTGCATTTGAAAGTCTAGAAGGAAATGAATTCTTGACAACCATAGATTTTTGTGATTCAGATATTACACAGGAGGAACCATATAGTACTCTTTTTCTGTTAAGATGAAAGAAGAGGCTGCTTTTATCATCTACAAAGGCTGGTAGCTTTCTTATTTCTCATTTTATAAATATTAATTGGTCAACTTACTCTTTATATAGACCATGCTACTACTAGGACAAGGTCTAAATATAATGACCTCAAGGAACTTACAGTCCAGGTGAGAAAATATACTTTATTCTTAAAAATACCTTTAATACAGAAGAATTTAAGTAAATTATGTAGATGTGCTGCCCTCTTTAAAGTATTGGAACATAGGGGCACCTGGGTGGCTCAGTCGGTTAAGCATCTGCCTTCAGCTCAGGTCATGATCCCAGGGTCCTGGGATCCAGCCTGGCGTTGGGCTCCTTGCTCAGTGGGGAGCCTGCTTCTCCCTCTCCTCACCTCTTATGCTGTCTTTTGCTATTTCTGTCACTATCTCTGTCTGTCTCAAATAAATAAAATCTTTTTTTAAAAAAGTATTGGAACATAAGTCCCCATCCATTAAGTGTAGTCTACTTTTAGTGACTTGCTTTCAGAGGGTAAGGTAATAAAAGGAAGAAAAAAGTAACTTTATAGTGGAGAAACCTGGCATGTATTTGCCATGTGATAAAAGTAAACATTAGCAGTGAAAAGTTATATTGATAACATGTGCTCTTGATATGGTATGTTGAGAATTCGGCTGTATCTCTGTCGTCTTCCTCCAACACGCATAACCCCAGTCTAATCATGAGGAAATATCAGACAAATCCCAGTAGAATGGTATTCTGCAAAATGTCTGATCAGTACTTCTGAAAACTATCAAGATCATGAAAAACAAGGAAATTCTGAGAAACCATCTCAGCCATGACCACTAAACGTAATGTGGTATCCTAGATGGGATCCTGGACCAGAAACAGGATATTGGGTAAAAACTAATGAAATCTGAAGAAAGTACTGACTTTAGTTAATGATAATGTGTTACCACTGGTTCATTAATTATGATTAATGTACCATACTAATATTAGAGAAAACCGAATATGGGATATATAGGAACTCTCTGTACTATATAGGAACTCTCTGTACTATTTTTTTCAATTTTTTTGTAACACTAAAACTATTCTAAAATAAAAAATTCATCAAAATGTTTTTTAAATCATCAATTTTAAGAATAAAATCAACAGGCGCGCCCTAGGTGGCTCAGTCAGTTAAGTGGCTGCCTTCGGCTCAGATCATGATCCCAGGGTCCTGGGATGGAGGCTCGCATCGGGCTCCCTGCTCGGCGGAGAGCCTGCTTCTCCCTCTCCCTCTGCCTGCCTCTCTGCCTACTTGTACTCCCTCTCGCTCTGTCAAATAAATAAATAAAATCTTAAAAAAAAAAGAATAAAATCAACAGGAGTGCCTGGTTGGCTCAGTGAGTTAAGCATCAGACTCTTGATTTCAGCTCAGGTCTTGATCTCAGGGTCATGAGTTAAAAAATAAAAATAAAATTTAAAAAAATAAAATTAAATTAAAATCAACAGAGAAATAAAAGAGATCACGTATTTAATAAACATTTGGGGGAAAAATATGGGAAGTCTAAGAAACCCAGAATCAATGGATGTATTTTTGACCATTTGGAAACGTCTTTTAAATTATTTGCATGTGAAGTTTTGGTGCTATTATCATCTGTCATAAAGGTAATACAGGCATGTTATACAATAAATAAATTTATTTACATATTTATATTGGCATAAAGAGAATATAAGAATATAAGTATTCTTATTAGTATCATGACATCCCTTCCAGAGAGAAGTGTGATGAAAAAATTCTGTTTTAAACCATCTGGCTTAAAAATTCTGTTTTTAAACTGTTCCATACCTCAGTACATTTAGGTAGTCATTCGCTTTGGATAAACAGTTATAAACACACATAGAATTTTATTGCTGGTACTCACCACAATAAATCCCAGGGTTTTAAGTGGGGCTGTAGTAGTTACAAAATCTATAAATTACTTAAAATATGTCTGTAGAGACAGTAATATATGCACATGTGTGGTTCGCCTGAGTTGTGCTAGTCAGAAATTCTGATTCCAGAGGCTGTCAGCCAGAATTTCATAGGAAGACCACATACCACAGTTAGAGGCTATCAATAGTTCCCACCCATACTTTAGCCATACTGATCTCATTCAGCACCTGTCTTTGGTAATAAGCAAAATAAATGTTAGTTGTGAATTTTCACTGGTGAAATGAATAACGTGAATTAGCACATTGGCAGCGCGGGATAGGCTATACTGGGGAATATAGTTTGTTTTCAAAATATATAAATGGATCAAGATGTTTCAGAAACACTCCTCATCCTTTCATGAACAAGACAAAATAATCTAGAGCAGTGCTGTTCAGTAGAAATATAATGAAAACCACATGGGTATTTAACAGTTTTTTGTAGTTTCATTAACAAAACTAAAAAAAAAAAAACAAGTGAATCTATATTTAGATTTAATGTAATATATGGTTGAAAAGTAGATTCATATACTCAGATATTTCCAAACATACCTAAAAGTTGACCAAAAATTGAATAGAGCATAAAAATAATTTTTCTTTAAAATTTGTTTTTATAAAGCCTAAACTAGTTAGTTTTTTAGAGTAATTTGGCTTTAAAGCAAACTGTACCAGTTTCAAAATTATGTCCATGTTAAGTAAATTCACCAACTCATGTCAACTCACGAAGTTTGAATTCTAATGGGTGCTACATAAATTTGAAAGCATCTCTAAATTTATCAATATCAACAGTGTTCTTTGAAAAATGTTTAGTTTTTGCAGCTATCATAAAATATTATCACTTATAATTACAGTCTTCTATATATAGAGTCATGTTAGAAAAAAATGTGCAAAATTATTATTGGTCTATATTATGAAAAGTTTAAATTTTAATATAAACACTTGCATTGTTTATTTAGCTAGGTAACAAACTTTTTCCCCCTTATATCTTCAAATTCAGTCTTTTATGTGCAGTGGAATATCGGAGAGAAAAAGCAAATGACATGACAGTATTTTTTTTGACAATATTTTTTTGATTCTTGAATATTTGGCAACCATTCCTTTTAAGAAAATCTTGAATTAGAATTGATGGTGAGTGGGAGTGTCATCACCAAGATGGTGGAATAGGAGGACCCAGCCTCCTTCCCCCACAAAAGATCTAGAACTATATAGCTGTTTGTGAACAAAACAGCTCTCTGGGAGAGGTCTGGGATCCATTTAAGAAACCTCAGTAACACAGTGGAACACAAACTTGACAATAGCTACAGACAAAGGGAAGGAAGAAGAGCTTCATTTTGCCTGAATCACCCAAAGCCAGCGTAGCTCAGCACCAACAGGGAACTCCAGCTAGAAAGAATTCCCTTCACCAGGAAAGGCAGGGCAGTGTAAGTTACCAGCTTTCCTAGCCTTTTGGGGCACCACAGGCTTTACCTAACCCAGAGACCAGAGAAGCTGAGATGTATAGAAATGGCTTAGAACAAGGCAGAAAAGCAGGGATTGTCAGCATTAGCTACACGGTAGGAGTAATAATGGTTGCCAGTGACCTGCTTTGCAGAGGACCTCAGCAGCTTTTGCCAATGAAGAAACCAAGGGCCAGCACAGCTGCTGAGGATCCTCTGCAAATTTCATGGTTTTCTCAGGTATCCGCATTAGCAGAAGTCAGCTGCCTGAGACCTCTGCTTCCTCCTGCACATAACTCCCCCACTCTCTTCCGCCCACTGCAGAGCCCAGGACTAATACTGGGACCCAGCAGAGGCCTCTGTGGCTGTGCAAGTACAGGATGCCAGGATAGGTCCCCCACAACAGATCCCCACCATATGCACTCTTGAGGCCAGCTGCCTACCCCTCACCCCGTGCCCAGTGGCTCATCATCAACTGCCCACCGCCAGGCACATGCCAGTGGGAGGACCATGCCGCAGCCACAGGAGTGAGTACACACCGACAGCCAGGATCCTGAATCCATCTGGGGCCCAGACCTGCAACTGGCCCCTCCAGCCTCAAACCCGCACCCCCCAGCCTGATTCACCGGCCTTGGCCTTTACTGCTACATATCATGGTGGGAATCAACAGCCGCAACTCTGGATTAATTCTAGGAGGTACACCAAGATAATTTATGATACTTTCCTGTTGGAATAACCTTTTTCTTATTATGAAGTGTTCCTCTTTGTTTGCACTAAAGATCCCTTACTTAAAATTGACCTTGCATAATATAAATACACCAGTTTCTTTCGATTAACATTTGCAGACATGTTGCTTTAAGTCATTCTGAGTACTCTTATAGAAGTGTCTGACTAAGCTATTGAAATTGGGATAACTTTTTATCTGATTTTGGCAATCTTAAACTTTTACTTGGTGTGTTTTTCTTTTTGATTTGGTGTAATTAATGATAGGGTTTTAATTTTTTTTTAGATCTTACTATTCATTTTCTATTTGTCTCATGTTTTTCAAATTGTATTATCTTTTTCCCTATCTTGGTAACTTTTAGATCATACAGATACTATCATTTTCCTTTTTTCTACCTCCATCTTATAAGTGACACATATTTAGCCATATTTTAGTGATTACACTAGAGATTATGATATGCATCATTGTCATCATGTCAAAAAGAACCCTAATAGCCAATTAGTGAAGTGAACCTTCTTAAGAAGTCATAGTTTAAACCATTAATTGAATTTACTATTTTTAAGGGCACTTTTATTAAGAAAAATAATAATGAAAATTATTATCATGATAGTATCTTAGGAAACATTTCGCTTTTTAAAATCTGCAACCAGAGGAAAATTGATTTAAAATGGCAAAGCCTTTTTTTCCCAGTAACTAGGACTGTAATTGAGAATGGACACTAAAATTAAATAGCTGTCAGAGTTTTCTTGGCTACTGATTTGAAAATTTCAGAGATAGAGGTTATAATTTATCTGATACCTCCTGCTATTATACTGAAAAAATGCTTGGCTTTTGTGAATGATTCAGCTTGCCAATTAGTCCTACTGCTCTGTTGAGGGAACAAAGATATTCAACAAAGGGTGCTCTTTAATCTATGAGATTCCCCACAGTGATTTCATGTACTGCCAAATTTCACAGATTGACATCTTATTGTAATCCTATATAGCAAAGCAGTAATAGTCACAAGAGGTAGATATTTTGACTTGGAAAAGAAATGAGAGCATAAATACAACCTCTCTACTCTAGTGAATATTGATATGTTTTGACCTATGGTAAAAATAAATACATGGTAGATAATCTATTCCACCTGCAGCTTTATGCCAAAATTAGTACAGAAACAGAACAAAACAAAAATCCTCCCACAATTTTGAAAGAATAAATGGAAATAGATGTGAATGACGAATATCTTTTTGTTTGTTTCAGATAAGTGTATGATACTAATTTATGGGCCATTAATTGGTATTTAATATTTAGAACTGGGATAGTTATTTGATATACTCAAACAATTCATTTTACAAATGAGGAAATTGAGACTGGGGACGAAGTATTTGGGGAGGTCTATCAAGCTTGGACTCAAACCCGCTACCTTGAATACATCTACAACATAGTAATTATCATATCCTAATGCAAATAGTATTTTCTTCTCTGAATGCCATTTTACAATTTGAGTTCTTTAAGAATAGATAAAATGGGGACGCCTGGGTGGCTCAGTCATTAAGCGTCTGCCTTCGGCTCAGGTCATGATCCCAGGGTCCTGGGATCGAGTCCCACATAGAGCTCCCCGCTCAGCGGGAAGTCTGCTTCTCCCTCTCCCACCCCCCTGCTTGTGTTCCCTCTCTCGCTGTGTCTCTCTCTGTCAAATAAATAAATAAAATCTTTAAAAAAAAAAAAGGAATAGATAAAATGATTGGTTAATTTTTTTGAATTCCTAATACCTTATATCATTTTTGGTACACTGTGTTAAATAAATATTACTAAGTAAAAGAGAATATTACAAAAGTTCCAAAATTATACTTTAATTACTTAAGGAGAAGCATATTAATTTAAAAAAATATTTACATGTCACTTTATTTTCACAAAATATAGTATAATAACAAATTAGTAATTAATACAAATTCCAATGACACTATGACCAATAACTAAACAGTTATACACCACTTCCTATTTGCCTGATGATTTACATGGTTTAGCTCATTGAATGTTTGGAGTTTTTATAGTAATAGGTACACAGATGTAATTACAATTAATTTATTCACTCATCCACTAAATATTAATCTATATATTAGATATTGTTTTAGGCTTTGGAGGATTTATCACATGTAAAAGATAGTTTCTTCCTTCATATGTTTCTTCTATTCTGGTGGGGCAGGATATCGCCACAAATGTAAATAGAGATGAAATTAGTATTCCAGATACTGAGAAGTTTAAAAACAAAAACAAAAAACGGGAATGCAATAGGGAGTTGTAGTATGTAGGTGAATGGAAATGAATCTAATACAGTCAGAAAGCTTTTTTTAATGGTTGACATTTGAAATAGAATGTGGATGATGAGAACAGGTGAGCTCTGGCAGTATCTGGGATACAGTTACAGTAAGAGGGACAGAATGGCCAGAGGTGACTTAATGTGGCATAAATTGTAGTGGTTCAATTTAGACACACAGGTGAGATAATATAACAGTTATATTATCATATTAAGTGTACAAGGTACATTTTAATGTTTTGTAGACCTGAGTAAGGGATTTATGTTATACTCCGTATACTATGGAAAGTCGTGAAAAGGGTTTAAGCACAAAGAGGACAATCTGATACCTACTTCAGAAAAAGGAATGTGGGTTTTATGTGAAATATAAACTATTGTAAGAAAAAAATGAAAGAGGGACGCCTGGGTGGCTCAGTTGGTTAAGCGACTGCCTTCGGCTCAGGTCATGATCCTGGAGTCCCGGGATCGAGTCTCGCATCGGGCTCCCTGCTCAGCAGGGAGCCTGCTTCTCCCTCTGACCCTCCTCCCTCTCATGCTCTCTGTCTCTCATTCTCTCTCTCTCAAATAAATAAATAAAAAATCTTTAAAAAAAAAAAAAAGAAAAAAATGAAAGAAAGAGAGACTATTGAAATAGCTCAGGTGAGAGGTGATGATAAATTGGTCTAGGAGTGAATCAGGAAACGGTGAAGTGACTAGATGATGAATGTATTCTGGAGGTAAAACCAGCGGCAGTGCTAACGGTGCCCCTTCGGATCACAGTGTTTGTATCCTTTGGGGTAAATACCTAGTAGTGCAATCGCTAGGTCATAGGGTAGCTGTATTTTCAACTTTTCCAAGAACCTCCGTACTGTTTTCCAGAGTGGCTGCACCAGTTTGCATTCCCACCAACAGTGTGAGAGGTTACCCATTCTCCACATCCTTGCCAACATCTGTTGTTTCTTGTGTTGTTAATTTGAGCCATTTTGACTGGTGTGAGGTGGTATCTCATTGTGGTTTTGATTTGTATTTCCCTGATGCTCGGTGATGTTGAGCATTTTTTCATGTGTTTGTTGGCTGTTTGGATGTCTTCTTTGGAGAAATGTCTGTTCATGTCTTCTGTCTATTTCTTGATTGGATTATTTGTTCTTTGGGTGTTGTCTATTTTGTATTTTAGCTACTATATTCTAAGCTTCTTGAGGGAAGGGATATTTTATTTTTTAAAACATTTTTATAATATATTGAACAGTGCTTTATTTATAGGATACAGTCAATTAGTACTATTTGGTTGAATGGTATTGCAATTCATTATTTTAAAACTTAACTTTTAAGGTAAAGGAGAATTTGTTTTAAATTTGGATTTTGTTGAAGTCTTTAAGAAATATATAATATAGTTGACCTTCATCTCAAGAATGTTGGCAAAATATCTCCCTCTAGGTATACTTCCTCTGCAGGTGCTTATTCAGTGCTTTTAACCTTTTGCTCAAAATGCATGTATTTAAAGCCTTGTTTTCATTGTATATTTTTCTGGATTATTTTAAATTTGAATATATCCTTTGAAATAGAATGCCTTAAAATAAATGTACTTTATTCATCTACGGCCTCCTTAGTATGGTATTAAAGCAAATACATTTCAAGCCAGTTCAGAACAAACAGCAATTTTAAACCTTTTAGTCATGAACTAGTCAACTCTATGTGAAACATTGAAATGTTTAAGAAAGAAAATCATGGGTTTTAAAAAAAAGTTTGAGTTTCAAGTTGTATATTCAAATGACTAAACTCCTGTGGTTCAATTGCTATCAGTTAAGACCTTTTTAAAATTTTATTTCATCTTAAATTTTCTGTCTTGGCATAGAGAATTTTGAAAAGGCATTCATTTCAAAGTTTGCATTCAAGTTCAAAAAGGATTTAAATATTTATTATTAACATTTTTATGCAAATATTTATTTTATAAATTATAAGATTATAATCTCTGCTTGTAATTTAAATTTCTCCTACGTAAGTTGTTTGTTTGTCTACAGTCAAAGGAGTGTTGATGTGCAGCTTAGACAGCTGATAAGATTGCCCTCTCTTCCTTTTATTTAGCCAGTCTGTGGAACAAAATGTAGAGATTGCAGTATTTTCTAGGAAAGGAGTAGGAAAAGAGAAGCTGTTTAGTACTCTGACCATTGATCTTGATGAAAGGACTATCACTCTTAATTTATATGAGAAGGCTTTGCTTGATAAAGCCCTAGGAAACAACTACACATGGTTAAAAAGAAAAGATGCTATTGAAAGAAAGAGAGGTAGAAGGACAGGTGTTTGAAAAGTCAGGAGTAAAACGAAAGAGTAAGGGGAACCTGACATAGTTCCAAAGAGCACAGATTTAGTATAGATAGACTAAATCAAATTCATTTAAGTTAAGGCTCTCAGTTTCCAAACACATATAATATATGGCTCTGGTTTCTTTATTTCATAAAATCAAAGGCAAATCTTAAGAATCAGGTCTCAGAAAATATAGAGACCAAAGAAATTTAGGGAATCTAGAGGTGCTAAGACCTAATGGGCAAAGGATTATTTTAAGTTAGTAATTTTTAACTGTTCCCTGGTCAGATTTCAAAATTTCAAAAGCATTTAAATTTCAAAGCATAATTACATAAACAATGTTTCTGACAGGTTTGGAATAGTTAAATCATTTAAAAGGTCTTTATATATTTAAGGAAATAAGTTTATTAGCTTAAGGGAAATTCTTTCATTTTTTATTTCTTGTTTCGGAAACCTGAGAACCAAAGATTTATTAAAAGCAGATTATATTTACTTCCTGTTTGTGTTTCTTCTGGTAGATCTGTGCTTGATCTAAAAGCTTATCAACTAACGCATATTTCTTGATCTAAAAGCTTATCAACTAACGCATATTTCTAAGAAATCTAACACAGGGAATACCATCCACAGAAGGCCCAGTCTTTATTTCTCATTGGTGTCTCTATCTTGATACTGAGTTGTTTGTTTTGTTTTGTTGTTGTGTTGTGTTGTATTGTGGGGTTTTTTTTCCCTTCTGAATAAATTAAGCTAGCAAATATAAATGGAACATCAAGTCTCCATTAACCAATCTTGCTTAAAGCCTAGAGCTAAAGACTGTCCTAATCTGCTAGTGTTTTTCCTTCTTCCACCTGGACACCAGCCTATCTGGGCTAGGTCCTGCTGAATGTGTGATAGGTCCAAATCCAGACTGACTTGGAAACATTGGGTCAGCCTGAACACAACACTCCCGGAGTATGATGCCTCCCCCTGCCTCTGACTGTGAGTAAGCAGCATAGAAGGGAGCAACAGTCCTTTTGGGGTGAGAAGATGTAGATTCTCACATGTACACCAAGAAATTTCAACATCAGCTTTTAAACTATATTTAGGTACAATTTCCATAAATAAATTATCTGATTGAAGTTGGAAATAAGTTCATATTGAAAACAAGCCAAATAGGAAAAAAACAAAAACAAGCCCATATATCATTGGCATAAAAAGGACAACGTATCACTGGGAGATGTTTTATAACAACACATATGTCCCAGGTCTAATGTGAGAACATTTGTTAGAGAAAGGCTTGAAGAAAGGAAGACTGTATTCTCCCCTCTTGAAGTATGCAGGCTAATGCTGCATGTGGAGGCAGATGTGGATAAGGGGAGACACGGGCTGAGAAAATTCTCCAAATATCTGAATTACAGACACTTAATATGTACATGTGTATGTAGGAGGTTAAGTTCACTAGCACTTTGTTAAATATACTCTCATTTATTTTTCATAAAAATACTATCCAACCTAAAATAGTTCAGAGTTTGCTTACTTTGCAAATGAGTTGGGCAAAAAGGGTGGTTGCAGATTTACCTGGGACATTTTTCAGGATACTTGTAATTCTTCAAATTTGCAACAACCCAGTATGTATCATATTTTGGGGTTACTTTACCTAAGGTGAGTCATATTCAGGCCAAAAGTTTTAGAATAAGGCAACTTCAAAAAACACATTTGGCTGAAACAATAATGTGAACACAATTAGGAAGTATAGGGTATTTCCTAGGTAGTTGGGTTTGTCTTAGTCACAATGAATTTTCAATATGCTCGATCTACAGAAGGAAAAATCTTGTTTCACCTACTTAATGACATATGCATTGCAATATGTGATTTATTAATGAAGTCAATACTATGACTGACATATTTACTTAGAATATTCCTGAGGTCAACATGTGCCTGAAAAAGAGAGAGTATCCAACCTCCCGAAATATGTGTAAAAGGAAACTCTTCTCCTTGCATCAATTTATCATCTGTCTCAGTACCTTTCTACGTCACTTCAAGTCTGGCACTTTTACTGACTTCAAAGAGAGTTTAGCAGCGCACTAGCTTTGTGGGAGCATGCATCCAGGCTAAGACACAGTACCTGTTGGTGTTAAAAGAGTCAATGATCCATATTTAAAAATAACTGTCCATAAAGATATAGCTATTTGTAGAAAGGAGAGAGGCCTGTGTTAGACAGTTGATGAGTTATAGAAGATAAGCATTGTATATAATGAGAAACAAAAAAGGAACTACACCATTTAATTTTTAAAAATTTTTTTAAAGATTTTTATTTATTTATTTGATAGAGACACAGCGAAAGAGGGAACACAAGCAAGGGGAGTGGGAGAGGGAGAGGGAGAAGCAGGCTTCCTGCTGAGCAGGGAGCCCAATGCTGGGCTCGATCCCAGGACCCTGGGACCATGACCTGAGCTGAAGGCAGACGCTTAACGACTGAGCCACCCAGGCACCCCTACACCATTTAATTTATAATACCACCTCCATGAGAGTTTCAGCGTAACTGTTTTCTTTATGAGGAGTATGACATAGCTCTGAGTATACTATGCGATAATTTGCCCTCATACTGTGGTCATTGGTTTTTAATTGTCTGTACATGACCATCTATACGTGTATAGGCACTTTTCCCTCCAGAGTGATATAGTGATATTGCTGCTTTCTGGGTAAAGTGCATGTGCTAGAAGCTTCAATGTTTACATAGGGTAGAGAAAAAAGGTGAAGGATAGAAACAATAGTTAAGTAGAGGACTCTGCAATATATTATGATATGCATAGCATTTTGGGAGGGAAAGAAAAAAGGATTCTTTGACCAAAATAATGTCGTTAAAACTTTAGCTCCTTGGTGGTAGCACTTTAATTCTCCTATCAGAACCACAGTGAAGACAGTCTTGTCTCCTGGAGGTCAATCTATGAAAATTTACAGGTACAAACAGCTGAGAAACTTCTTATTCATTAATAAATTATCTAGTAAAACAAAAGAATGGATACAGAGATAGCAGCAAACCAACATACTATTGAGTGAAGGCAGCTACCCCTTACCTCACTCTTCTAACTCTGCTCCTGGAGACCACTACAGATATCTTCTCTGGGACTGGCCTTGACATTCTTCATAATAATACTGTAAAAAATATTTGAAATAGCCTAAAATCAGATGTGAAACCTAAAATCTGGGATCTTTGTTGACATTAACTTCTCTATTGTTGATTTTATGCTCTCAATGATGTGGAAGGCACAATAGGATAGGAGGGCCTCTCTGAACAAAAAGGCAGCCATCAGCAGCAGTTGGTCAGGCAGTGACTTTACTGAGTAATTCTGCTCATCTTTGTCAGAAGTGAAATTCAAGAAGGTTGAATCCTGTTACAATATCCATCCTAGGTTTTAACTGATAAGAAGAATTATAGCTTTATACAATATAACATTTCCTTGAAAACATGAGTAGAAATGAGTTTTGGGTAACGTGAGTTATAAGTTAAAATACAGAAGTTGCTTCTAATAGAGTGCCAGAAATGCAAATTTCAGATGTTTATTCTTATTTAGTTGCTTACATAAGTCATATATGTTTTCCTAGGAGTAGATTAATTGAATGAGAACAGCTGTATCTTACTGCAATTACAGAGAAATAAAATACACAAACAAAAATATTGAGAGAAACCAATTAAATTTCTTGTTCTCTCAAGTAAAATTAGAAACATTTTAATTAAAATGAAATGTTATAAATACACATTTAAAAAGTTCTTGATAGATATTTAATATTTAGTCAATATATTTTAAATGCTTTATTAAAGATACAGGTCCATTTAAAAAGTAAATCCAGCAACTATCTAATAAGATACATTTCCCTGTCAGCATATTTAAAAAGCAATCAATATCTCACCTGACACTGCTCATTTTGTCTCAATTAAAATGAAATATAAATCCACAAAAGCAATTTCAGAAATTGCTTGAGCAAAATAAATTCAGACAAACCAAAATGATCATTGGTATTTGTCTTAAATCTTGCGCTGTGTAAACCTTTTTGCTGTAGAAAGTGTAGAAGTACATATAGCACTCCTTATAGAAGAAAAAGCCCTTTCAAAATTAACTCTAAAGAAGTTTTTATTAAAAATTCCACTAAACTTTAGTAGTGATTTTAACTCAAGAAACTGACATTAAAGGGCACCTGGGTGGCTCAGTAGGTTAAGCAGCTGCCTTGGGCTCAGGTCATGATCCCAAGGTCCAGAGGTCCTGGGATTGAGCCCCGCAGTGGGCTCCCTGCTCAGTGGAGAGTCTGCTTCTCCTTCTCCGTCTGCCCTTCCCCCACCCCACTCATGCTCTTTCTCTCTCTCTCTCAAATAAGTAGATAATATCTTAAAAAAAAAAAAGAAAGAAAGAAACTGACATTAAAGGCAGGGAAGTAGGGAAAAGGATACCAGTAATCATGTTTCACAAAATGGGATTTCCTTTCCCTTTCCATTTCCCTTCCCCTTCCTTCCCTTCCCTTTTCTTTTTTCTTTTCTTCTCAAATGTGACACATTTATTCAAGTGTAAATCTAAAAGTCCTTATAAGATAAAAGGACCTATTAATTTCAGTATTTATTTTATTTGTTTTTTAATTTTTTTATACTTTCACTTTATTTTTTTCAATCTTTTATTTAAATTCCAGTTAGTTAAGATACAGTGCAATAATGGTTTTAGGAGTCGAATTCAGTGATTCATCACTTATATACAATACCCAGTGCTCATCACAAGTGTCCTCCTTAATACCCATCACCCATCTAGCCCATCCCCCACCCACCACCCCTCCATCACCCCTCAGTTTGTTCTCTATTGTTACAAGTCCCTTAGGGTTTGTTTCCCTCCTTTTTTTATTTTCCGCCTTCCCATATGTTCATCTCTTTTGTTTCTTAAATTCCACATATGAGTGAAATCATATGGTATTTGTCTTTCTCTGACTGGCTTATTTTGCTTAGCATAATACCTTCCAGCTCCATCCACATCATTGCAAATGGCAAAATTTCATTCTTTTTGATGATGGATATTCTTTTCTTTTCTTAAATTTGTTCATAAATGTTCTGTTGCTTAGTTCATATGTCCAAAAATATATGTTTTATGAAGTTCTCACTCTATAAATCCAAAACTTACTTGGCAGTGGGAAATGGGTCATTAGCAGAGTTTCTTTGTCATTTAACAAAATAAAATGAAAATGAAAACTTATTCTTTTTGAATGGAAATATGTGTATGTGGTTGTTATTAATATTGTTATATTTAACTGGAAATACCATAGATTAGATTTTGTATGTTTTATGATTTTTGGATATTGACAACTAAACATCTCTAATCATCTGTATACTGTGTTTTTACCTCATCTTGGTTTTAGACGTGTATCAATTATCTTCAAATATTATTAATTTAGGTTCTGGCCATAAGCGTTTTTAAAAGAGGGTCTAGGGGCGCCTGGGTGGCTCAGTCGTTAAGCGTCTGCCTTCAGCTCAGGTCATGGTCCCAGGGTCCTGGGATCGAGCCCCACATCGGGCTCTCTGCTTGGCGGGGGGCCTGCTTCTGCCTCTCCCACTCCCCCTGATTGTGTTACCTCTCTCGCTGTGTCTCTCTCTGTCAAATAAATAAATAAAAAATATTAAAAAAAAAAATAAAAGAGGGTATAAAAAAGGGGAGACACAACAGGAGAGAGAGTATGAAGAATTGAGAAGCCATCATTTGTTGAATCCATATTATCTTTACAGTGCATTCACATATGCTAATTTATAGAACTACAGAATAGTCCTATAACAAATCCTATTTCCACAAAAGATTTCATGAAGTTAAATAACTGCTGCATGTGGTAAATAATGAGCAATCTCTAGAGTGACTCAAATAAAGACTAAATCTCAAGGTGTCTTACTGCTGATTTTATTGTTTTGACAAACCATTCAATTTCTCTAAGTTTTATCCTCATTACCCTCATGAGATATACACTCAGATAAATAATATTGCTTTAAAAGTGTATGTTGAAGATGAAATATAGTGTATATAGAATATTTAACACAATACCTACCACATAGTAAATATTCAAAACATGAATTCACCTCCCTTTACAAGGCCCCAGAGCTAATATCTGGAACACAAAATAAGTTTAAATTTCAGAGCTATTCCACTCCCTTACCTATGCTTAGGTTATCTATAAACATGGAACAGTTCGGGAGATGAAGAACATTCATAACTGCCTTGGGTTTCTGAATTAAGACTGTGGTAACTTTAAGAAAATAAAATCAAGTAGTAATGTAAATATATAGATACTGATGAAGCATTAAAAATGGACAAGCTTATAATCAGTCCTCTATGAATTAAAAATTAGTTTAATTTTAATGATAAAATGAGAATCAATGAAACTATTATTCACCTAGGAATTGTAATATGTGTTTGAATAGAAAATATTTGAAAATTTTAGAAATAGCACCTCTCTAAACCTATTGACCAAAGCAACTTTCTTCCAATCTGTTTCACATATTGGCAGTTATCCTCTTGAAACTCATTTTGGACAAAGAGTTCTATAGGTAGAATGAGAAATTATAGCACAGTTTCAGGATACAAGGTTAATAGATAAAAGTCAGTTGTTTTCCTACATACCATCAGAAAACAAGTGGAATTTGAAATTAAAGACACAATACCATTTATATTAGCACCTCCAAAATGAAATGATTAGGTATAAATCTGACAAAATATGTACAAGATCTATATGAGAAATACTACAAAACTTTGATGAAAGAAATCAAAGAAGAACTAAATAAATGGAGAGAAATTCTGTGTTCACAGATAGGAAGACTCAGGAGGGCATGTACTGAATGGAGCACTGGGCGTTATGTGCAAACAATGAATCATGGAACACTACATCAAAAACTAATGATGTAATGTATGGTGATTAACATAACATAATAAAATAAAATTTTTAAAAAATGTCAGTTTTTTCCAACTTGACCTATAGATTCAATGCAGTGTCATTCAAAATCCCATCAAGTTATTTATAAACTGATCCTAAAGTTTATAAAGAGAGGCAAAAGGCCCCAAATAGCCAACATAATATTAAAAGAGGAGAACTTAAAGGACTGACACTGTCCTACTTTAAGACTTTCTATAAAGCTACAGTAATAAAGACAGTGTGGTATTAGCAAAGAATAGACAAATACATCAGTGGAAGAGACTAGAAAGCCCAGAAATGGACCTGCATAAATGTAATCAACTGATCTTTTTTTTTTTAAGATTTTATTTATTTATTTGAGAGAGAGAGAGCACATGAGAGGGGGGAGGGTCAGAGGGCGAAGCAGACTCTCCGCTGAGCAGGGAGCCCGATGCGGGAGTCGATCCAGGGACTGCAGGATCATGACCTGAGCTGAAAGCAGCCACTCAACCAACTGAGCCACCCAGGTGCCCTCGACTGATCTTTGACAAGGGAGCAAAGGCAATGCAGTGGAGCAAAAGTGGTCTCTTCAACAAATGGTGCTGAAGCAACTGGATATTCTCCTGCAAAAAATGAACTTAGACAAAGACCTTACAACTTTCACAAAAATTAACTCAAAATGAATCATAGACCTACATGTAAATATAAAACTCCTAGAAGATAAATAGGAGAAAACCTACACGATCTTAGGTATGGTGATGTCAGTCAGTCAGTCGGTTATTTATTTATTTATTTATTTATTTTTATTTATTTATTTATTTATTTATTTATGAGACAGAAAGAGCACAAGCAGGGGGAGAGAGAGAAGGAGAAGCAGACTCCCCACTAAGCAGGGAGCCCGATGCGGGGCTCAATCCCAGGACCCGGGGATCATGACCTGAGCCAAAGGCAGATGCTCAACTGACTGAGCCACCCAGGTACCCCAGTGATATCTTTTAAATACAACACAAAAGACCAGTCCATGAAAGAAATAATTGATAAGATCAATGTTATCAAAATTCAAAACTCTGCATTACAAAAGACAACATCAAGACATTGAGCGGACAAGCCAGAGAATGGGAGAAAATATTGGCAAATATCTGATATGACTATTTTTCAAATTATACAAATAGCTCTTAAAACTTGATCATTACAAAAAAGAGGTCATAATACCAAGATTGAACCCCAAGGTAAACTGTGGACTTTGGGTGATTATGATGTGTCACTGTAGGTTCATCCTTGGTAAAAAGTATCATGCTAGTTGGTGATGTTGATAAGAGGGAGAGGTTATGCATGTATGAGACTATGCATGTATGAGAAATCTCTATCTTTCTCCTAACTTTGTTGTAAACCTAAAATTGCTCTTACAAAGTAGTCTTTTTAGGGACGCCTGGGTGGCTCAGTTCGTTAAGCGTCTGCCTTCAGCTCAGATTATGATCTCAGTGTCCTGGGACTAAGCCCTTTGTGAGGCTCCCTGTAACTCTCCCTCTGCTCCTCTTCACCACCTGTGTGCTCTCTCTCTCAAATAAATAAATAAAATCTTTTTATACAGGCAAAGAGTCCAGTACTTTGTAAGTGCTCAGTTCATTAATCAATGGCATAGTGTTAGTTTTCAGATAACATATTCTTATTTACTATTCATTCATTCTCCAAAGTGAACCTCAATAAATTATTGTTGGACATTTTTTATACATCACTTTTTAAAATACATAGTTATATCCCTGAAGGCAATGATCCTTTATAATTTATTTTTGTACACTCACTACTAGCTCATGGGGTACTTTACATTGTACATGTTCAATCAGTGTTGAAAGGATAAGTTAATATGCTCCATTGTCCTCAATGACAATAACATTAGAGTAAAAATAACATCAGAGTTAAGCCTTTATATTCTTCAGATGTTTAACTTTTACACAGATTGGGCTTTTGTTAAATTATTTTTTACATCAGAGGTATAAAACTAAATTCCTCATCTAGTTAACTCATAATTTCTCTATTCCTATCTCAGATCTAAAGAAATGGGATTTGCAAAAAGATATCTTTTAATATGGGGTGGGCATATGGAAAAGGAAGTAAAAATCATCAGTTTACCCTTTTTTAAGCAATGATGTGAATCTCCAAAAAATAAAATGAAAAGTGGTACTATATATGTTGGCCACCAATAGATTTTTTTAAATGATGTTCCCAATTTATGTATACCAGTTTTTAAGTGAACATAGCTATTACTTTATCTTTTATTATAATCCATTGGAATATCAAACCAGGATATGATCTAAATCATCCTTTCAGTTCTTCAGTACCAATGTTGTGGAAATTGCATTTGAATTCCTACATAGAAACACAGATCCTATGATAACTATGACAAATAAAGTAATCTGAGAAAAGCAGATATCAATATGCTGTAATATTTTCATTTGTCTAAATAAAATGAGAATGTGTTAAAAATCATGTCTAGACAAAGAAAGGAAGCAGAGAGTTTTAAGATTATTCATTGAATTCAAGTTTTCTTAATAGACAATTCAGATTGTCCAGGCAAAACAAATCCCAATATATGGTTTGGAGATAATATAGTGTAGCTAAGCAATAGCGAGCGGTAGACTTGCGGGTACGGATGAGCTTTCAGTAATATGAATGTAAGATGAATGCTCCTATGCCTCAAAATGGCAGGGTGTTAAGGATTCTGAAACACTGATTGAGGCGAGAAATATTTAGAAAAGTCTGTCTATCTATATTTTCTAATTGTACTTACAAAAGCTGTTTACAATGTAGGCAAAATGATGCAAAGGAAGGGAGCGGTGGAGTGGAATGAGGTACCTTGTTCTCTTAGAAACAGCCCTGTTAGAAATCATGGTGGGCGCATTCACCCTCTGAGCCTCAATATTTTAAATAGTAAAATTAAGAGGTTAGAGTAGATTAGGTAAAGTTCTGATTGTCTATTTATTGTGACGTGCAGTTTGTGAATCAGAAATGTTCTGTCACTTAAACAGTACCTTCAGTCGACATGCTCCATTAGTTACCAGTGTAGAGAGTAAAACCCAGAGAAACAAAATTATTTCTATTATAAAGATATGTTGACAGAATTTTGACCTTAGGCCCTTTATGGTAGAAGGCAGTTTATTAAAAATAAATTATCTCAGAACTGGTGTCTTTCTAATACAATTCCAGAAAGAATTGTTATATTTTGATATTTAAAAAAAATTACATTACAGATATGACCCATGAAAGAATGCATATTAGAATTATGATCTTATAGAAACTTTAAAAATGAAATGGTTTGCTGTCACTGAACAGAATATTTTCTAATTGAAGATCTTCAATCAGAGTTGCAAAGCTGTGGATGACTTAGCAGGGTTCTTTTGTCTCTTCCATCATCCAGTTTTCATGGGATTTGCGTGTACTTCTCTGGAAGTCATTATTAATACTTTTGCTAATTATTGTCAAAGTAAATATTCTAAAGGGAGGTAGGAGCAGTAGTATAATTTAGAAACTGATATATCAGACTAAATCTAAGTCTGATCTGATAACCTTTTTCACTAAAGAACTACAAAACAAGTTGTGTATAAAATTAATTATATTTTTATTAGATTCCAAAAGACAATTGCCTGTTGAGAGTCAATCTAATGATATGGTGTACAGAAGGGAAAACTGAGAAAACAAATGCAATGGAAATACAGTGGTGAGTCTATTGATTAGGGATGATTCCAGTTGATTCTTTTTTTTTTTTTTTTAAGATTTTATTTATTTATTTGCCAGAGAGAGAGAGAGGGAGAGTACAAGCAGTGGGAGTGGCAGGCAGAGGGAGAAGCAGGCTCCCTGCTAAGCAAGGAGCCCGATGTGGGACTCGATCCCAGGACCTGAGCCGAAGGCAGACGCTTAACCATCTGAGCCACCCAGGCACCCTCCAGTTGATTCTTGATTTAAAAATAATGAGGAAATGTTTTATTAGAAGTAAAATTTCAATACATCAAATTACTTCAATAGACTACTACTTAGAGTTTCCCAATTTAAAATAAAGTCTTAAGGACTATAAAAATTAACATAAATTATTTGATTTTAAGGCAAAGAACCAGCCAGGTAGTTTTAAAGATTAAGATGAAAACAACTAATCTGATTTATGTCTCATTTTAAGTATTTTGACTAGTATTTCTGTCATATTTATTTGATTTACTTAAAATATAAGTATTTCCTTGATTGTACGGGATATCAATAAATTTAAATACTATCTCAATTTTTGTGATATATAGTTGAGGATGACAGAAAATAAAATATCAAAAAAGAAACAACAAAAGTCTTTATAATTGTCAACGTTGATGCAATGACTCCTCTAAACTTCCCATTCTAACAGCTCATCTGTATACTCTTAGCTATTGAGATAAATATTCTCAAAATATGTTATGACTTAGAACCTTTTATATCTTTCTTTCTCAATGGTTACATTGAGAATTATAAAAAATTATAATTGAAAATTTCAACACTATAGTCAGCTTACAAATACAGAATATAAAACTTTAAGTTCTTTGTGTATTTAAAAGAGACTTAGAATAAGAACATTTGTACCGTACACTTTATGCTGTTGTTAACATGACTTTATGTGAAACTCAAAATCAGTTTATTTCATTTTCTTTTTGATGGATTGCTTTCCTTCACTTGAGTTTCCATATAATTTGTAGTTAAGAAGCAAGGAACTTGGGGCTCCTGGGTGGCTCAGTTGGTTAAGAGTCCAACTCTTAGTTTTTGGCTCATGTCATGATCTCAGGGTCCTGGGATCTCAAGCCCCGGGTCGGACTCCACACTCAGTAGGGAGTCTGCTCGAGGGTTCTCTCCCTCTCCTTCTGCCCCTCCCCCGCCCCCGCTTGCACACTCTCTCTCGCATGCGCTCTCTCACAAATAAACAAATCTTAAAAAAAAAAAAAAAAAGCAAGGAACTTGACTTGTGAAATGGCAATATGACAAGGTCCACAGATCTGTTCCCTGACAAAACAATTGAAAATTGATGAACATTATATTTTTTTAAATACTGTTTAAACTGTGGAAATTGTCCTGAGAGCATAGAGCACATGGAGATAAGTGTATTTAATCAAATTTACAAAGTTCTCCTAAGAACACTGAAGAACTATGGCATTTGAGCCACAACTCTTTCCCTTTCTCCTCAGATCAATATGATGGAAGTTCTACTCCAGGTGTATGTGGTGAGAATATGGTCTCCTTCTCCTCCAGCTCCAAATCTTGGGTGATGGGTTCTTTCTGGGTGAAGCAGCCCAATGACATGCTAATTCTCTCAGTTCCACTTCCTGTTTCCATGGGTTAAATGTTTTTAGATTCCACATAATAAGTGAGATTATATAGTATTTGTCTTTTTCTGATATATTTCACTTAGCATAATGCCCCCATGATCCATCTATGTCACAAATGACAGGATTTCCTTGTGTGTAATATTCCATTGTGTATCTATACCACATTTTATTTATTTATCCATCAGTCAACACTTAGGTTGTTTCTGTGTCTTGGCTATTGTGAATAATGCTGTAACAAACATGGGAATCTCTTCAAGATAGTGATTTCAGTTCCTCTGGATATATACCCAGTGAGATTGCTGGGTCATGTGGTAGTTTTATTTTAAATTTTTTGAAAACTTCAGACTGATTTTTGCAGTGGCTGTACCAATTTATATTCCTTCCAGTAGTGCACAATTGTTCTTTTTCTCTTTTTCTTCAGCATTGTTACCTCTTTTTTTTTTATAATAGCCATTCTAACAGGTGTGAGGTCATATCTCATTATTGTTTTGATTTTCATTTCCCTGATGATTAGTGATGTTGAGCACTTCTTCATGTATTTGTTGGCCATTTGTATGTCTTCTTTGGAAAAATATGTTTAGGTCCTCTGCCCATTTTTAAATTGGATTGTTTGTTTCTTTGCCATTAACATTTTTTCATTGTTTTTATGAGTTTTTAAAAAATATATTTTGGATATTAACATTATCAGATACATGGTTTACAAATATTTTCTCCTATTCTGTAGGTTGCCCTTGATTTTGTCAATTTAGTTTGATGTAGTCCCGCTTGTTGATTTTTGCTTTTGTTGCTTGTTCCTTTAGTGTCATATACAAAAAGTCATTGCCAGGACTGATGTCAAGGAGCTTTTTGCCCATGTTTTCTTCGGGGAATGTACTTTTTCAGGTCTTATGTTAAAGTCCTTAATCCATTTGAGTTCATTTTTGTGAGTGGTGTGAGATATGGGTTCAGTTTTATTCTTTTGCATGTGGATATCCAGTTTTCCCATTTATGGAAGAGACTCTCCTTTCCCCACTGAGTATTCTTGGCTCCCCTGACAAATATCAGTTGACCATATATGTATGAGTTAATTTCTGGGCTCCCAATTCTGCTCCTTCAGGTTATGTATCTGCTTTTATGCCAGTACCACATTGTTTTGATTATTGTAGCTTTGTAATATAGCTTGAAATCAGGAAGTAAGATGCCTCCATGTTGTTTCTTCTCTAAAATTGTGTTGGCTATTCAGAGTCTTTGTGGTTCCATAGGAGTTTGAGAATTGTTTTTTCTATTCTTTGAAAAATGCCATTCGGATTTTGGTAGGGATTGCATTGAATCTATAAATGGCTTTGGATAATATGGATATTTTAACACTATTATTTTTTCCAATCCATGAACATGGAATATCTTTCCATGTATTTGTGTCCTCAATTTCTTTCATCAGTGTCTTATGGTTTTCAGTCTATAGATCTTTCACTCCCTTGGTTAAATTTATTCCTAACTATTTTATTATTTTTGATGCTAATGTGAATGAGATAGTTTTCTGTAAATGCAACTAATTTTTGTATGTTGATTTTGTATCCTTAAACTTTACTCAATTTGTTGATTAGATCAAAAATGTTTTGATGGCATCTTTAGAGGGCATTTATATAGAAGATCATGTCATCAGCAAATAGAGACAATTTTACTTTTTTCTTTCTGATTTGGATGCCTTTTATTTCTTTTTCTTGCCTAACTTCTCTAATTAGGATTTCCAATACTTTGTTCAATAGGAGTTATGAGAGTGGGTGCTCTTGTCTTGTTCCTTATCTTAAATGGAAAGCTTTCAGCTCTTTACCATTGAGTATGATGTTAGCTGTGGGCTTCTCATATATGCCTTTATTATGTTGAGGTGTATTTCCTTTATGCATAATTTATTGAGAGTTTATATCAGAGAGTTGAGTTGTTGAATTTTGTCAAATTTTTTTCCTGCATCTATTGGGATGATCATATGATTTTTGTCTTTCATTCTATTTATGTAGTGTGTCACATTTATTGATTGTCCTAGGTTGAAACATCCCTGCATCTGAGGGATAAATTCCACTTGATCATGGTATATCATCTTTTCAATGTGCTATTGAATTTAGTTTGCTAGTATTTTGTTGAGAATGTTTATACCTCTATATATCTCTATAAGAATATTGTCCTGAAGTTTTCTTTACTTGTGGGTTTGGTATCTGCATAATGCTGGCCTTGTAAAATGAGTTTGGGGGGTTCCCTCTTCAATTTTTTGGAAGTGAAAGTAGAAAAGATACTAATTCTTTAGAATTTACCCTTTAAGCCATCTGATCCTGGGCTTTTCTTTGCTGGGAGGTTTTTGATTACTATTTCTATCTATATTTTATATTTTTTCATGATTTTACTTGTTAGGTTATATGTTTCTAGGAACTTAAATATTTCTTCTAGGATTTCCAATTTATAGGCATATAATTGTTCACAGTAGTCTCAAATGATCCTTTATATTTCTGTGGTGTCAGTTATAATGTCTCCTTTTTTATTTATAATTTTATTTATTTAGGTCTTCTTTCTTTTTTCCTTGGTAAATCTAGCAATATGGGTGTCAATTTTGTTAATGTTTTCAAAAAAATCAGTTCAGATTTGTGTATCTTTTTATTAATTTTCTCATCTATTTCACTTATTTCTGCTCTGATCTTTGTTATCTTCTCTCTTCTGCTTAATTTGGGCTTGGTTTGTTTTTTTCCCACTTCCTTGAGGTATGCAATTAGGTTGTTTATTTGAGATCCCTTTTTTTCCTTAATGTAGGCATTTATTCCCATAAACTTCCCTCCTGCACTGCTTTCTTGCATCCCGAAAGTTTTGATATGTTGTGTTTCCATTTTCATTTGTTTCAATATATTTTTTTATTTTCCTTTTGATTCATCTTTAAAGCACTGGTTGTTCAGGTGTGGTCTTTAATTTCCACATATTTGTGAATATTATAGTTTTCCTCCTGTTATTTCTAGTTTCATAGCACTGTGATGAAAAGATATGTGATATGATTTCAATCTTTTAAAATTTGCTGAGCTTTGTCTTGTGACCTAATATATGATCTGTCCTGGAGAAGGTATCCATGTACAGAGAACAACATGCATTCTACTGCTGCTGAATGTTGCTGTTAGGGCTGAATGAAGGTGCCTTATGTGATGGCAAGGGCCAATGCAGACACACACATAGTGTCAATGGTTGGGCCCAAGAGCAGAGGTCAGCATCAATTGCAGGTACACAAGCAGCTGTGGGGTTTGTGTGTGTCAGCATGTACTTGCATGGCTGCAGGGGCTAGCCACAAACACATGCATGATGGTTGGGGCTGGTGATGAGAGTTAGGTCAGGCAGCATGCAGTTATGTGACTGCTGGGGTTAGCTGCAAGCATGCATATTAGTGCAGCACAGTGATAGGAGTCAGGGCTGGCTTGGGAGCCCAAGCAGCTGCAGGCCCCAGGCTGTCTGCATGCATCTGGGTGGCTATAGGTGCTAGCTTTCAGTGTGCACACAGAATTTGATGCTGGTGATAGAAGGCCAGGGCCAATGGCTTGCACGTACATAGCTTCTGAGACTAGCTGCAGGTACAAATATTGGTGCTGGCCAATGACAGAAATCAGGGCTGGTACCAGGTCCACAAGCACTGTACGGGGTGGGGAGGGTCTCGGGCAGCTGGTGTCTGCAAACAGGAAGGTCTGTGGTGAAAAACCTCAAAGCAAAATCTGCGAAGGATCCATGCTGGCTGTATTGGCTATTGGTTTCCTCAGTGGAGAAAGCCATGGGGGTCCTCTGTGGGTCAGTCAGGTCTATGAAGAAGTCCTCAGTGATGACAGTTGGGGGTGTTCCAAGTGCCCACAAGGGCTGTTGAGCTCCTCAAGTGGTAAAGTGCTGGGATCCTCTTCAATACAGGCTATTGGGTACCTTTGTCACTTCCGCCACGTGGCTAATACTGTTGGTCCCCATGTTTATTTCTTGTTTCCAGCTGTCTCAGTTTTACTGGTATCTGGGAGGGTTGGGACCAAAGCAGATACTTTGTTCAGAGCACTGAAAAGTTGGGGAAACTGATGACTCATTTTGCTCTCTTTTTCCTGGTGAGGGAAGTTCTCTTAGTCTAGGAAGTTCTCTTTGGTGAGAGAGAGCTGCCCAGGGCTGTGAGATGATGCAGGCAAATGAAACTGTTCTTCCTACCTTTGTGAACTTATTTTCATGTGTTTTGCTTTACTGTGTTATTAAACTTTTTAAGTGGACTCCTGAGCTCTCTCAGAACTATTCTTGTTCATGGACAGCTGTCTAATTGTTTCTGTAGGGGGACGGTGGCTGGGGTTTTCTACTCTACCATTTTGATTATTTCATTCTTCGTCATTGAGTTATGTTTTATAGAATCTAGTTCTCTGTTGAAATTGTCCATTCATTCACCTATTTTGACCATATGTTTCCCATTTAACACATTAATCACTAATTGCAACCTTTCCTACATTATACTCAGAAGCTACACATAGGAAAACTGGAAAATTAAGGAAAATTTTACAATTCACATAATATATATATAAAGTGTGGGAAAAAACAAGCAAAAAAGATGGGAGCTCTCAGAAACAGCAACTATGTTATCAGGTGGCAAGAAAGAGAATACTGGTCATATTCTAAAATTTTACTAAGGTAAATTTTGATAGAAAAATATATGAGTGCCCTTACTTCGTAGCACGAATACTATAAAGATTATTCATGAAGGTTGGTAGCTCTCAAAAATAAAATTTTGATATATGATCAAGCTGAGAAAAATAGAATCTATTTAATATGTTTATACATGCAGCAGTCTAATGCCAATGAAATATTTAAAAATTATATATAAAATATGGATTTATTGAGAAACCCAAGGACCAATATTTTTAAAATGTCATAGACATAAACAAAGAATATATAATGTGTCCCTTGATTAAAATAGCAGCAAGACAGCCTTTCTTGATATACTCTATGATAACTTCCTATTAAAATAACTGCACTGAAGGCATAAGAAAAGATGAAAAACAACATCTCAGTGTTAGATAACTCTTAACCACATGTTATCATATGAGAGTACCTAGTTGGTGGGGACAAGATTGGTATATAAGAAAAAGAAATGATAACTGATGAAAGTGTTGTTTATAGGGGATATGTGAGGAACTTGCCTTTAAAGTAGGAGCCTTGAGTTTTCTATAGTAATTTGAATTAAAAGAATATAGAATGGGTATAAAATTCAAGAATGTTTCAAGTGTTTTTATTAGTAATATGAAAGTATATTTATATCTAAGATTTTTTTTTCCTGGAAAATAGAATATAAGGTCATCTACTGAGCATGAGAGGAGAAACAAGATATCATTAAGAGGATAAAGAAAAATATTTTTAATATACTCACAGTCTTTCCCCACTAGATTTCCAGAGTGCTGAAACTTCTACCCAGGAGATTAGAAGTTATTACTCTGGAATCTCACCAGCCAAAGAGGCAGCATGAGATTCAAGAAAAGAGGTAAATAATATTGAAAGAGAGAGAGACATTCAGGAAAGAAACAAAAGAGACCTCTAAAAAGTTAAAACTACTAATAATTGATTAAAATGTGTGTGTGTGCCAAATGAGAATTGCCATCACCACATGTTTTTGCTCTATACAATTATGCTCTTTTAAACATAATAACTTCATGAGTCTGATCCAGAATATTTTTAACCTAAAAACAACTTCATAAGTCTGGTCCAGAATATGATGTGTAGTTAGTTACCTTGCATTGTCCATGAGTTAATGGAATTTCTCTTCTATTTTCTATTACCTGTGGTCTGGATCCATGTTTTCACCGAAGTGTGAATGCTAGAGATGGGCTGTAAAAAACATGAAAGTAGAAAATATAAAGAAGCCTGCTCTTCTGGCTACATTCCTGCTAGCTGCAGAAATAATAACATTGATAGTATCACTAGTCCCTATTATGATGAACACATACAGTGTTTATTATGTGATAAGATGATTATACATATCTTCATGTATTACGTAATCTTAAATTCACAACTGCCTTATGATGTGATTAGTTTTATAACAACTAGGCTTATACTTGCTACTTTATTTTTAAATAAATCACTTCCCCCATACTTTTATAAGTAAATAGATGTTTATTAAAAAAAAAAAAAGCACCATGGGGCGCCTGGGTGGCTCAGTCATTAAGCATCTGCCTTCGGCTCAGGTCATGATTCCAGGTCCTGGGATCGAGCCCCGCATCGGGCTCCCTGCTCGGCGGGAAGCCTGCTTCTCCCTCTCCCACTCCCCCTGCTTGTATTCCCTCTCTCGCTGTGTCTCTCTCTGTCAAATAAATAAATGAAATCTTTAAAAAAAAAAAAAAAGGCACCATTAATTGAAAAAGAAATAACCAAAGAGAATACTTTCGTTAAATTTACAAATAATTTGACAGCTGATTGCTCAATAGCAACACTAAAAGACAGAAATTATCATATGATTAAGTGATAAAGAGATATAACCTGTAATTCTATAAAACACAAAAACATAAAGAATAAAGGTAGCTGGTATAATGGAATAACCTGTGACATAAATTAATTGTTTCTTGGTGAAAACAGTATTAGGTAGGGACACTATAATTCTTTATTTAAAATGTCCATTATTCAATATAAAATTAACAGATATGCCACTGGACAAGCCCATATGAGAGGGAAAGAATGAAAAGGCAAGAAGAAAAATATACAAGAGAAATAGACCATTGTTGGGGCAGATTATAGCATTAGTAGATAGACCTTCAAATTATTATGATTAATTGTTCAGAAGAACAGATAACGAAGAATTTTAACAGAGAATGATTTACTCTAAGATAAACTCATTTGTTTCTTTCCTGTACTAGAGTTCCTGTTTCTACAAAAACAAAATTCAGCAGTGGCAATTTAAAATTCTTATTTTGGTTTAACAATAGATTAGATAAAGCAGAAGGAAAAAAAAATGTAGACTATAGGTAAGTGGGTAAAAAAAAATATTCAGACTGACATACAGAAAGGGAAAAGAAAGAAATGAAAAATACATACATGAAAATAAGATAGTAGGTATTTCTGTCAAACTTCAATGAATCCAGAATGCCTATTATGGTCTCTAAAATAATAGCAAACAAACAAAACCCAGTATAAGAAGTGTATAACTAACAAGACCCTGAGATCAGGACCTTAGCCTAAATCAAAGGTTGGACACTTAATCAACTGAGCTACCCAGGTACCCCCCCAAAAAATTGCCCAACATTTTTAAAAAATAAACTAGATTGCTCATAAGAGGCACACTTTCATTTTTTATTTTATTGTATTTTTTTCCCTGTATTGCCCCATTGATTGCCACAATCAGACAGACAGAAAGCATGAGGACACATTTTTCTTGCGTCTCTAGTGGAAACCTTAGCAGCAGACAGTAACTGCTACAAGTCTGTCAAATAGATGCATAAGAGGCACTAAACATAAGAACTCTGACAGGAGGAAAATTTTTAAAAAGACTATAGCATGGAAATATGAGTAATAAAGGTGTAACTATACTAAAACCAGATACGAATTAAATTATTAATTGAACCCAGAGAACATATTTTATTTGATAAATCTATTAATGCATAATGGATATGAATAACAATTCTAAATGTGCATGTATTTAATACCATAGCCAATAGGATAACATCAGATATAATTTAGGTATAACTGAAAGAACAAATTTACAGACTTAATGGATATTTCCAACACTTCCTCTCATTATTAGACTACTCAGAACATCAGTAAAGATACAGATTTGGAAAACACAGATGTCAAATAACTAAAGTTATTTAAATCATGAGAATGTTCTCCGACCACAGTGAGATTAATCTATAAATCAATAAAGGGAAGACAACTAGAAACATCCTTAAATTTTTGTAAATTAAATGACATACTTTTAATTCTTTTTTTTTTTTAGAGAGAAAGAGAGCACATACACATGCAAATGGAGGTGGGTAGGGGGTGGGGGGAAGGGGGGGGAGTGGGGAGAGAGAATCCTAAGCAGGCTCCACGCCTGGTGCAGAGCCCTGTGTGAGGCTCAGTCTCATAACCCTGACCCGACCCAAAGTCAAGAGTTGGATGCTTAACCAACTGAGCCACCCAGGTGCCCCAGTAAACACCATACTTTGAAATAACCAGGGGTCACAGGGGAAAATAGAAAATACTTTGAGACAAATAAAAAGGAAAACACAGCTTACCAAAATTTATGGGATGTAGTGATAGCAGTGCATAGAGGAACATTTATAGTAATAAACATATACATTAAAAGAAAAATTTCAAATTGATAATCCAACTTTACATCTTAAGGAACTAAAAAAGAACAAACTTAACCCAAAGCTAACAGAAGAAAGGAAATAATGAAGATTAGAGCACAGATAAACAAAACAAAGAAGAACAAAGAAGAATCAGTAACACCAAGAGTTGATTCTTTGAAAAGTTAAAAAAGAGTAACAAAGCTTTAGCTGGATGAATAGAAAAAGAAGACACAAATAACTAAAATCAGAATATTAGTTTGGGGAATTACCATCAACGTGCAGATAGAAAAACAATTTTAAGAGAACAATTGTATGAACAATTATATACCAAAAATTAGATAACCTATATGAAATGGGCAAATTTTCAGAAACACACGAATCACCAGACTGACTCAAGGAAAAAAATAGACATATCAGAACATAACTATAACAATTAAAGAGATTAAATCAGTAATTTAAAAACAAACAAAAACCCCAAAAAACAAAATAAAACAAAAAAATCCTCCCAGTAAAAACAAGACAGGACCAGATTACTTCACCAGTGAATTCTACCAATTTTTTTTTAAGTAGGTTCCACACACAGCATGGAACCCATCATGGGGCTTGAACCCACAACCTCAAGATCAAGACCTGAGCTGAGGGCAAGGGTTGGAAGCTTAACCAACTGAGCTACCTAGGTGCCCCTCTACCAAACTTTTTAAGAAAAATTTAATACCAGTCCTATTCAAAGTTTTTCAAAAATGAGAGGGAGCACTCCCTAACTCATTCTTTGAGGCCAGTATTAGCCTGATACCAAAGTCAGATAGATAAAAGAATATTATAGATCATTACCTTTTATAAATATAGATGCAAAAATCCACAACAAAATACTAGAAAATAATGAATTCAACAGCATATTAAAACAATTATATACTATGACAAAGTGGAATTTATCCCAAGAATGCAGGGTTATTCAACATAAGAAAATCAATGATTAATAGACTGAAGGATTTTTTAAAAACTACATGGCATTGCAATTGATGCAGAAAAAGCATTTCACAAAACCTGATACTGTCATGATAAAGGAGAACTCAGAAAATTAGGAAAAAATCACAGCTAAAATCATACTCAGTGATGAAAAACTGAATGCTTTTCCTCTAATATCAGGAACAAGATGAGGATGTCTGCTTCCACTGCTTCTGTTTAACCTAATGAGTCTAGGCAGAGTAATCAGCCATGAAAAAGATATATAAGGCACGCAAATTAGAAAGGGAGAACTAAAACTATCTTCCTTTGCAGATGACATAATCCTTTATGTAGAAAATCCCCAAAATAATCCACAAAAGCCCCTACTAGAACTAATAAATGAATTCAGCAAAGTTACAAATAAGATTAACACATTAAAAAAAGTTTTGTTTCTTTGTGCAGCAAATAATAACCTGAAAGGGAAATTTAAAAAGCAATTTCATTTGTAAAGGAAACCTAAGGAATAAATACCTATAATAAATTTAACCAAGAAGGTGAAGGTATGCACACTGAAAATTATAAAACATTTTTGAAAGAAGTTAAGAAAGAGCTAAATGAATAAAAAGCATTTCATGTTCATGGATTGGAAGACTTACAATATTGTTAGGAAGGCAATATTCCCCGAAAGCAATCTACAGATGCAGTATAACATCTATCAACCATTCAACGACCTTTTTTTGCAGTCCTGGAAAAGCTGACTCTCAAATTCATATGGAATCACATGGACCAAAACAATATTGGAAAAGAAGAGCAAAGTTGTAGGACTCACACTTCCTGATTTTAAATTACTACTAAGATACAATAATTGAAACAGTGCATTACCAAAATAAGGATGGACATATTCTCTAATGGAATAGAATTGAGAGTCCAAAATAAAGCCATATGTCTACAGCCAATTATTTTCAACAAGAGTGCCATGGCCATTCAATGGGGAAAGGTATACTCTCTTCAAGAATACTCTCTTCACACTTGAGGACAACTTGTATCACATGCAAGATGATGAAAACGGACCACTCACACCATATACAAAAATTTTTTTAAAAATGGTCAATGGCCTAAATATAAGCACTAAACCTATTAAACTCTTAGAAGAAAACATAGAAGTAAATCTTCATGACCATGGATTTAACTATGGATTCTTAGATATAACATTAAAAGCACAAGGAACAAAAGAAAAAATAGATATATTGAACTTCATCAAAATTATACGTTTTTGTGCATCAAAGAACATTGAGGGAGGTGAAAAGAAAACCTATAGAACTGGGGCGCCTGGGTGGCTCAGTCGTTAAGTGTCTGCCTTCAGCTCAGGTTGTGATCCCAGGGTCCTGGGATCAAGCCCCGGATCAGGCTCCCTACTCAGTGGGAAGCCTGCTTCTCCCTCTACCACTCCCCCTGCTTGTGTTCCCTCTCTCGCTGTGTCTCTCTCTGTCAAATAAATAAATAAATAATCTTAAAAAAAAAAAAAAACCTATAGAACAGAAGAAAGTATTTACAAATATATTTGATAAGGGTGTAGTTACAACATATATTAAGAATACTTAAAACTCAACAACACAAACATCCCAATTAAAAAAATGAGCAAAGGACTTGAATAGACATTTCTCCAAAGAAGATAAAGAAACGGTCAATGCACATGAAACTATGTTTAACATAATTATTCATATGGAAATGAAAATTTAAAGTCCAAAGAAATAACCCTTCACATCCACTAGGACGGCTGTATAACAACACTCGCACCAGCAACAGTAGTAAAACAGAAAAGCATAAGTGTTGGCAAGGATGTGGAGAATATGTAAGTGTCATAATTTCCTGGTGTGACTGTAGAATAGTTTAGCCCCTGGGGAGAAAGTTTGATGATTCCCCAAGAAGTTAAATACAGAATTAACATATAACGCAGAACTTCCACTTCTATTTGAATACCCAAAGGAATTGAAAATAGGTACTCAAACAAATATATGTAGATGCATATCACAGAAGCACTACTCACAATAGCCTAGAGGTGGAAACAACCCAAGTGTTTTTCAAAAATGAACAGATAAACAAATGGGATATGTACATAAAATGGAATGATAGTGAAAAAAAGAATGAAGTCCTGATAAATATTACATCACATATTGTATAATGCTGTTTATATGAAATATCCAGACAGTGTGAATTCATAGAGACAAAAAGCAAATTGGTGGTTGCCAGGTCATAGAGAGAAGGAAGAATATGGAGTAAGTGCTTACTATGTATGGTGTTTTCTTTTGGAGTGAAGAAAATGTTTAGATAAAGATGGTGGTTGCACAACATTGTGATTATACTTAATGCCACTGAATTGTTCATTTAGAAATGATTAACATGGTAAAATAATGATTTACATAATATGAATTTCAACTCAATAAAAGGAGTGACATCTCTCAGAAACAAATCATATGTAACTCAGATGACTTGGCAAATCATTGGTGAGAAGTTGTACTGTGTATTAAGTACTAATAGTGAGAAGAGGCTAATTAGCCAAATAAAGAGAAAAAAATAGCCTTAAGGACAAGAGCACAGCTGTCATAAACCACCTACCACGAGGTGTTGGAGGGGTCTGGGTGTCCTCCCACCAAGATGGAAATACCTAAACTTGTGTTACTACACCAACTACATATAAAGAAAAAGAAGTCATACCTTGTAGCTGTCATAGTCACTACAAACATGTTGATGGACTGAATTGTGTCCCCCCAAAATTCATATGTTGAAGTTCTACCCCCAGTACCTAACCAGTTACTGGGTTTGGAGGTAGGGCCTTTGTTTATTTATTTTTTTAAGATGTTATTTATTCATTAGAAAGAGAGAGCACACAAGAGGGCGGATGGGCAGAAGCAGACTCCGCTGAGCAGGGAGCCTGACAACACAGGGGTCCACGCAGGGCTCAATCCCAGGACCCTGAGATCATGACCTGAGCCGAAGGCAGATGCTTAACCAACTTAGCCACCCAGGCACCCCTGGAAGTAAGGCCTTTAAAGAGATAATTAAGGATAAATGAGGTCATATAGGTGGGTCCTCATCCAATATGACTGGTGTCTTTATAAGAGGAAGAGATACCAGGAAAGTTCACCCACAGGAAAAAGGTCACATATGTGGGTGGCTATCTGCAAGCAAAGGAAAGAGAGACTGCAGAAGAAACTAAATCTGCTGACACTTTGATCCTGTACTTCCAGTCTCCAGAACTGTGAGAAAATAAATTTTTGTTATTTAAGCTACCCAGTCTGGTATTGTTATGGCAGCCCTAGCAAACTAATACAAAAGCATGTAAATCTATATTTTATCTTTCATATGTCTGTGTGAAATTATTTTGAAAGGTCTCATGCACATTGAATTTATTTTTTTATTTACTTTTTATTTTGTTTTATTTTATTGTTTTGTTAGTCACCATACAGTACATCATTAGTTTTTGATGTAGTGTTCCATGATTCATTGTTTGCGTATAACACCCAGTGCTCCATGCAATATGTGCCCTCCTTAATACCCATCACCGGGCTAACCCATCCCCCCACCCCCTCCCCTCTAAAACCCTCAGTTTGTTTCTCGGAGTCCATAGTCTCTCATGGTTCATCTCCCCCTCCGGTTCCCCCCGCTTCATTTTTCCCTTCCTTCTCCTAATGTCCTCCATGCTATTCCTTATGTTCCACAAATAAGTGAAACCATAAGATAATTGACTTTCTCTGCTTGACTTATTTCACTTAACATAAGTTCTGCATAAAAGGGCATTTTGTAAACTATAATGTTTTCACAAATGCAAAGCAATGTCATTAATATTTAGGATATTCTACGAGGACATTGTTTGCAATGCATTGATTTGTATATGGTTCATAGGAATATTCTGAGAACACAAGAAAATGTAATCTGTTTCTATGTCATAAACAAATGTAACTTCACACATATTGTTTAATGTGTCCTATAAAATCTAACATACAGTATTGGCAGGACTTCATGTGTACGTAATTATACATGAGAATATAATGGCTTCTATCCATACATTAACTTCACTCAGATAAGCCAGATAAGAAATAAGGGAACTCTGATTTGTCTTTTTCCATATTTAAAAGAATAATGGAGAAAATTTCTGAGTCTAGATGTGTAAAACTTTCAATGAAGAAGATTACTTTACTCAGATTATTTTACTTCAAGGAGAAAAAAACCAGAGCAAACATGGTAATTGAGATTGTACTTTCAAAAGGTTACTTTGAAAACTATTTGGCTATTCAATTGTGTGATTTACTTTTCCTATTTATAATGGACACTGTATCAATAATTGTATCTAAATAATTGTAGGTTCACATAAATCAGTGAATAAAGTATTCACACTTTGATTTTAGTAGAAATTTATTTAAATTAACTTAAACAATATTTCATTGGCATCTAGTTTCAGTAAAATGGATAAAAGTATCAAATTCAAGAAGGTAACTGGAATTTTAAAGAAGAAAGATTATTTTGTGGCCAAAGTCATTTGCAGTTGTCTCTGTGAAGAATGAGAGTGATTAAACGCTATAATATCAAGTAATTTCTAAATCTCATGGAAGCTAGAAAAAAATGTTTTCTACTGTGTTTTGCAGAATTTCTGAAATGACTTATTCACTCTAATGGTTATTCATTCCTTTAATATGGAAGGCAAACACAGTGCTCTAACCTAGTATATTTGCATGGGATGGGTGGTAGGCCTTGCTTAGACTTTAACCCACTGTTAAAACATGAAACCCTTCAGAAATTGCTGTCCATATTTACTGCTGAGTGTAATTTACATCCAAAGACTTTTGATGGAAGTCTTCCCAATTAACAAAACTTGATAATGTATTACTGTTAGAGAAAAATTTAAAGCAGGGCAAACCATGAAGAAAGTTACATAAATTCCTTATAACAGTATTTCTTAGTATTAATATAAATAACTTTGTAGCTGTGTTAGATGTAAATACAATGGTGTTAGAACCCTTGGCAGAACTATCTGTTCAATTTATCAGATTTACCAATGGTCAAATTATCAAATGAGAGATAATTACTGCTATATAAACACACCTAAAATAATTGATTTCAAGAAGGGAAAAAATGTCTTTTATTTGATGTATGTTAGAGATAGCAATATGGTTAGCAATAGAAAACACATGATCAAGGGCAAAATTTTATAATAAAAGTAAAACTGAAGTTAAATCAAAGTCAGAAAACCATAAACAAAGACAAGCAGTATTTCACTTGATAGTAACAAGATTACACAAACATACTGTGTAGCCAAATCTTGATTGAATGTCCAAGAATATAATGTTTAAACAACAAAAACAACAAAGTAACAAAAATACTGACTTGCCATAGGATAATTTTAAGGAAAGAAAATGAAATTCTAGGACATTATTCTGTAAACCACTGTGGAACTTATTAATAATTTTTGATATCAAGAAGTCTTAAAGTCTCATTTGGTGCACCCTCATGCTATTTTGCCTATATCTATTTTATCATCTCAGGTTGTTCAAAAAGTAGTTATTACCTTTACTCTCATTTTTATGCATGAATTTATATAACTGCACCAAGCTTTCATCTTCTCAGTTGAGTTGTTAGCTTAACCAGGAAAGGGAAAATCAACTCAAAGTAATAGATGAGTGAGGATAGTGGCTTTCTTGTATTTATCAATAAAATGAAAGTATTACATGGTATCAAATCATATACCTTTTGAATTGAAAGGGCCCTTATGTGTTGTCTAAAAATTCAACTTCCTAGTTTTATAGGTGAGGAAATTAAGAATAAAATCATCATAGAATGTAATTGATCAAGTAATTTATTCTGCCTATATACCTTCTTCCATTGTTTCTAAAAACTAAATAAAATCCTATTTTTCAGATTTAGGCTTCTCTTACCACAGGATTACATTTTATCTTTTGGCACACCCTAACCTTATGTATTAAAACTTACATAAAACCATATGGTCCTTCATTCCTGTTTAAGTGGAGGTGATACTCTGAACCAAACTAATTTCATATTCCAGAATATAAAAATGAAATTGTTAACTGATAGGTGGAACTTATTGTTTTAAATCTGCCATCTTACACACTGTTCAAGCAATCCAATCTTCAGAAAAGAAAGAGAGCTTCAGGGGAACCTGGGTGGCTCAGTCAGTTAAGCGTCTGCCTTCGGCTCAGTTCATGATCTCAAGGATCCTGGGGTTGAGTCCCACATTGGGCTCTTTGCTCAGTGGGGAGCCTGCTTCTCCCTCTCCCTTTGTGCTTCCCCGCCCCAACCCCGTGTTCTCTTGCATGCTCTGTGTCTCTCAAATAAATAAAATCTTAAAAAAAAAAAAAAGAAAAGAAAGGAAGAGGGCTTCATTTATTTCCTGCAAAGTCACTATCACACAGGGCTAACTTGAGTAATAGTGTTGTCCAAGGCAAAGAATATTATGTGAAAATAACAAAGGGAGAAATAAATGACTAGGCAAAGAGAGTATACAAGATGTCATTTTGAGAATAAAAGGTTGTTAAGCCAAACTAAGAATATATAAGATAATTTCAGGAGATCTAAGGGGAAAACAAGCTCAAAATCCGCTATAGGATTAGTATCAAACTTGCATTACTGCCTTTAATCATACTTTCTAACTGATTCATTTCTGGGATAACCACAACTACCTATCCGTGTCAGCCGACATAAAGTGTTCTGGCTTTTATGACAAAAGTATTAGGCAGTATGTGCTATTTTCATATTATTTATTATAGTTGACTGTCAAGAATAATATTTCTATTGGAAGTAAAAGTTTATCTTTTACCTTCTCCCATTGTCCCTCAATTTTTTTCAAACCCAGCATCTTTTGCTTAATACTTGTCTGAATTTGGCACAAGCAAGCTTGTGAGAAACTATTTCTTAATCCATTAAAGCAATACTTAAGTTGCTATAGATGTCAAGTAAGATAAAAGAATGAACATGTCTTTGTAAATTACAGAACATGGTGATATTATGTAAGTTTTATATGTTATGGCTCAGCAATTCATGTCTCTGGTAGGAGTGTAATAGTTGTTTGTGGCAAGGCGTGGTAGGAGAGGTGATGGAAAGGGACTATTAGCAGATCAGAAAAGTGTAAGGAGCTTTCATGGAAATTGAATATTAAGTCTTTCTTGTCAAATAGATGCTGTGGAAGGAGAGGACAGGAAGACAACTGGAAGAGATCTTAGTGTGATGATACAGAAAGGAAAGTAATAATGACATAATTAATACTGGGGAAAATGGCACAAAAGCATGAATTTAGATATAAAATTCAATGGCTTCCTTCTTCTCACCTTCAGCAAGGGGGGAGTTGAAAGGAGGAAAATTCCAAACAAGAAGCAGCATCCAATGTCACCTCCAAGAAACAAGGAGGCAGGGGGGTGGGGGGATGGGTCAGCCTGGTGATGGGTATTAAAGAAGGCACATTCTGCATGGAGCACTGGGTGTTATACGCAAACAATGAATCATGGAACACTACATCAAAAACTAATGATGTAATGTATGGTGATTAACATAACATAAAAAAAAAAAAAAAAGAAACAAGGAGGCAGAGGGTGGGTGAGTCTTACCCCAGTATTCTCCAGGACAAATGTTTCCAAATCCAGAGGAGAAATGAAATTACTCCTGCTTTCCTAGAAGTCCCTCTCTGCCACAGGAATTAATGTCATTTTCCATGTTTAAAAAACGAAATATAATTAAAAATAATTAAATGCACAGATCTTAAATATATAGCTCAAAAGGGTTTGGACAAATGCAATACCAGTGTAACCCATACCCCCATTAACAAATATTTAATAAAGAAAAGTCCTTTGTGATACTCACCAGGAAACCCTCTTTCTTCTCACCCAAAAGATACACTTTTCTTATTCTCAAAATAGATGTGTATGTGTTGTGTGTGTGCGTGCATGTGCGCACATGCACCTGACTTCTTTCTCTGTGTATGTCTTTGTGATTCATTTGTGATGTTTTGTGTATCCATAGTATATTCCTTTTATTAACAAATAATATTTCATTTATTTTAAAAATCTACAATTTGTTTATCCATGTTCCCTAATACATAGTTGAGTTGTGCTGTTGCCAGATTGTGACTTTTATGAATAGAAATGGTATTATTTAATTTTTGTACATGTTAGAACCATATGTTTGAATTTTATTGTGTAAATAAATAAATACATTCCTAGAAAGGAATGGTTATGTTATAGAGTGTATGTATTTTTAACTTGCAAAAATCTGCCAAATTTTTTCCCAAGTGGAAAAATGTGCAAACATTTTAACATTCCCATCTGCAGTGTATGAGAGTTCTAGATGTTCTGTGTCCTCACCAACATTTAGTGTTGTCAGTTATTTTAAAATAATTTTAGCCATTCTACAGGCTATAAAACAATTTCTCATTGTGGGTTTGTTTGTTTGTTTGTTTATTTATTTATTTATTTATTTATTTATTTATTTATTTTAGGAATCTGCCTTTTTTTTAAAAATTCATTTGAGAGAGACAGAGTGAGCGAGAACACAAGCAGGGAGGACGGTCAGAGGGAGAGGGAGAAGCAGACTCCCTGCTGATCGGGGTGCCTGATGCGGGGCTCGATCCCAGGACCCTGGGATCATGACCTGAGCCGAAGGCAGCCCCTTAACTAACTGAGGTGCCCCTCATTGTATTTTTAATTTGCACTTCCCTGATGATGTACACACTATTGAGCACCATTTCCTGTGCTTATTCACTATTCATATATCTGCCTTTAGGGAGTATCTATCACACCCTTTGCTATGACAGTCTGATAGGATGTACAATAAATATTTTTTCCCAAGGTGTGGTCTTTTTTTTAATGGTGACTTTTAAAATTTTATATAGTATGATTTGAAATTTTTTGTTGCTCTATATTATGGTTAGTGCTTTTTGTGCTCTCTCTACTGACCGTATAAATGCTGATCTATCCTTGGATTGTCTACTCAGCTCCATTAGTTCCATTAATCTACTTTTTTTTTTTTTTACATCAATACCACACTATCTGATTACTCTATCATTACAATAATTTTTGAAATAAGCCAATGTAAAACCTCAGATGTTGTGTTAGGTTCATTACAGAGCCATATAAACTTTAAAAGCACCTTAGTAATATCTATTTTAAAACTTGTTCATGCTTTGATTGGGATTTTGTTGAATTTACAGATTATTTCATGAAAAATAGATTATCTTAACAGTATTGAGGCTTTTAATCAGAGAATATGGTATAGCTTTCCATATACTTGGGTATTTTCAGTATCTCTCAGTAATATCTTGTCATTTTAATGTAAAGGTCTTAAGTATATTTCACTAAATATATCCCTAATTATGTCAAGTTCTATGATATTATTGTTAATTATAATGTTACTTTCACTTAATTACCCAGCTGCTGCTTTTATATAAAAATAAAATTGATTTTTGTATTTTGAGCTTTTCTAAGTTCACTTACTATCTCCTGCTATGTCTGGTAGTTTCGGGGAGAATTCCAGAGAAATGGCTATGTACACAATCGTGTCATATAAAAATGATAATGTTTCTTCTTCCTTTCCGAATATTATACATTTTACTTCTTTCCCTTGCCTTTGGGCCATGGATATGAAATCTAGTAAAATGTTAAATAGAAGTGGTGAGTGCACAAGTCCTTGCTTTTTTTAGAACACATGCCATAGTTTACATTTATGGATTATGAGTATAGTCATTTTCTAATGCTGCCATAATGAGTTATCACAAATTTTAGTGGCTTATGATGGTACAAATTTGTTATCTTACAGTTCTGTAGGTTAGAAGCCCAACACAAGTCTCCCTTGGTTAAAATCAGTGTCAATAGGCTGTATTTCTTTCTTTTTTTTTTTTAGGTTTGTTTATTTATTTATTTATTTATTTATTTAAAGAGTGTGGTGGGAGGGGCAGAGGGAGAGGAGAGACAGAATCTCAAGCAGGCTTCCCGCTAAGCGTGAAGCCCCGAAGCCGGGTTCAATCTCACAACTCTGAGATCATGACCTGAGCTGAAATCAAGAGCCAGATGCCCAACTGACTGAGACACCCAGGTGCCCATAGGTTGTATTCCTTTCTTGAGGCTTTAGGGGAAAGTCTGTGTCTTTGACTTTTGCAGGTTCTAGAGGCAATCCACATTTCTTGACACTGGCCTCTTTCTTTCATCTTCAAAGTTTGTTGAGTCC
Organism: Halichoerus grypus; assembly: GCF_964656455.1. Classification (NCBI taxonomy): domain Eukaryota; kingdom Metazoa; phylum Chordata; class Mammalia; order Carnivora; family Phocidae; genus Halichoerus; species Halichoerus grypus. The sequence goes on from NC_135717.1 coordinate 125,327,490, forward strand.
TTTACATGCTGCTATCTCTCTGACTACAGCTAGGAAATAGTCTCTACTTTTAAGGACTCATGTTCTTAGACTTACCCCACTCAGTTTATCAAGGATAATCTTCCAGTCTCAAAGTTTTTAGTTAATATTAATTACATTTGTGAGCTCCCTTTTGCCATAGAAGATAACATATTCACAGGGTCCAAGGATTAGGATACAAGGCATTGTTCTTTCTACCTTAATGATCTATAGGTCTTTTTATAAATGCCATTTTCCAGATCAAAGAAGTTTCTTTCTCATGCTAGTTAACTATGAGAGACTTTATTTTTATTATAAATGATTGTTTAATTTTGTTTAATGCTGTTTCTACTCTGTTGATCATGTGACTTTTCTCCTTTACTTCATTAATGTTATGAATATATTGATTTTTAAATGTAGAACCAACCTTGCTTCCTTAGGATAAATGTCTCTTGTTCATGATGTGTTATTTGTTTTATGTTAATGGATTAATGCCAATATTTGATGAATATTTTTTATATGTTCATAAGAGACTTTACTCTGTAATTTTTTCTTTTTGAAATGTCATTGTCATTCTTCTTATCAGAATTGTGCTGACAGAAAACAAGTTGGGGAGCTTATTTTACTTTATATATGAAAGAATTTTATGATGTTAGTATTATATTTTTCTTACATATTTAATAAAACTCACCAGTGAAGCCATCAGACCTGAAGTTTTCTTTGTGAGAAGCTTTTTTTTTTAAAGATTTTATTTATGTATTTGACAGAGAGAGAGAGAGAGCTCAAGTAGGCAGAGAGGCAGGCAGAGGGAGAGGGAGAAGTAGGCTCTCTGCTAAGCAGGGAGCCCGATGTGGGGCTCAATCCCAGGACCCCGGGATCATGACCTGAGCCGAAGGCAGCTACTTAACCAACTAAGCCACCCAGACACCCCATGTGAGAAGCTTTTGAAATGAAAAATAAATTTCTATAGTAGACATGGTATTATTTAGATCTTTTATTTGTGACTGTATATATTCTGAATTTCTTAATTCAAGGAATTTTTCAATTTTATCTACTAATGTGTTTCTGAGTTTTCACATATTTTGGAGCTTAACTAAAGACATTGCTATTGGTTTTAATTTTAGTTCAGTCAGTAAAAGATCATAGTCTGTGTAATGAAATCCTATGAAATGTTTAAGACTCATTTTCTGATCAAGCATATATTCTATCTTGGTTAATGCTTAACATGCTCTTTAAAAAGTGTTTGTTGGAAAGTGTTGGTAGTATGTCTACAAATTTCAATTAATTAAAATGATTGATAGGGGGCACCTGGGTGGCTCAGTCGTTAAGCATCTGCCTTCGGCTCAGGTCATGATCCCGGGGTCCTGGGATTGAGCCCCGCATTGGGCTCCCTGCTCCGCAGGAAGCCTGCTTCTCCCTCTCCCACTCCCCCTGCTTGTGTTCCTGCTCTCGCTATCTCTCTCTCTGTCAAATAAATAAAATAAAATCTTAAAAAAAAAAAAAATGATTGATAGTATTTTCAAATCTTCATCCTTACTGGCTTTTTGTCTACATATTCTATCAATTATTATAGGAAAAAATGCCAATATAGTTAACTGAAATTGTGACTGTGTCTCTTTCTCCCTTTAGTTCTTCTAGGTTTTGTTTCACATATCTGAATTTCTACTATGTGCATGCATTTCTAGACTTGCATTGTCTTCTTGATAACTCACCCTTTTTATTATCAGGGGGTATCCTTTTACCACTGGTGTCAAACTCTTGGTTGAAGTCTATTTGGTATAGAGTTACACAGCCTTCTTATGCTTAGTGTTTCTTCAGTTTGAATTTTCTGCTCTTTTAATATCAATCTGATTGGGACTTTAGTACTTAAAAAATGTGTCTCTTATATTTGCTTATATTTGCCTGTGCTTTTGTTGTCATTTCCAAGAATCACTGCTTAGATCAATGTCATGAAGTTTTTCCCTTGTTTTCTTCTAGGAGTTTTACAGTTGTATGCCTTATCTTTAAGTCTCTAATCCATTTTATGTTAATTTTTATGCGTGGTATAAAAATAACGGCCCAATTTCAATCTTTTGCATAATAAGTGGAATTATATCAAACTAAAAACCTTTAGCACAGCAAAGGAAATAATTAACAGAATGAAAAGATGACCTGTTGGATGTAAGAAAATATTTGCAAACCATATATCTGATAAAAGGGCTAATATTGAAAATACATAATGAAAACTTATAATTCAATTCCAAAAACACCCCAAATAACCTGACTAAAAAGTGAGCAAAGGACTTGAATAGACATTTTTTCAAAGAAGACCTACAAATGGCCAGCAGGTATATGAAAAGATGCCCCATATTACTCATTGTCAGGGAAATACAAATCAAAGCCACAATGAATTATCACCTCATACCTATTGGAATAAAAAAAAAAAAAAACCAAAGATGACAAACACTGTTGAAGATGTAGGGAAATTTGAACCCTTGTACACTGGTGGGAATGGTACAACCCCTATGGAAAACAGGGGGGTCATGAAATTTTTAAAAAGAACTACCATATGATCCAGCAATCTCACTTCTGGGTATATATCCAGAGAAATTGAAATCAGGATTTTGAAGAAATATTTGCATTCTCACATTTGCTGCTGCATTATTCACAATAGCTAGGATTTGGAAATTACCTAAATGTCCATCAGCAGGTATATGAATAAAGAAAATGTGCTATATACATACAGTATACAATACAATAATAATTCGACCTTAAAAAAAAGAAGGGAATCTTGTCATATGTGACATAATAAACCATGAGGATGCTAAGTTAAATAAGTCAGTCACAGAAGGGCAAATGCTGCATGATTTCACTTGTATGATATATCTAAAATAGTTAAACTCATAGAGGCAGAGAGTAGAATAATGATTGTCACGGGTTAGAGGGAGGGGTAAATGAGGAGACGCTGCTCTATGAATATAAAGTGTTATTGTAAGATGAGTAGGTTCTAGAGACCAGCTGCACAACATCATACCTACACTTTATACGATATCGTACACTTAAAATTCTGTTACGAGGGTAGATCTCTTGTTAAATGTTCTTACTACAATTTAAAAAAAAGTGTTTCTATTTAAATAGATATAGTGGCTTTTGAATGTTTAGTCAATTTACGTTTACTATCTTTATTTATATGTTTGTAGTTATGTCTACTACCTTGGTATTTGCTTTATATTTGTTTCTTCTCTGTTCCTGCATTCCTGCCTTATTGTTAATTATTTTTAATATTTCTGTTCTCTTTTCTGTTGATATTTTAGCTATACAGTTTTTGTATGTACGTGTGTGATTGCTCTGGGGATTGCAGTATATGTCATGATCTTATCATAGACAAATATTCAAATTATATTTTATTTTACAAGCAACACAAGAACCATAAAACTGTATGTTTCTACATAGCTCTTTATAGTCTTTTATACTATTGAAGTTATGCACTATAATTTGGGGCCATGATTTCTTTCAGTGATTTTTCTGCATCAATCTCTCTCCTCTCTCCTTTCCTATGGGACTCAAATTATAGGATATTAGACATCTTGATATAATCCCATGGGTCACTGGGGCTCCTTTATTTTATTTCTTCTTTTTTTAAAAATCCTTTAAATCTTTGCGCTTCAGTTTGAATACCTTGTATAAACCAGTTTTCAAATTAACTGTTCATTTCTCATGCAGTTTCTGTCTTCTACTAAGTTCATCCATCTATCTAGGGATATTTTTATTCTAGTTATTGTATTTTTCCATCTTGAATTTTTATTCGATGCCTTTTAATAGTTTCCATTTCTTTATTAATATTGCCTTTATTTTTATTTATATTATCTACCTTTCCTTTAATTCATTAATCCTATTTATAATGCTAAGTTTTAATTATGTATCTGCTAATTCTAATATCTGTATTATCCCTCATTTTATTTTTATGACTGTTTTCTTTTCCTGGCTATTGTCACATTTTTTTTTGCCTTTTTTTTTAATATAAACTTAGATTTTACGCTTGACATAGTAGATGCCATATTGTTGAGAGTCTGGATTTTGTTATCTTCCTTTAAAAAGTACTGAATTTTGTTACTGCTAGCACAGATAGACACTTTTGCTCCTTAATAGTTCAGCTGTATTCTGTGCCCAAGCCAGTCCACTATTTCCTCCACTGCTGCTGCTCTTTGTTTGGATTTTACTTCCCTATGCTACTCTCTGAAAAGGGTTTCTAAGGCAGAAAGCTGGTGTTGATGTAGTGCTTCTGTAATTTGTTATACCCTGGGAAACAGCCTCATGCCATCTCTTGTCCAATGCCTCAGAACAGTTTTTTTGTATATTTTTCTAGTTTTCCAGCTTATTTCTTGTATATTTTTATGGTGGGAGGATAAGTTCAGTATCCATTAATTTGTCCTGGATAAAATTGTAGGCTCCCTTTATTATTTTAGCTTGATTAAATAACTACTATTACAGCTGGGAGGAGGGATTTGGATTCAGTAAAGCTAATCATGTCTGTGCTAACTTGCTGGGAATGGCCAGCACTCCCTGTATGGGCAGATGAAAGATGACTCCAAACTTTGCCGTGAAAGAGAGAAGGCAAGGGGGTCAGCACTCAGAGACGAAGACCCTTTACTCTTCTTGGCTCCCGCTTTTATTGGTCCTTCAGGATATCCTTATCACTGTTTCTCAGGCACTTGATGTGTGACAAGGGATCTTACTGGAACTAGGAAGATTTACAGGAAAGATAAGATATGCTAATCTGTGTGTACTAAACATAGCCTAAGGGACAATGCATACATCTCTTAGATCACAGGGCAGCTGTTTGGGCTAAGAGAGCTTCGGGGAAGGTAACTCCCCGCGGCATTCCAACGGCAGAGTGGTCATGCGGGCCCTGGCATTCCAAAGGCCCACGCTCTTCTCCGAAAGACTTCCCTCACCCCAGGCAGTCTCCTTGTTACATTTTAGCAAGCCAGGTATTGTGGCTGATTTCATGCTCTGCATTAACCCCGACACTAACTGTTCATTTTATTAATTTTTAATATATATAAAATAGCCTCTCTTTTTTCAGGATTGAATTGTTGAATTCCATGTATCTTGTTATGCTGTGGATTTAATGTTGTGGTAACGGGAGAAAAAAATTAAGTTTTCCTTTCTCTTACACATACTTAGTGTATGTTCTATGTATGACATGGTAATTTTAGTGGTGGTGAAAGAAGCCAAGTGACTATTAATCTGTCTTTTGAAACTAGAGAGGCAGAAAATAAAATGCCAGGACCAAGTGTTATAGATATAATGTGACCGAAACTAAGATTCTCTTGTTGTTATGAGTGAAATGAAATATATTTATTAAAGAATTAAGTGGGTTGGAATGGCAGTTTGTCATTTTAAGTCCCATTTTAGACTTGTGTATGTTTATGCAAGTTCAAATAGCCTTAAGTTTAAAAATATATGAAGTAGAATAGATTATTAAAAATATTACTTATGATACCAAATTTTCCTCAAGGAAATTATATTCCTTTGTTCACCAAATTTGAAATTCCTCCACCTTTTTTATTCCTATCACAATATATCTGAATGTGTGTATATTAATTCTGTCAGTTTCCATACATGTGCTCCAACATAAAGTCAGATTCTCTTGAAAATATAAAGTAGGAGTACTCTTCCCTTTTAGAATAGGAAAACTGGGAAAATAGTATTTTATTTATTCTGGGGAAAATAATATTCTGGAGACAGATTTTTTACCTTGAGGATATATCAACATTTTGATCAGGAAATTCGTTACATCAATGTTTACATAATAAAGGATTAGTCTTTATTCTAGACATTTCAGTTTTTGATTAAAATTATAGAAGACATCATTAATATTATGATCAACATTTGATGATATACAGCTAAAAAATAGTTGTGGAGTAGCCAACTTTTAAGCTAGCTTAACATTTATATTCTTCTTTGATTTTTTTGAGCCACTGAGTCAGAAAATTATTTTATCCCAACATGTTTTCAATATTGAAGTTTTTAAATAGATTTTTGCAATGAAATTGATACCAATAGCATGAATTTCACACAGTAAAGTCCTCTTTTCCTTTGAACTCAACTTTTTATCAGCCCCTTTTTCATATCCTTGAAATTTCTATCATAGAAGTTAGTAAACATGTCACCTCAATTATCCAACACCAACCAGACATTTTCCAATTGCCACATAAATCAAAATAAGAGATTCTCTTCCTATTATTTTTCCTGGATAAAACTTCACCGGTTGACCTGCTTTTTCTTTCCCTTAATTATTTTTGGTGGAGAGTTTGAATTTTTATTTTTATTATTTGTGGACATAGATCATGCCTTCAAGAAGCTTAAAAATGTAATAGTAAGATATTATTAATGCAGTGAAATAATTAGAACAAAACTAGGTGACTAAAGAGTAGATGACTTAAAAGTCAGAATTATAAAACTGCCCTGGAAGCGGGACATAAGTAGTGAAGGCTTCATGAAGGAGACTGAATGTGAGTTAATATTTATTAATAAAAACTAATGTTTAATGAGTATTTACAGAGTTTCAGGCATTTGTGTAATGTTTTTGCATGTATATTTTAATTGAGTTTTTACCAGGACCTTACTTATAAGTAAATACTATAAATAAGTTTCTTAAATTGCAAATGATAAATCAAATTTAAATAAATAATAATTTGACCAGGATAATATGGCAACACATGTTGCTTAGTTAGAATTTATCAGTTACTGTAACTAAGGGGCTGCTCTATTAACCACAGTACTTTGAAGCAGAGGTTAAAATTGGCCCTGTGGAGTGAGAAAATCAATACTGATGCAATAATATATAGCAGAGGTTGGCAAACTTTACCTGTTAAGAGCCAGATAGTAAAATATAAATATTTTAGGCTTTTCAAACCATACATTCTTCGTGGTAACTATTCAGCAATGTGGTTCTATCACAAAAACAGACTTAGACAATACACAAATGGGTGTGGCTGTGTGCTGATAAGCCTTTAATTACAAAATAGGCAGTGGCCCAAATTAAGCATATGGTGGCCCGTAGATTGCCAACCCCGATATATGGTCCCAGCTGGTTTTTGTTTTATTCCGCCAAGGAAAAACAAATGATAATACTCTAGTTTTAAAAGTACAATAGAGTTGTTTATACATCACAGAAATAAGTTTTATAAGACAACTATAAGGTTACATATCTTAAATGCATAGACACACCACCTAAAGATATATAATGCATCTGTGTAACACATACATCAAATGCTCAATGCATAGTAGAAAGAATTACACTGAGGATCCTATGTGAGTCTTTCCCTTGTCTCTTGACACCATTCTTTCATTCAACAAATGTTCTAACATCAAAAAACCTATCTATTTTATACAGATGGTCATCATTAGCTACCAGTAATTAGGTTGTTTTGGAAGCCTCTTTCTAAATTTTCAGCTCAGTTTACTGGCATGATGGGTATTGCTGATTTTCACTAAGTGGAGAAAAGGAAGCCAGGACTACTTTCTAAGGTGAGTGCAGTTGTAGTACATATCAGGGTAATTTGTCAAATTAGACACTGCAAACAAACAGCAATGGAATCACTTGGTTTAGGTTTTAAGGTTATACTTTTTCACAAGATTTTTGCTAATAATTGAGTATTCAGGAGAAATATTACCCCCTTTTAATGAGTTAAGAATATTTTCAGGAGTTCTATGTGGTATTCTAATAAGCTTATTGAGTTCCGTTGGGAATGTCATTTCCTTGGGGATTTAGAATGACAATTGAGAATATCTTGTTTTGTTTGTTTGTTTTTAAAGTTCTATCACATGGACTTTACAGTTTAGTGGCAGGGTTAAGGATATATTATAATTTAGCAGTAATATTGATGCTCAAGGTATTTGAGATACCGGGGCTGTTCAATAGCTCTACTTTAGAAACAAACTTTCTGATGATGATGTCTTTAAATCTGCTCCATGTCCTAGTCAGCCTTGGCTCAGGAACAGAGCAAGGCTGAAAACATCTGTATTAGCTTGCTAGGATTGTTGTAACAATCTGCCACAAATTGGGTGGCTTAAATAACAGAAATGTATGTTCTCAGAGTTCTGGAGTTTAGACGTCTGAGATTTAGTGTCAACAGGGTTGCTGCCTTCTGAGGGTTTTAAGAAGGAATCTGCTTCAGTGGTTTGGCTTCTGGTGGTTTGCTGGCAGTCTTTGGCATTCCTCGACCTTCCTGTAAATCCCTAAGATCTGCCTTCATCTTCGTATGGAATTCTCTCTGTATGCATGTTTTTGTCCAAATTTCCCTTGTTTTAAGAACCTTATTTATTGGGTTAGATGCCCACCCTGCTCCATTATGACCTCATCTCAACTAATTACATTTGCCACAATCCTATTTCCAAAAAATCCACATTCTGAGGTATTGTGGATTAGGATTTCAACATATGTAATTTGGGGAGATACAATTCAACCTATAACAGTATCCATGAAGGGGTTTCAAGTAAATAATATTCAGGTCTATGAGTCAGAAAGATTCAGTTCTCTGAGACAGACTGACCCATCTTTGCCACCAAGTAAATATTGGGTACAAATTTGTAGTGCTCTACTTTCTACTTACTTTAATTTTAAATATAACATTGTAGAAATATTTTATCTTTAATATGAAATATTAGGGAACAATATAAGTCAATCCAAGGTATCTGAAAACATTCTAGAAACTAATATGTTATCCTTACTATAGAAAGAAAAAATACCAAAGGTCCATGATTTCTTTTAAAAGATTATGATTAATAAAAACAGGTCATTATTTAATTCCTGTAGAAAATTAGTTGGGTTGTGTAAATCATTTGTATATTTTTACCAGTGAAAATTTAACAAAAATCATTCTCCCACTGATATTTATATACTATGATGTTTTAAAGTATTATTTGTCTAAGTTATAAACTATATTTCTAGTCCTTTAAAAACTTTCACATAAAGCATTTACAATTTTTTCATTGTTACAAGATTAATGATTGTTTAAAAATATTCAGTAAAATATTTTATAAAGACTAGGTATTTTAGTTTTAAAATTATCTTTTGAGTACCATATGCATTCAAAATGGCCATCACAGATTGTAGTTATACTCTCCTTATATTATATTTTAACCTGTTTAAAACTTATTTAGCTGTGATAATAGGCCAACAGATTTTTTTTGTGTCAATGACATAATCTTACTTTTTCTCAATGTTTAAAGAGATGATGATTACATGAATATAAATGAACTGACCTTGTCAATTCTATTACACCAGATAGTCTGATAATGCCGAAGATACATGTATTTTTTAAAATACAATATTAGTTTTCTCTTATACTGAATTAAAATTTTCAGCATGCTTACTATTACTGTGGCAATAGGTAGGTAGTTTAGCATTGTGATGAGATTATACTTATAATTGCCTAGGACAAGTGTTTATTGCTTTGGTTTGTTATTTTGATAATACTCTTTCTCTTTACACATGAATTTCATTATAGACTGAAACCACTTTTTTCTTTTGTTTTAATTTTATTTTGGAAGAATTTTAGATATGCAGTAGAGTTCCTAAGATAGTACAGAGGTTTCCTGTGTATATTTTACTCAGCTTTCCCTAATGTCAACCTTTTATATAACAATGGTACTTTTCTCAAAACTAAGAAATTAATATTGATGAAATACTATGAAATCAGACTTTATTTGGATTTAACCAATTTTCCACTGATTTTTTTTATATTCCAGGGGGATTTTTTCTATATTATCTTTATTTGTCACATCTTCTCTAATTTGTGACAGCTTTGTCTTTCCTTGTTTTTCATGACACTTAATGAATAGGGTTAAGACATTATGTAGAATGTCCTTCAATTTGAGTTTGTTTAATGTTTTCACATGATTGAATTAAGGCTGTGGATTTTGGGGGAAATGCCACATAAGAGAAGTGCCCTACATCCTATCAGGGGGTGCATGATATCCACATGAGTCATTACTCATGATGTTAAAGTTAACCATTTGTTTAAGTGGTCTCTGTCAGGTTACTATTTTCCCTTTCCATTCTCTGTTCTTTGGAAATGAGTGATTAAAGTGAGTGACTAAGCCAGTCTGTATACAAAGGGAAGGAAATTATGTTCCACCTCTTAGAGGGAAGTATATAAAAAATTTTGTGGACATGTATTAAAGCAAGCAAAATAAGCATGTTAACTCATTTCATTAAAATGATTATATGCATTTCTGGGGCGCCTGTGTGGCTCAGTTGGTTAAGCGACTGCCTTCGGCTCAGGTCATGATCCTGGAGTCCCAGGATCGAGTCCCGCATCGGGCTCCCTGCTCAGCAGGGAGTCTGCTTCTCCCTCTGACCCTCCCCCCTCTCGTGCTCTCTCTCCCATTCTCTCTCTCAAATGAATAAATAAAATCTTTAAAAAAAAAATGATTATATGCATTTCTGTATTGATCTACATGAGTTCATACTGACATCTCCATCTCTATCCCAAAACTACAGTGTGCATTATAGCATTCCTCCTTACTTATTTGTAACTTCTCTGTCTGAGAGTGAGAAAACTGACTCTCATTATATACAGTCCACTTACTCATTTGTTCAATCTTAATATACATATAAGTATTGCTAAATTATAGCCTTGTGAGAAACAAAATTATCAACTAGAGTATACTGTTTGTCTTTAACCTTACATTTATCTAGACAAAACATTATTCCAAAATGATTTTAGTCAATTACTTTCTTCCTCATCTACTTCTACTGAAGTTATATCATAAATTTGTAACCCAGTGAATCCATTTTGCAAAATCTCCATCGCATCGTCCCCTGATATCCTGTTTTATTTTTTTGAGGTATAATTGACATACAACATCATATTAGCTTTAAGTACATGACATAGTGATTTAAAATTTGTATATATTGCAAAATGATTACCACATAACTCTAGTTAACATCCTTTACCATACGTGGTAACAAAATGTTTGTCTTGTGATGAGAACTTTTAAGATCTGTGCTCTTAGGAACTTTCAAATATGTCATACATTATTGTTAACTATAGTTTTCATGCTGTACATGACATCCCTATGACTTATTTATTTTATAACTGGAAGTTTGTCCTTTTTGACTCCTTTCACCCATTTGGCCTACCCCCAGTCTCCACCTCTGGCAACCACTAATCCATTCTCCACATATATAAGCTCGTTTTGGGGGGTTTTTTGTTTGTTTGTGTGTTTGTTTTTTAGGTTCCACATATAAGTGAGATCATATAGTATTTGTCTTTTTCTGTCTTATTTCACTTAGCATTATGAGGACTGTAGTGATATCTCAATTTGCATTCCAATATTGGCAATTTGTAAACACATCTTTTTTTTTTTTTTGGTGAGTGACTATGGTTCTTACCCACTTTGTTCATTGTTATGTCCACTTTATGCATCTTTTCAAAGATGAATCTTCGTTCAGTTTTTTATTTTTTGATTTATTTTTTTAAAGATTTTTATTAATTTATTGAGAGAGAGAATGATAGAGAGCGAGCATGAGAGGGGGGAGAGTCAGAGGGAGAAGCAGACTCCCCGCCCAGCAGGGAGCCCGATGCAGGACTCGACCCCGGGACTCCAGGATCATGACCTGAGCCAAAGGCAGTCGCCCAAACAACAGAGCCACCCAGGTACCCTCTTCATTCAGTTTTTTAAAAAATGAACTTTGTTTTCATTGATTTTGTTTATTGTTTTGGGGTTTGAATTTAATTAAATTTAAATAATTTCATTATTTAATTTATTTTTGTTTTAGTTTATTGCTCTTTAGTTTCTTAAGATACACACTAAGGTAACCAACCTTATCTCTCTTTTTTTTCTAATATAAACATTTAATGCTATAAATTTCCCTCTATGTCAGCTGCATTCAACAATTTTGAAAGGTTTTAATTTTTTAGTTAATTTTTGTTTTAAATTTTCTTTCAGTGTCCCTTATTTATTCACACATTATTTTTTCAAAAATTCTGTATTTCCAAATATTTTTGCTGATTGTTCAAACTTATTTCTGTAAATGATTTCTAGTTTAATTTGTTATGATCTGAGAACATAGTTGGCATGATATTTATTCTTTTAAAATTGTTAATATTTGGTTTTTTGCCCCATTTTGGTGAATGTGCATATGTCTTGGTAGACAACATATTTTCTGATGTTGTTGAGTTTTCTTTAACCGTCAGTTGGGTTAAGTTGGTAAGCAGTATTGTTCAGGTCACCTATATCTTTACCGATTTTTTTTTTTCCTGGTTCTTTTACTTAGACTATTGAATCCTACAACTATAATTGTGAATTTGTCTATTTTTTCTTTCAAAGGTATCAGTTTTGCCTCATTTATTTTGTGGCAGTATTGTTAGGTGCATACACATTTACAGTTGCCATATCTGCTTAGAGATTTTATCCTATTATTATTATATAATACCCCTCTTTAGCTCTGATTATATTCCTTGTTCTGAAATCTCCATCTTAATTTTAGATATCCTATTCTGCTTTTGTTTTCTCTGTATGGCACAACTTTTCACTCTTTATTTTAATTCAGATATGTCTTTATATTTAAAATAGGTTTCTTGGGGCGCCTGGGTGGCTCGGTTGGTTGAGCATCTGCCTTTGACTCAGGTTATGGTCTCAGAGTCCTGGCATTAAGCCCTGCTCGGTGGGGAGCCTGTTTCTCCCTCTCCCTCTGCTGCTCCCCCTGCTTGTGCTCTCTCACACTCTTTCTCTCTCTGTCATAATGCAATCTTTAAAAAAAGTATGTTTCTTAAAAACAGTATATAGTTCCAAGGGGTTTCCACCTGTGTTCTACAGTGGCAGATTTTGTTCTTCTTCCTGCAAGGTTGAAATTTTCCTCCCATAGCAGAGATAAGGGAGTTGGATCTTGGCAGACTTCCCCCTCTGTTAGCCAGTATTACAAGAACAAGTTTCTCCGTGTTCTTTTTGATCTTCCATGTGACTGTGAGTGTCTGTAAAGTTTGTGGAGAAAAAAGTCTGCAGGTAGGTACAAGTCCCTGTTTGTCTGGCAACCTGGGGCTTTAAATTTCCATGCTATCCCACACTCGGCCTTTAGTGATGTGTTTACGAAAACACAGCTGAATCTTTTTTCCAGCTTATGTAGCCTCCAGTAGCACCTGCCCTGGTGAACCAATGCTTGGGTGACTTAATGCTTGAACTCTTGCTCCTTGCAGGTACCTCTCTACCACTCCCCAGATGCCAGGTCAGTTCTTCGACTTGTGTATTAGTTTATCATGGCTGCTGTAACAGATTTCCACAAGTTAGTGGCTTAGACAACACAGTCTATTATTTTTACAGTTCTGCAAATTAGAAGTCTGACACGGATCTTACTGGGCTAACATCAAGGTGTTGTCAGTGGTGCCTCCTTTCTGTAGGCTCCGAGTAGGATTTATTTCCTCATATTTTCCAGCTTCTAGAGGATGCACCTAGTTCTGTATCTTCAAAGTTAGCAAAGGGGAGCTGAGTCCTTCTCATATCACATTACTCTAAGCTTTACTTTTCTACTTCTGTGGTCCTTTGTGGCTACATTAGACCCATCCAAATAATTCTGGATAATATCTCTATCTTAAGTTCAAAAAGATTAGCACCCTTAATTTTCCTTTTCCATGTAACGTAACATATTCACTGGTTCTGGGATTAAGACATGGACATCTTTGGGGGGGACCATTATTATGACTACTACAGTGTGTCCTCTGGCTCCTAAAGAGTCACATCTGTTCCACATGCAAAATGCTTTCATCCCCTTCGAAGGTCTCTCAAATTCTCAACACGTTATACCATGTGGACTCAGGTCTCTGATAGGCTCAAGGAAATTAATCAATTTGTTCTTTTCAGCTCTTTTTCAATTTATGTAAGTGTTTTTACTTTTGGAAAGAAATAAGAAATAAAGTATAAAATAACAGTGAATTCTTACATGAACAGGAAATTGACTTTGAAAATATGAGTAAATAATTTACTAACTACATTTGGCTCTGTTTTATTTTTATAACATTGAGTGTATTTTGATATGAAATATATCTGCTTCCTATATGTCCAGTGAGTTTAGTAATATCATAAGATCCCTTTTCTTATGTCAGTCTCATCAGATGTAGAGATAGGATATTCAAAACTAATGTAAGATGTCAAACGGCTTGACATTTCTAAAATATACCTTCTGGCTATATAACTCAGTATCTCTATTATTTATAAAATGCTTATGCTTTATTTAGATATTTGGAGTTATGGTCATGTTATCAGATAATCTATTCCATGCAGCATTTAGGTAACTATTTAGATAATACCAGGTTGTACAACTGTCACATTCAGATTTTTCAACTGATACATAAGGCGTCCACAGAGCACCACTAAGCACTTCAATTTGGTTTTTTGGTTCTTGCTTCACTTCTAAATATTATTAAATTTTAATTGTATTTGAAATAATTTGTAAATTCAAATATTATTTAGGAAACTTAAAAATTGCTATGTAGTTACAGTTTCAAATCTTCTATCTTTTACTGAGTCAAATCTTTCCTTCCTGCAATGCCCTGAATACTTCTGATTAAGTTTTTGAGCCTCACTGAAGTTCATTCTAACGTGATAACCTTTCAATTATTGTGCTTTAAATTAACTTTTGGCTCCTTTTACCCCTTAGTTTCCCTAGAAACATTGTATTGTATGATTATTTGGTGAATTCCAACATATGAACATTATTATCATCCTCTAGAGTATTTTTGAAAGTCCCTCAAAAATTATGGTACCTATATCAAGCACAATATTGCAGATATATTCTGACTATCCAAGGGTACCCTGCAAAGAACAAGAGGCAATAATAGATTGGAGGGAGAAGTTCAGAAAGAATACATGATAAACAGATATTGATTTATTCCAGCATATGGCAGTTGCTTTGGCATGATCTACATATGGTAAATAGATACATATTGATGGATACATCAGTTATGGTATATCTTGGCAATTGTTCCCTAAGAGAAAAAATAGTTCTAGAAACTTTCAGTTACAAAAGTTCAGGCATGTTCTTGAATGGGAAGGAAAGTTAAGGCTAAGCCAAGTCACTTAATCAGACTTTGGTGGCTATAAAATAAGAGTTATAGTAGATAGATGCTAACTAACTTGATGGTTTAAAATTAAAATATTAATTCAGTTTATCCAAAATAGTACTGATACAGACATTTTCACTACCTAAATTCTTGGCTGAGATTAGAGTAGGCACTTTGAAGTGCTAAAAGCTTAAAAGTGACATTTTGGGGATTATCATATTATTTTCAAAATTTTCTAAAATATAGGTCTGGGGATATCTTAATCATTGGTCTCTACAAATTGCAGAAAATTTATATACAGCAAAATAAAATGTGTGTAAACATTCAAGAATGTGATGCCCTTACTAGTCTGAGAGAAGCAAGTGTATGGTGATTTTGAGTAGCATTAGGAATTTAAATTATTAGGCTTTAGGAATTCATCATACGTCTCATAAATAGAGTGATACAGCAATAGGATTATAGTAACTTTCACATAGTATTTCTTTATGAAAAGAGAAGTGACTCCTTTGGGATATGCCAGGTATTTATTTGATTCAGTAATTCCTTACAGGAGTAGCTGTGGCTGATTTATATCTATTTACTGGTTTGTGATGTAATGATGTGCTTGGCAGAGGTAAGTTAGTTTAACAAGCTGACCTGCTTACATAGAACTTATAAATATTGCATGGGTGGAAGCATTAATTGGGTCTTTTGATTGCACAGACTGAAATGAAGGGCTTTTCAGAGGAGTTTTGTACCTTTTATAGCATTTGTCAGTTTAACCCTACTCAATGAAAGGTCACTGGCTTGAAATACCTTCTGAGCATATTTTGAATTTACTTCCTAGGCATCCTTCTAGGTTCCTGTGCATAATACAGGAAATTTGCTAACCAGTGATGAAACTGGTGCCTACATTAATCAATGAGGTCTTAGGCTCTTTAGTTTTGACAAAATGAAAGTGGCTTCAAGAGGTTTCTGTGGAAAGTATTTCTCTTTAAGTAATTAGAAATATAGATAACAAAGGAAATTATTTGCCTAGGTTTTATCATATGAAAAATAAATTAAAATTTTTTACCTCATATATAACCTAGTTTTATGAAATGCAAAGCAGAGAATAATTCAGGTTTATAAATAATCTTGTAGAAATTATAAAAGCTGTCATTGAATATTTGAATACAGCCCATGTTTTAAACTTTGAAAGTATGATGCAAAATAAATACTAATTAAATATGCTATTAGTTTACTGCATCTCAGTGAAATCGATTTCAAAATTGATGGTGGAAAATTGTATATTTTAATTATGTATTTAATATTGTATTTAAAGAATATTGTCTCACAAAAATAATGGCATGTCTTAGTTTATAATAGCAAACAATAACTTCCTTGAAGTTTCTTAGCACAGACTATAACCCTACATTTAGATAAATTTGTTTCTTAACTACCTAGAAAGGTATATTTTCAGGGTATAAATAAGACATAGAGAACATTTTTGCCCCCATTTTGGAAATGGACCTTGAAACCACTTCTGAGACAGCTCAGATGTCTAAATGCTCTCTGGAAAACATTAAAATGCCATCTCAGTCCTTGTTTAGACATTATTGATTTTATATTACAAGTAGATGAAAGGTCCACTTGGGGAATACAGTTGTATAATTGCTGCAATGACCTAGCCATCTAATACTACCCAGGGCAAAAGCCATTTGATCAAAATCAATGTAAAATATACATTTATCCTCCTGAGACTATTAGGGTGTAGAGGAGAGGAGACAGAAGACACCAAATATGAAGAGTGCTATTTAATAATGTGACATCAGAAGTAACTGCAATTATATCTTTACTAACTCTCAAATGCAAATAACCCTATGTGGCTCTGAATTCTGGAGCTGTGTGGCTTATCAACAACAGAATAAACAAATCAATAACTTCTGCAGAAACTCAGAGTGTTTTGAAAAAAGGAATCTTGTATTAGTGCCAGGAATGTAGCTTTACAAACAGCCCAAATGCCATGCCCTTTTGTTTGTTAAAGCACATGGTTGGATAAAAATATATTCAGGGCAAGGCTTATATTACATCTTCCCTAGCTCTTTCCTTAGTTGGAGGACCCATATAGTCAACACTTTATATCCACATGGAAACTCTTCTCAAGCTAAGGAATATTGGTCAGATTTGTAGAATTCAAGTTCTCTATGTAGTCCAGTTTCTTATCTGATCCCAAGAACAGGAGAATGTGGTTGGACACTGTTGATGGATATCTTTTATCAAGAGGTGCACTTACCATAAACAAATGAAACTTAAATTTCAGACCTTCCTAGGCAGGACACTTTGTGCAGCCCTGGAAAGGACCCTAACAATGTACATATATTCATACATGTTTGTGAAACATATGTTTGTAAAAAAAAAAAAGTGAGGTACTTAACAATTTTCTTGATTTTGTAATTCTAAATAATGCAAATACTATTATATTCATGTTTTTCTTTTTTCTTTTTTTCCTAGTATTCTTTTATTTTTATTTATTTTTAAGTTTCTATTTAAATTCTGTTAGTTAACATACAGTCTAACATTTGTTTCAGGTGTACAATATAGTGACTCAGCACTTCCATACATTACCTGGTGCTCATCACAAGTGCCCTCCTTAATGCCCATCACCTATTTCACTCATCCCCTCCACTCACCTCCACTCTGGTAACCACCAGTTTGTTCTGTATAGTTAGGAGTCTGGTTCCTGGTTTGTATCTCTCTCTCTTTCTTTCTTTTTTCCTTTGCTCCTTTGTTTTGTTTCTTAAATTCCACATATGAGTGAAATCATATAGTATTTGTTTTTCTCGAACTTACTTCACTTAGCATAACACTCTAGCTCCATCCATGTTGTTGCAAATGGCAAGATTTCATTATTTTTGATGTCTGAGTAATATGCTGTGTGTGTGTGTGTGTGTGTGTGTGTGTGTGTGTGTGTGTGTACATCTTCTTTC
Source organism: Halichoerus grypus (assembly GCF_964656455.1). NCBI lineage: Eukaryota > Metazoa > Chordata > Mammalia > Carnivora > Phocidae > Halichoerus > Halichoerus grypus. The sequence continues at coordinate 125,345,485 of NC_135717.1, forward strand.
TCCATCCATCAGTCAGTGGATACTTGGGCTGTTTCCGTAGTTTGATTATAGATGATGCTGCTGTAAACATCAGGGTGCATTACCCCTTTGACTTAGTATTTTTGTATTCTTTGGGTAAATACCTAGTAGTGTAATTGCTTGAAGGTAGGGTAGTTCTATTTTTTTTTAAATTTTTTCCTTCAATTTTTTATTTAAATTCTTGTTAGTTAACATACAGTGTAATAATGGTTTCAGGACTAGAATTTAGTGATTCACTTATATATAACACCCAGTGCTCATTATAACAACTGCCCTCCTTAATACCCATCACCTATCTAGCCCATCCCCCACCCATCTCCCTCCATCAACCCTCAGTTTGTTCTCAGTCATTAAGAGTCTCTTATGGTTTGGCTCCTGATCTCTCCTCTTGTTTTTCCCTTCCCACATGTTGATCTGTTTTGTTTCCTAAACTCCACATATGAGTGAAATCATATGGTATTTGTCTTTCTCTGACTGACTTACTTCACTTAGCATAATACATTTTAGCTCCATCCACATCTTTGTGAATGGCAAGAGTTCATTCTTTTTGATGGCTGAGAAATATTCCCGTGTGTGTGTGTGTGTGTGTACACACACACCACATCTTCTTTTTTTTTTTTTAAAGATTTTATTTATTTATTTGACAGAGAGACACAGCAAGAGAGGGAACACAAGCAGGGGGAGTAGAAGAGGGAGAAGCAGGCTTCCTGCAGAGCAGGGAGCCCAATGCGGGGCTCGATCCCAGGACCCTGGGATCATGACCTGAGCTGAAGGCAGACGCTTAACGACTGAGCCACCCAGGCGCCCCGCACACCACATCTTCTGTATTGATTCATCAGTCAGTGGACACTCGGGCTCTTTCCATAGTTTGACCATTGTTGATAACGCTGCTATAAACATGGCAGTGCATGTACCCCTTCTAATTTGTATTTTTGTATCCTTTGGGTAAATACCTAGTGGTGCAATTGTTGGATCATAAGGTAGTTCTATTTTTCACTTTTTGAGGAACCTCCATACTGTTTTCCAGAGTAACTGCACCAGTTTGCATTCCCACCAACAGTGTGAGAGGTTACCCATTCTCTACATCCTTGCCAACATTTGTTGTTTCTTGTGTTGTTAATTTTAGCCATTCTCACAGGTGTAAGGTGGTATCTCATCATGGTTTTGATTTGTATTTCCCTGATGATGAGTGATGTTGAACATCTTTTCATGTGTCTGTTGGCCATCTGGATGTCTTCTTTGGAAAAATGTCTACTTATGTTTTCTGCCCTTTTTTAATTGGATTATTCATTTTTGGGGTCTTGAGTTTGATAAGTTCTTTATATATTTTGGATACTAACCTTTATCAGATATGTTATTTGCAAATATCTTCCCCCATTCCATAGGCTGCCTTTTAGTTTTATTGACTCCTTTGCTGTGCAGAAGCTTTTATCTTGATAAAATTCCAATAGTTCATTTTTGCTTTTGTTTCCCTTGCTTCAGGAGCCATATCTAGTAAGAAGTTGCTATGGCCAATGTCAGAGAGGTTACTTCCTTTCTCCTCTAGGATTTTGTTGGATTCCTGTCTCACATTTGTCTTTCATCCGTTTTGAATTGATTTTTGTGTATGGTATCAGGAAGTGGTCCATTTTTATTCTTCTGCATGTTGCTGTCCAGTTTTCCCAACACCATTTGTTGAAGAGACTGTCTTTTTTCATGGACATTATTTCCTGCTTTGTGGAAGATTGGTTGACCATATAGTTGTGGGTCCATTTCTGGGTTTTCTATTCTGTTCCATCGATCTATGTGTCTGTTTTTGTGCCAGTACCATACTGTCTTGATGATGACAGCTTTGTAATAGAGCTTGAAGTCTGGAATTGTGATGCCTCCACCTATGCTTTTCTTTTTCAAGATTGCTTTGGCTATTCAGGGTCTTTTCTGGTTCCATACAAATTTTAGGATTGTTTGTTCTAGGTCTTTGAAAACTGCTGGTGGTAATTTGATAGGTATTGCATTAAATATGTAGATTACTTTGGGTAGTATAGACATTTTAACAATGTTTGTTTTTCGACTCTACAAGCTTGGACTGTTTTTCTATTTCATTGTGTCATCTTCAGTTTCTTTCATCAGTGTTTTAGAGTTTTTGGAATACAGATCTTTTAACCTCTGTGGTTAGGTTTATTCCTAGGTATCTTACAGTTTTTGGTGCAATTGTAAATGGGATTGATTCTCTTGATTTCTCTTTCTGCTTCATTATCGGTCTATAGAATTGCCACTGATTCCTATACATTGATTTTTGTATCCTGCATCTTTATTGAATTCATGTATCAGTTTTAGCGGTTTTTTGGTTGAGTTTTTGAGAGTTTTGTATACAGTATCATGTCATCTGCAGAGTGAAAGTTTTATTTCTACCTGCTGATTTGGATGCCTATATTTCTTTTTGTTGTCTGCTTTCTGTGGCTTTATTTTTCTCACAGAAGAGTCAAAACTGTATTATCCTGAGACACCATAAATCCAGGATATGTTCCTGCTATTGATAAGACCCATGAAATTATCCAAATTACTTCAAATGATGCCATGGAAGAAATGGATAAGGAAAGAAATTCTAGAGATGAAGCCAGGGACCATAGGCAGAACAATAACAGGAGAATCTCTCTCAAGGAGAATACAAGCCTAATCTATAATCTGTTACAAGGGATATTTTAATGCCCACTCAGCAGAATATGACCAAAAAGTAGTGCCTATTGTGGGATTTTTGACACAATGGTCTACCTTTCTTCCACCATTGTATATTTGGTGTGGGGGAAGACAGGTGCGATTAGTTAACAGGCTAATGAAGAGTAAAGAAGCCACATCTGGACCATGAAAAGGACTTTACATCACCCAGAGATCCTGAGTTTTGAGCTAGATGCAGTTCTTAATTTTAATTTTGAGCCAGATGCAAATTCTTAATCAAAATTCGGGATGTTTTCCTTACGAACAGAATAGGTGTGGTCTTCGGGTAGGAAGAAAGGTACACATTTCCCACCCAAAGTATTAAGGGTAAATTTGGTAGTCAGAAAAATGGACTGTGGGAGTAGCTGTTTCTCCCCTAGTCTCACTATGTACTTGCAACTGGGAAGCAGCTACCCAGTTAAGAAACACATTCACTTGCTGTGCTTACGTCTGTATTTGGCTATGTGATTAGTTCTCATTAAATAATATGAACAAAAATTATGGCAATTACTTCTAGGCAAAGAATTTAATAAATTGATTTTCCTCTTGAACATTCCACATCCCCTTGTACTAGTAGATGCCAATATAATGCAAGGTAGAGACAACAATCCAGAAGGAATTGGGAACCCTGAGTCACCCTGTGGAAAAGAGCCACCTTGAATTATTGTATGAGCTAGAAATAAAATTGTATTTCATTTGAGTCCTTTAAAAAAAAATAAGGTGTTAGTAAGATAGTATCTGATATTTAAATGTAATGCCAATAGTGTGCCCTTGGTCTAGGTGATATATTTTTAAAAGATTTTATTTATTTATTTTGAGAGAGACAGAGAGAGACAGAGAGAGAGAGAGAGAGAGAGAGAGAGCGTGAGTGGGGGGAGGGGCAGATGGAGAGGGAGAGAGAGAATCTCAAGCAGACTCCACGCTGTCCATGGAGCCTGACATGGGGCTTGATCTCAGGTTCCTGAGATCATGACCTGAGCCAGAATCAAAAGTCGGATGCTTAACTGACTGAGCCACCCAGGCACCCCTGGTCTAAATGATATTACTCAAGGTATCTCCATTCTGTTTCACCCCTGATTGACCAAATGCCAACTTAAAGGAATCAACAAGTATGAAAACAATACTCCAGTGTTATGTTTTCTAGAAAGAATAAAACTTGTTTTTAACTCACACTAGTAGAAATTTATTTTAATAAATTGCTGTACCTTTCCAAACAGGACATCATCATTTCTAGAAATTATACCTTCCATCTGCGCTATTTCTTAAACTCATCCATGCATGCAATGATATCAAAACTTTCTCAGTTGATTATTATCTATAAGAAATAAATCTGGGGAGAATGATCTCTAGTACATGCTCTGGCATCCCAGGAATATATACAATGTAAGAACTGATCTATAGTCTATCAGGCAATTCAAAAGATTAGAAAATCCTCATCTGAGTTGGAAGCAGGAAAACACCATATTCAGACAATTTCAGGTATCAAATCTGCTCACTTTCTACTACACCATTCTGCTTTCTACCTGTGCTCACTATGGTTTTCTATCCGAAGCATAAATATATAGCCTACACTTACATCAACTGATCTTACATCTGCAGCCTGAGAGCCTAAGGATTCATTCATTCCTTAATTCACCTATTTAAGAAATATTTATTGAGTACATTTCTGAGCCAAGCATTCTTCTAGAAATGGAGCAAGACAAATGCAGGTGCTACTTTTAAAGAACTTAAAATCTGGCAGAATTCTGGTGCCGTTGCAGTTACTACCATGTGAACTGAGATCAGTCCTGAAGAGGCAAGAGTGGTAAATCATCTACCAGGGCTTTCTACCTGGTATGCTCAGAAGACTCCTCATCTAATGAGAGGCATTTGGGGATGGAGGATGAGAAGGTATCTGTCGTTTCAGGTATTACTACTGGGATCATTCTCATTATATAGAATAAACATGCGTTTGTAGCGTGGCCTTCTTGTTTGATGGCATACTAAGTAATCACAACAGAACATATTTTTATAGCATATTGAGTCTTCAGTGTTTCTTAGAATGATAGAGGGATAGATAAGGATGAGTAAGTTTTTGTGTATCTGCATGTATGTGTGCATGGTGGGGTGGTCTGTTCTATCTTCTTTGGTGACTATCTGCTGGTGGTAAAATATTTCCCAGCATGAAGCTGTAGAAAGAATCCTGGACTTGAATTCTGGTTATAGTAAGTTAAATCAAAGATCTGGCACTTATAAATTGTGATCCTTAGCCAATTGCATAAGCTTTTCAGACCTCAAGTTTTTATTCCTCACATAGAGTAAATAATACCTGTGTGACCAAGATTAGATGTCTTTTTTAATTTATGTTTGAAATATGCTGCATATATTACCACCTTGTCTCATTTAAATCTGAAAATTCACTGAGGTCAGGGATTATGATTTTCAAATCATCATTTTCCTTTCTTAAATATTAGTAATGATAACATTTACTTAGTGTTTACTCTGGGGTATGCACTCAATTAACCACTTTATATACTTCACTTATTTAATGTTTACAGTATCCCTAGCCAGTTGTTATGACTTCAAGTTCTACAGAGACTGCTTGATTTTGAAATTTAGCTCTTCTACTTATAAGCTGTAATATTGGAAAAACCACTTAGCCCCTCTAAATCTCAGTTTTCAAATCTAATCATAGGTAGTTGTAAGACTCAGATGAATTAATAAAAGTAAAGTACATAAATATTGCCTGGAGTATAGTAAGTTATTAAATATAAGATAACACTGGTTTCAGATATACCCATTTTTTACCGTTATCACCTCTAACTTGAATTATTATGGTAGTTTTATTACTGTTCATTTTTTGCTCTTTTGCAGAGTTTGAATTTCTGTTCAGTAAATATTATAAGCAACAAACCTTAGCCTCACCTAGATAAGCCTAGCATATGGACTCTCTCCTTTCCTGACCCTCCTCTATGGATAGAGTATACTTACCCACACCATTGATGCTGGACTTATCTATGTGATTTCCTTGGCTAATGGAATATAATATGAAATGATCTGGTGCAAGCCTGTGCCTTAAGTAAAATCACTTGTTTCTGTTTACCTCCCTGGGAATTTCTGGGCCCATGGGAAATGCATGCCCCATATACCTGATATTCTACACACAGACCCCAAGAGTGTGAGATGTATAGAAGATCTTAATTCAATATGCAGGAAGAAGCAGAGCCACTCCAGCTGTCCAGCTAACACAGAGATCTATTAGCAAGTAATTAAGTGCTTACTGTTTGCTACTGAAATTGTGTGTGTTTGTGCCTTATAATATGGTAAAGACTGGCCAGTGTACCCTTTCTCCCCATCAATTTCTTTGCTATAATACTCAAAGTAGTTTAAAAAAAAAAATCCAAAGATACCATTTCCTTCTACTTAGCATCTTTTAATGGCATGCCATTGCATTTAGACTAAAATCAAATTCTTTGTTATAGCTTAAGAAGATTCCTTTTAAGATTTTTAATTTATTTTAAGAGATAAAGAAGAGAACATGAGTGGGGATAGGGGAGCAGAGGAGGAGGGACAAGCAGACTCTGTGCTGAGTGCAGAGCTCAATGGGGGGCTGATCCCATGACCCTGAGTTCATGACCTGAGCTGAAATCAAGAGTCAGATGCTTAACCAGGTGAGCCTCCCAGGTGCCCCCTAGCTTATGAAGATTTTAACTACCTCTCAGATACCATATTCTATTTTTCTATGCATAGGCTATCTGTGCCCTTATTCTTTACGTAGAGCATCACAAGTTCTTTGCCTTCTCGGGGCCTTCTCAGATGTTTTTTTATCTTCCTGAAGGGATATTCCACACTTTTCTTTCCATGTTCCTCACCCTTCAGATCTTGAGTTAAAAATCATCTCCTAATAATGCAGTTTTAATTATATATTTATTCATTTACTTATTTTTTATCTGTCTCTTCTACTATAAATCCTATGAGCTCAACACAAGAACTAGATTTATTTACTATTGATTACCCAGAATTTAGTACAATGCCAAAAGCTTACAAGTACTAACAAATTCTATTGGATAGATTTGTTAAGGAAATTGAGGTAGCTAATGAAATACATTTCATAGGATTATGCAACTGGTAACCAAGTGCAGAACTAAGACTCATACTCAAGTGTATCTTTGTAAAGATCCAGATATTAGGGGGAAATCATAAAAATACATATTTTATCTGTAATACATCTAGCCTTGACTTATTCACAGTTTTGGCAATTCATACCACATGCTGATGAACCAGTGATGGAATTATCCCACAGTAAATTGTGCACAATTATAAGGGTTGTATTTATACTACCTAGAATAATAGGTTTCAACTAGCCGTAAGTACTTTATAAATATTTATTATTAAAAATTCACAATCCAAATATATAGCATTATTTATTTACTTATTTATTTATTATTTATTTATTTATTTAAACAGATACCCTCGAGGTTGTCTATTATACAACTTGATCTACTTTATTTTATTTTTTTATTTTTATTTTTGGACAAAACCTCTTTATTGAAGTATTACATAATACACACTCGGAAAAGGAGCATAACTTAAGTGTTTAGCTTCGTGAATTTTCACAAACTAGGTGTACACCCATGTACCCAGCACCCCACCAGGGCTTCAAGTGGTTTATTTTTTTAAAACTTTAAAAAATTTTGTGGAAACAATTAGGTGTCCAGGGAGGTACTGTGCACCCTTCCTCCAGCCAGTGTTAACATCTTGCATACCTGAAGTACAGCACCAGAATAAGATCACTGTGACCAGTGAAGCACACCAGCCTTATTCAGTCGCATTTTACCAGTTTTATGTGCTTTCATTATGTATGTGTGTTGATGTACCATTGTGTACCAGCAAGGTATGAGTTGCGCTGCATCTTCACTGGCAATCAATATTGTCAGAATATAATTACATCTATTCAACCTTTCTGGTAGGTGTAGAGTGGAATCTTACCACTGTTTTCATTTGTATCACTAAGGACTAATTTTGCCTATTTTATCTTTTTTTTTTTATTAACATGTAATGTATTATTTGTTTCAGGGGTACAGGTCTGTGATTCATCAGTCTTACACAATACACACCAATGTCCATTACCCAGCCACCCCATCCCTCCCACCCTCTCCACTCCAGCAACCCTCAGTTTGTTTCCTGAGATTAAGAGTCTCTTATGGTTTGTTTCCCTCTCTGGTTTAGGCTTGTTTCATTTTTACCTCTTTTCCCCTATGATTCTCTGCCTTGTTTCTCGAATTCCGCATATCTGTGAGATCATATGATAATTATCTTTCTCTGACTTATTTCGCTAAACATAATACCCTCTAGTTCCATCCACGTCATTGCAAATGGCAAGATATCAATTTTTGATGGCTGCATAATATTCCATTGTGTATATATACCACATCTTCTTTATCCATTCATCTGTTGATGGACATCTGGGCTCTTTCCCTAGTTTGGCTATTGTGGACATAGCTGCTATAAACATTGGGGTGCAGGTGCCCCTTCAGATTACACATTTGTATCTCTGGGATAAATAACCAGTAGTGCTGTTGCTGGGTTGTAGGGTAGCTCTGTTTTCAACTTTTTGAGGAACCTCCATACCATTTGCCAGAGTGGCTGCACCAGTTTGCATTCCCATCAATAGTGTAGGAGGGTTCCCCTTTCTCTGCCTCCTCGCCAACATCTGTCCTTTCCTGACTTGTTAATTTTAGCTATTCTGTCTGGTGTGAGGTGATATTTCATTGTGGTTTTGATTTGTATTTCCCTGATGTCGAGTGACGTTGAGGATTTTTTCATGTGTCTATTGGCCATTTGGATGTCTTCTTTGGAGAAATGTCTGTTCATGTCTTCTGCCCATTTCTGGATTGGATTATTTGTTTCTTGGGTGTTGAGTTTGATAAGTTCTTTACAGATTTTGGATACTAGCCCTTTATCTGATATGTCATTTGCAAGTATCTTCTCCCATTCTGTCAGTTGTCTTTTGGTTTTTTTGACTGTTTCCTTTGCTGTGCAAAAGCTTTTTATCTTGATGAAGTCCCAATAGTTCATTTTTGCCCTCTCTTCCCTTGCCTTTGGCGATGTTTCTATGAAGAAGTGGCTGCAGCTGCGGTCGAGGAGGTGGCTGCCTCTGTTCTCAAGGATTTTGATGGACTCCTGTCTCACATTGAGGTCTTTCATCCATTCTGAATCTTTTGTGTGTGTGTGTGTGTGTGTATGGTGTTAGTAAATGGTCCAGTTTCATTCTCTGCATGTGGCTGTCCAATTTTCCCAACACCATTTGTTGAAGAGACTCTCTTTTTTCCACTGGATATTTCCTGCTTTGTCGAAGATTAGTTGACCATAGAGTTGAGGGTCCAATTCTATTCCATTGATCTATATATCTGTTTTTGTTCCAGGACCATACTGTCTTGATAATTACAGCTTTGTAATAGAGCTTGAAGTCTGGGATTGTGATGCTACCAGCTTTGGTTTTCTTTTTCAACATTCCTCTGGCTACTTGGGATCTTTTCTGGTTCCATACAAATTTTATAATTATTTGTTCCATTTCTGTGAAAAAAGTTGATGGTATTTTGATAGGCATTGCATTAAATACGTAGATTGCTCTGGGAAGCATTGACATTTTAACAATATTTGTTCTTCCAGTCCACGAGCATGGAACATTTTTCCATTACAAAGAAATGGACAAAGAGTCTTCCTCAATTTCTTTCATGAGTATTCTGTAGTTTTCTGAATACAGATCCTTTGCCTCTTTGGTTAGATTTATTCCTAGGTATCTTATGGTATTGGGTATAATTGTAAATGGGATTGGCTCCTTAATTTCTCTTTTCTTCTGTCTCGTTGTTGGTGTATAGAAATGCAACTGATTTCCGTGCATTGATTTTATATCCTGCCACTTTGCTGAATTCCTGTATGAGTTCTAGCAGTTTTGGGGTGGAGTCTTTTGGGTTTTCCACATAAAGTATTGTATCATCTACAAAGACTGACAGTTTGACTTTTTCATTGCTGATTTGGATGCCTTTTACTTCTTTTTGTTGTCTGATTGCTGAGGCTAGGACTTCTAGTACTATATTGAACAGCAGTGGTGATAGTGGACATCCCTGCTGTGTTCCTGACCTCAGGGGAAAAGCTTGCAGTTTTCCCCCATTGAGAATGATATTCGCTGTGGGTTTTTCGTAGATAGCTTTTATGATATTGAGGTATGTACCCTATATTCCTACACTGTGAAGAGTTTTAATCAAGAAAGGATGCTGCACTTTGTTGAATGCTTTTTTCTGCATCTACTGAGAGTATTATATAGTTCTTCCTTTCTTTTATGACTGTAGTGTATCACATTGATTGATTTGCGGATTGAATCACCCTTGCAGCCCAGGAATAAATCCCACTTAGTCGTGGTGAATAATCCTTTTAATGTACTGTTGGATCCTATTGGCTAGTATTTTGATGAGAATTTTTGCATCCATGTTCATCAGGAATATTGGTCTGTAGTTCTCCTTTTTGATGGGGTCTTTGTCAAGGTAATGCTGGTCTCATAAAATAAGTCTGGAAGTTTTCCTTCCTTTTCTATTCTTTGAAACAGCTTCAGAAAATAGGTATTAATTCTTCTTTAAAAGTTTGGTAGAATTCCTCTGGGAAGCCATCTGGTCCTGGGCTCTTGTTTGTTGGGAGATTTTTGAATACTGCTTAAATTTCCTTAGTGGTTATGGGTCTCTTCAGGTCTTCTATTTCTTCCTGGTTCAGTTTTGGTAGTTGATACATCTCTAGGAATGCATCCATTTCTTCCAGATTGTCTAATTTATTGGCATATAGTTGCTCATAATATGTTCTTATAATTGTATTTCTTTGGTGTTGGTTGTGATCTCTCCTCTTACATTCATGATTTTATTTATTTGGGTCCTTTCTCTTTTCTTTTTGTAAGTCTGGCCAGGGATTTATCAATCTTATTAATTCTTTCAAAGAACCAGTTCCTAGTTCTGTTGATCTGTTCTACTGTTCTTTTGGTTTCTATTTCATTGATTTCTGCTCTGATCTTTATTATTTCTCTTCTCCTGCTGGGTTTAGGCTTTATTTGCTGTTCTTTCTCCAGCTCCTTTAGGTGTAGGGTAACCTGATCTACTTTAGTAGACATCTCTGATAAATATTTTATGTATCTAAATTTCAGTTCTTTAAAAATATTTCATATTTTGTATTTTACATTAATTTTATTTTTTAATTGCTATCACATCTTTGTATCAGTAGGAATAGGTTAGATTGTTCTATATTAAGCCATAATCTTAAAATAGTAAAGAACTACAACAACAAATATTTGTTTCCTACTATTTGTCTGTCATTGGTTAGCTTAGGCTCTGTTCCATATTTCCTTTTCTGCAGAACCCAACACAAATGAGTAGTTTCCTTCTGGAATTTTGTTGTCATTGCAGAGGAAACCTAAAAGGTGATTTGAGCTAGCCTTTAAATCTCCTGCTCAAGACACATGTCACTTCCACTCCTGTTTCACTGGTCAAATCAAGTCATTTTATGCAGTCTGAAGTCATTGGGACAAGTATGATTCTTACTGAGGGAGTGGCATTGCATGTGGGCAAAACTAAAAGTGACACTTTGCCACCTGTTTTGAAATGTCTTAAATATAGCTGGAAGTTATTAAAATCCAAAAGCCTATGATCTTTTCTTGGACCTACCATTCAAGGAAAAATGATAATTTCTAAGCAGTTGCCTTTCCCAGAAGTTGAATTAACATTCTTAATGTTTCAGAAAAGTGAGAGGCAGTTAGATTCAAATAAAAGAAAAATTTAACATTAAGTCATTGTACTTGGTCATACTTTTTTCTGCATGAAGATAAGTTTCGATAGAAAAATCACACTGTGGTCCATTAGATTTTTAAAAATGGGAAAAAAAATAACACAGATTTCTTACTATGCATAAAGATCTATATATACATATTTTAATCCTTAATATCTTTTTTTTAATCCTTAATATAATCTTTGATATAGGTATTTTAATTATCATTCTGTTAAGGGAATTGAAGCCTAAAAAGATTGAATGAGGTGCCCTATGGCACATAGCTGATAGTGACTATCATGGATTAAAAATTCATACAACTTTGCTTTCAAAAACCTACATTTTCCATTTGCATCATGCAGTTTTACTTTCCATTTGTACTATCAAAAATGGTATTGGTGTGTATTTGAAACATGAAAATGAGATGATACATCTGGAAATGGTACTTATATCTCTGTTCTTGAATTGTTTATACTGAGTCTAGAGTAGCTTTTTTTTCCATCAGTCCTTCACTCCTGATAAATGTGCATGCACCTCTGCAAATAACTTGATAAATCTTAAGATTTGATAGAAGGGTGCCTGGGTGGCTCAGTCAGTTAAGTGGACGGCTCTTGATTTCAACTCAGGTCATGATCTCACAGTCTTGGGATTAAGCCATGCACTGGGCTCTGCACTCAGCTGGGAGTCTACTTCAGGATTCTCTCTCTCCCTCTCCCACTGCCCCACTCCCTGCCCACATGCTTGCACTCTCTCTCTCTCAAATAAATAAATAAATCTTTAAAAAAATATTTGATAGACTTGCACACAATGTTCAGACCACGTATCGTGTGTAATTGATCCTAGAAAGTAATATGTTTAAAACCTAATTCTTGAACTTGTGTGGGTTTAGGTCCTTGGGACACAATGAGGCTGGAAAAAAATAAATTGAGTATAAAAATCCCCTAACATGTACAAAAAGTGATGTTATGTAGTTATTAAGAGCACTTTCTGGCATCAGACTGATTGAGTAGTATCTCCCAGTCCTGCTGCAAGTTATTTAACATATTTGAAATTTTATATTCATATCTGAAAAATGAGGATAATAGAAACACTTTATTTAAATGTTTATTCTGAGGATTAAATAAGATAATGCTAGGGGCGCCTGGGTGGCTCAGTTGGTTAAGCATCTGCCTTTAGCTCAGGTCATGGTCCCAGGGTCCTGGGATCGAGTCCCATGTCGGGCTCCCTGCTCAACAGGTAGTCTGCTTCTCCTCTCCCTCTGCCTGCCACTCTGCCTACTTGTGCTCTCTCTCTCTCTCTATCAAATAAATAAAATCTTTTTAAAAAAGATAATGCTCTTAAAGTGCTCATAAGTAGTGTTTACAAAGTACATTCTTTCAACAACAAAAGACTTACATTTTGATCTTATATAATGATTATATATATCCACTTCCATGGTCTGAATGTGGTCCCCCAAAATTCATGTGCTGAAATTCTAATACCCAATGTGATGGTGTTAGAAGGTGGGGCCTTTGTAAGGTGATTAGGTCAGAAGAGTAAGCCTTTATGAATAGGGTTAGTATCCTTAAAAAGACTCTCTGGGATACAACTAGAAGTCTGCAAACCAGTAGAGTGCACTCATTGGACCATCCTGGCACCCTGATAGCAACTTCTAGCCTCAAGAACCGTGACAATAAATTTCTGTTGTTTATAAGCCACTCAGTCTGTGCTGTTCTTTTTAGCAGCCTGAATAGACTAAAATATCCACCATGCCCAAACAGTAGTCTTTAGAAACAATATATAAAAAAATAAATAATAATATATTCAGTGCTAGAATCTTAGCTTAAATAAAATAGAAAATGATCTGTAAACATTATTATTTTATACTGATTCTTGTATCAAAAATTGGATATTGGAAGCCACTTAGGAAGAAGGATGATGTTGCTACTAATATCAAGAGCCAGAGGGTGATTAAGGTTAGTGTTGCATGTGTATTTCCTAAAATAACATATTATTAAAAATCAAGAATAATGATAAATGATAAAATTTCAGGTAAATGTTTCTGGTTTAACCTAGAATGAATTTCAAGGAAGTAGGTTTCATAAATAATGATGTAGATGAGGGGCCATCAGTTTATTAATTCACAGTGGTGACATTAACATGGATTAAAGTTTTCTTTTAAAGAACAGTAATAAGGATCCTCCCCCCAAAGTTTCCAAAGTTTCCAAGGTTATCAAGATGTAGACATAGAGAATTCTGAAGCTAGGAAATTGGTAGTCTAAGAAGAATGAGAAATGTTGGGATTGAATGACATAAGAAAACGGTGACTGGCAAAATAGAATCTCAGTTATATTATTGGTCAACCAGTTAGTCTACACCTGGTTCTGACCAGCTAGTCTGTCTTTGGTTGTAAATCAAAGGAATTCACATATTCTTGTCTAAAAATGGTATTTACTTTCCTAGAAAGCATGGAAAGCTAACCATGGCACAGTATCCAGGTAGCTTCAGTCAAGTTATTTCTTCAGTAGAATAACATACTAGATTGCTGTCGTGTCCAGATTACACACTTCTTTTTAATTTTTTTATGTGGGTATAGTTGACACACAATGTTACAGTAGTTTCAGGTGTACAATAGTGATTGATTTCTCTATTTGTTATGCTGTGATCACCACTTCTTTATTCTACATGATTCAACTTCTCACTCTTCAGCTGCCAGCTTCTTTCCCTTAGGTGGTTTATCATGTGTTAGAATTTGTTAGCACAATTAGACATAGACTTTTCTTGTCAGGAATATGATCATCATGGGGAAACGTGTGGCTCAGAGCCTCATGTGAGGGAAAATCAGTGCTACATCTGGGTGCTGAATACTAACTTTCTTATATTTGTCTAGGCTAGTAGTAATTGAAAATAGATCATGGTGTTCATGGATCATGGTTCAGCTGAGTAGAATTTCCGTCAAGGCTTGTGTTTGGGGAGTGCTGAAAAAGTTGTGTTAGGCATGAGAACATCCTCTAAGTAGAATGTAGTAAGACAAGCACTTTAGACCCAACTTAGTGGTCTTAATCCTCTTACAATTCCTTTTTCAATAACCTTACCTCTGCCCATCAAAAGTAGGGCTACTTTCTACTTTTTTCCTCTTCTAGGTTTCTTTCATCAGGTGATGTATATTTCTCATATTCACTTACTACTAAGATTTAGGAGGACTAATTTGGTCATTGGTGCAAATGAGATTTATATTAAAAGTCAGATAGATTAGGGGCACTTGAAGGTTCAGTTAGTTAAATATCCAACTCCTGATTTCCACTCAGGTCATGATCTCAGGCTTGTGAGATCGAGCCCTGTGTAGGGCTCTGCACTGGGCACAGAGTCTGCTTGAGATTCTCTCTCTCTCTCTCCCCGTCCCCCTGCTTGTGTGCCCTCTCTATCTCTCTAATATAAATATGTAAATAAATAGATAGATAAATTCCTTTTTTTAAAGATTTTATTTTTTGACAGAGAGAGAGACAGTGAGAGAGGGAACACGAGGGGGAGTGGGAGAGGGAGAAGCAGGCTTCCCATGGAGCAGGGAGCCCAATATGAGCAGGACCCTGGGATCATGACCTGAGCCAAAGGCAGACACAATGACTGGGCCACCCAGGTGCCCCAATAAATTCTTTTTTAAAAAGTCAGATATATTAGAACGAGAAAATTTTATGTATACACATATCTATGATA
The DNA here is from genome assembly GCF_964656455.1 of Halichoerus grypus. NCBI lineage: Eukaryota > Metazoa > Chordata > Mammalia > Carnivora > Phocidae > Halichoerus > Halichoerus grypus. The sequence continues at coordinate 125,360,674 of NC_135717.1, forward strand.
TGTATATGTATATGTGTGTGTTAACATATGTGTGGTTCTAGGTTTGGTTCATTACCTTAAAAAACTAATTTTTTAATCAAAGCAGGTGTTCCATATAAAAACATTGTTAATATGATTCCTATTTCTTTCCCTTTTTTTTTTAGATTTTATTTATTTATTTAAGAGAGAGAGAGAGCATGAGCAGTGGGGAGGGGCAGAGGGAGAGGGAGAAGCAGGCTTCCAGCTGAGCAGGGAGCCCCATGTGGGCCTCGATCCCAGGACTCTGGGATCATGACCTGAGCCAAAGGCAGACAGACGCGTCACCAACTGACCCACCTAGGCACCTCTGATTCCCATTTCTTTTAGAATGAAATATATTTGCAATATATTTTTGTGAAAATTCCTAATTTAGATACATATCACAGAAGAAACTTCAGCAGGGCTCTCTTAATTACTAGTCCCATTCAGTTGGTCTATTTGATAAGCTGTCAACCATTGGATCCATTTATTTAAATGTTTTAGACATTGAAATAAATAATATTAAAGTTTTCATCAGATTCTATGAATGACATGTGCTAGATTATAGTATTGTCAAAATATTTACTGTTCATTCTATTTGGACCTTCCCTATAGGAGAATTATATTTACAGGTTCATAGATATGAGACTTTGATAGACTTAAATAGACCAACTTTGAACATGAATGTGTGGGCAAGTGTCATGTGAAAATTCCAAGTGGAAGCCTTAAGAGTATTGCATGGTATCACGCTGTCTCTTCCTTCAGTTATGAACCTGACAATATTCTAGATATGGGCTGTTCTGTCAGCCTAGCTCTGGAGTGAAGTGGTTATTGAACAGACTTAGCAAAAGTAAATATTGTATAAGCCATCAAGATTTGGTGCTCAGTGTTTTTTTTAACCATAGCAAAACTTAGCCTAAGATTTATGAAGAAATATTTCCCAAAATAATGTAATACAAAGATGTAATTCAGTTGTTTAGGTTATATAAGCACACGGGCACTAGGGATACAGCAAATACAGGAATTGCGTTAATGCTAATGTCATGGAATATAGTAACAGAAATTACTGTTAGACATAAAATTAATGTCTAGTATTTACAGCTCTGGCTTTTCATACAATACAATGGGAAGGTACCTTGGTACATTTCCAAAGGCTAATTTTAAATATATGTTAGTGTTAAAATACAGCCTTTCATACAGTAGTCTGAACTGCAAGAAAAAAATAACAATACACACAAAACATATGCAGAGGAACAGTGATTTTTTTTTATGAGTAAAAACATTTCGAAACAGTCTAATGTTCAAAAGTAAAAGATTGGTAACATCATCACCTATAAAATGAAATTTTATGCAGCTATTAAAATAATATTGTGGAGGAATATTTAATGGTATAAATATTTTTGACAAAGAGAAAAAAGCAAGATAGAATTGTAAATAATGCATAACTTCAATTCTTTTAAATCATAATAAACATGTACACAAAGACTGGAAAGAAATGAATCAACATTTAACAGTGGTTATTAGTACATAATATAACTTTTAAAATTAACATACATTACTCTTAGACCTGGAACATTGTTATGAAGTTCATTAAAAATAAAACAAAGGGGAAATAGGGTAAGACTGCATCTTTTTTATACACAAAAAATTTCAAAAAGTGCTATGTGAGTGGGGAAAGCTTTTTCCTTGGCTTTCCCTGCACCATTTGTCTATCTCTGAAGTGCTAGGTGTTACATCACCTCATCTTGACATGTTATTTTAATTCCATTTTCACTGGTCTTAAAGTTGGACTAGTTGTGTTGTTAAATCAAAAAAATCCTAAATCTTTAAAGTCAGACTAAATGCAAGTCTCTTTACTACATTATCGCTATTTCTTTTCCCAACTATTGTAGAGGTAGAGAATTCATGGTAATTAAATATTATTTTGTCATTAATTCCAGCTGGGACTGCTGATAATTATGTCCCAATATGATTTCCTCTAAGATATCTCACAGGCCATTGATAAACAGCTGAGAAAAAAAAAAAAATCAAGGGATTAGCAGTAATTATTGCAAAGTGGTTTGCTATTAAATTAATTGAATAAAAAGTAATTGGATTATGTATGATCTTCAACAGCTATTAGAGTTTAAACTTTAATTAAATTGTCATAGTCCTCATTCAAAAATGAATGTTTAAACATAAACTATTTTTAAACAACAAGAAGAGCAGAATACTAATCAGGACAGCCTATACTGCCAACCTTAAGTTGAAAGCTCTATCAGACTGATTACCAACCAATTTCCACACATTAAACTTATCGGCAAAAAAGTGTTGAGATACAGTAATCATTTAGAGGCTTTTCAAATATTATTACTTGATAGGAAGTCAATTAGCATCGACTAAGAAAACTCATTCTTAAACAATTAGCTTAGTTGTATGCATTAAAGAAAACCTAGGCTTTTAATTTTGCCTGGAAGCTGTTAAGAGTCAGAATTCCCCAGCTAAGTCCAAAATGACAACTTATCAACTATTTCTGTATCTACCATGAAAACCATTTTAAACATATTGATAACAACTTTTCATGCCCAGCTCACTCTATTAGTGTTCTAAAGTAAAAATAAATTAAAAAAATATTGTATATGAAATACTGTTTATATATATTTACATACAGATATGCATGCACACATATATTCATGCATAGATACATGCAGATAGCTACACATACATATCATCTGGGACATCTTTCAGGTAGCTACTTAAAGGCTGTAAGGTAAGGTAAAGGTGAAGGGAAGACAAGCTGTTACTTTTTGCTTTTCTAGTTCTGCCCTTCACAAAGATGGTAAAAATAAGAAATTGCTTCATTCAAACATACAAATTTTCAGTGAGAACTAAAGGTGAGAATTTGAATTTTCCGACTTTAAGATTTTTTTTTAATACAATATCTGAACTATCTTCAGAGAAACTTCCTTTTTTAATCTTTTTGAGGAATGCTTGATGAAATGACTCTCAATATGTACTACTTTGGATTTCTAAAAATATTTTTAATTTTTTTTTACTTTCAAACCAAAGGCTTTCTAGAACTCCCTATGGTAGATTTGGATGATTTGACTTTTATATTAGTATTTTAAATATAGTTTTTACAGTTTTAATCTTTTATCAAAAATTTATCTTACCTATTTCAAGAACATTTAACTTCTATTTTTAAAGGACATCAAACAAAATTAAGAAACTACATTTCATTTTTGAGTGCCATTTTATGCAGTGTATGTTATATGCTCTATTTCATTCATTTCTCAAAAAAAAAAATACTGTGAGAAACTTATTTGCTTTTAAAAAGTGGTAACTGCAGTGCAGAAGGTCTCAATACTTTGTTTAAGGTCACACAGTTAGTAGATGCTAGAACAGAGTGTAAGACTCAGAACCCTGCTCATTACACTATCCATGAAAGACATGAGGATGCCCCAAGCCTAACATGGAGTGGGATGAAGAATGAGGGGGGAAGAGGTTGAAAAATCTTCTTTTCTTTAATTAGTTCCCCACAGGCAGTTCTCTACCTCAAAGCAAATCCACTGGATTGACCCTTCCCACACTCCTTGATCCTAAACTTAATTTAGAAAGATTGACAGTTCTGTGTTTAAAATTAACTTGTCACATAATTTAGGATACCTGGCAGCAAGGTTAATGCCACTGGTTAAATAAAACTAATTCTAAAAGCCACTTATGTGAATATTTAAAATAATGCTGTCAAATAAATATTTTTAAATACAATAACAGAAAAAAAATGTCAAGTAGTGTGTAATCATTTTGTTATCCTGAGAGCAAATGAAGTTTTCACTGGTCATTATTAAGGCATTACTGAATATTCAGGAAATAAAATGTCAGTAAGCATATGTATAATATCAGGTTACCCTTAGGTACATACAAATCACACTCATAATCAGTTTTATTCATTCATTAGTTCAGTACATTTTTATTAGCCAATTGCTTTGTGTCAGGCAGTGACCAAGGCACTGGAAATACAAGGGTGCCTGTGTACAGAATCTGATCTTGAGGAACTCATAGATGAAAAAAGATTCATGTCATCAAGTAAAATAAGAAAAAGAGAGGGAGGTAAACCATAAGAGACTTTTAAATATAGGGAACAAACTCTAAGGGTTGCTGGAGGGGAGGTGGTGGGGGAATGGGGTAACTGGGTAACGGGCATTAAGGAGGGCACTTGATGTAATGAGCACTGGATATGTTATATGCAACTGATGAATACTAAATTCTACCCCTGAAATGAACAATACACTATATAATAAGTAAATTGAATTTAAATTAAAAAAAAGATTCATGTTATCAAATCCTTGTAAGTTACTATGACAAATGCTCTAAGAGTGCTAGAATCAGAAACTTATGGTATCTGAGAAAGGAAATAGACTAAATGAACTTGAATAGACATTTTCCAAAGAAAACATGCAAATGGCCAAAAGGTATATGAAAAGATGCTTAATCTCACTATTTGTTAAGGGAATGCAAATCAAAGCCATGGTAATGTATTACCTTACACCTGTTAGGATGACCATTTGAAAAAGAGAGACAGAGCACAAGTATTGGTGAGGATGTGGAGGAAAGAGAACACTTGTTCTCTGGGAATGCAAAATGGTCCAGCCATTGTGGAAAATAGTATGGAGGTTCCTCAAAAAATTAAAAATAGAACTACCATATGATCCAGCATATAATCCATCTGGTTATGTTCAAAATCATTGAAATCAGGATCTTGAAGAGATAACTGCACTCCCATGTCCACTGCTGTATTAATGACAATAGCCAACATATGGAAATAATCTAAATATTGATGGATGAAATAAAGAGAATGTGATATATAAATGCAATGAAATGTTATTTGGCTTTAAAAAATAAAGAAACCTTGTCATTTGCAACAACATGGATGAACCTGAAGGATATTTTGCTAAGTAAATCAATCACAGAAGCCAAATACTGCATGATTTCACTTACATGAGGTATTTAAAATAGTCAAACTCACTGTCAAGCAGAAAGTAGAATGGTTAGTTATGCTGTGCATTTTTTTTTATTGGTGTACCATGTTTAATTTGCCCCTGATATCCTTGGAGTTTTTCTGAGAAATGGAGCAGTAATACAGCATCAGCTTATTAAAATACGTTTTAAGCCTTTAAAAAAAAATGGTGGTTGCCAGGGGCTGGGGAGAGGAGGAAATGGGAAGTGCTCTTCAGTGCCTTGTAGTTTTCTTCATAATCTCCTTGCTTTCGTTTGGTGAGTTTCTTGGATTGGTAGGTTTGTAGTTGTCATGAATTCTGGAGAAAATGGTTATTATTTCTTTAAATTTTTTCACCACTTCCTCCCTCTGAGGACTCCGATTCACAAATATTTGGCCACTTTCTGTTATCCCACACATCACTGAAACTCTTTTCATTTTTTTCTAAAACATTCTCTTTCTCTCTGTGTTATTTTGGGTAGTGTTTATTGCTATGTTTTCAGCATCACTACTAATCTTTTATTCTGTAATGTCTAATATCTCAATTTTATACAGTATATTTTTCATGTAACATGCTGTTTTATAGAAATTAAATTTGGATTTTTTTTATATCTTCCATGTCTTTACATGTTCAAAATATATTCTAGTTTCTCAAAAACGTGGAATACAGGGCGTGCCTGGGTGGCTCAGTACATTGAGCGACCAACTCTTGGTTTTGGCTCAGGTCATGATCTCATGGGTCATGGCACTGAGCCATATGTTGGGCTCCCCGCTCAGCGGGGAGTCTGCTTGAAGATTCTTTTTCCCCACTTGTGCCTGTATGCACTCTTTCTCTCTCTCTCTCAAAATAAACCAATAAATCTTTCAAAAAAATGTGGAATACAGTTATCAAACTGTTCTATAGTGTCCCTGTCCATAAATTCTATCATCTGTTTCATTTTTTGGTCAGTTTCAACTGTCATTTCTCCTTATTATGAAATAATGAAGTTTTCCAGTCTGGCTGATGGAACCTGGTAATGTTCTCATTGCTCTGTGAACTTCAGACACTGTTCCTTTCAATTTTTCTTCATGGGGTTCTTTCTCTGTCTTCTAATAGTTTCTTCACATTCATGCACTGAACATTACTCAACTGAATACTTGAGAAGGACTCTTTGAAGATCTCTAGATTTTTTTCTATCTGTATAAGTTGCTCTTCTCTGGTACTCTTACAACCAAATCTTCCCTCTGTCCTAAAGGACACTGTTTCCATCCTCCAAAGTTGTCTGCTATACAAACCCATTTGAAAAGAAAATCCAGAACAAAAGCCAATACAAGGTGTGCAGAAATAGGAGAGATCCATGGAGAATTGTATCTTACCATCAGACCACCATTCTGAGCCAGGCCACCACTGTTTCTCACTTGGACTGTCCTAACTGCCCTGTAAATTATCTCTACATCCGTCTTTCCCATTCCAATTCTTTTTGCATATGGAAGCTAGCATGAACTTTTTAAAATGTGGCTTCATATTTTTTATAAAGTCTTGGTAGATTCTCAACTGTATATAAAATGAATCAACTTACTAATCATGAGGCCTCTTTATGAGCTGACACCTCTATGTTTTCCAAATCTACTCTTACCTCTCCCATTTTATACTTTTCAGTTGCAATGTCCTTTATAAAGAATTCTGAATATTCCAAGTATTCCCCACATTAGGGCCTTCATACATGCCACTGCATCTACCTAGAGAGCTCTTTCCCCAATATGACTATATCCTTCATATCATTTTGATCTCTAGTTATTAATATTCTCCTTTAAAAAGAGCCAACTCTGACTGTTGTTGCTATAATCATTACCACCCCTCTATTCAATATTTTTAACCATCTGTTTCCCTGATTGCATGCATTTATTTATTTATTTATTTATTTATTTAGATTTTGTCCACCTCCACTTATAATCTATAAACACGTGGGAAGGACTCATGTCAATATTATTCAGAGCTTATCACAGGTGATGATGCTTGATATTTCTTAAATACATTGATAAGTATTTAAAGGTCCTAGTTAAATTATGTTGTAATTATTTGTATATGGGATTTTCCCCATAGTTCTCAATAGTGCACTATTGAATTGTATGAGCTATACTTTATCCATCTTCATAGTCTCTGCTGATTTGCCTGACCTAAAATGTTGTGTTCAATAGTGACTTTGAATGTGATAAAACAGATAAAGTCATTTATTCTGTTCTAGGTCCTGCAAATACAGCACTGAACAAAAAAGGAAATGTTTCTTCTTCCTTTGGGTTTACTACTTAGTGTATGGAAACAAATTCTAAATAACAAATATTTGATATTTATGCTGATGATAAGTACTATTTTTTAAAAGTGGGACTTGATAAGGAGACATAAATGATGGTGAGTGGCTAATATTTGATTTAGAATGGTCAGGAAGAGCTTTTTGGATAAAATAACATTAAGTAAAATTATATAATTTCAGAGGGAACAACACGTTTTTCTTGTATTAGGCAGCCCTGGACATAAAATGGTGCACCCATAACTCATAAACATGACACAAACAGTGGCAGTCCACCTAGCACCAGGAAAACAATATTTTTAGGTCATGTATTGCTCTAAATAGAAAAAAAATTTACTGGTATTATACCTTTAACTACAAGGGTTTTTTGACTTTTTATGAGAATTTTCATTTCTTTGTATAGTCTTTAAATTGTACTCATGTATATGTTCTCTATCAGTATAGAATGTAATTTCTCAGACTTTTACAAACTGTATGCATGTATATAAAATGAAAGATGGAATGATTCTGAACTATTAGGTTATTGGAATGTGTTAGTCTATATTGTACATACAGGAAAGTCAAGTTTTTGATGTGGATTTCTCAACTGCATAGAAAGCAAACTCTTCCAAGTGTATTAGGAAAAAGCATTGATTAACCACATGCTGTATCACATGATTTAACACACATAGTAAGTGATTTATATGGAAAATCAAAGTCATATTTAGTTACCATTTTTTCTCCCCCTGTAGGTAAAATAAAACCAGAGGGTAAGATGTGACATGAGATTTGTTTCAGGCATAAGACACTGAATAACAAGGTGGAGTTTTTAAGTTTTGTAGATGTTGAAAATGGGGATGGAAATGAAAGTGCTGAGGCAACTTTTACTCCAAAAGTGCATCCCTAATAAAATTTACAGGGTTCAATAAAATTTCTATGGTGTCTTAGCTCATGTCAATCTTCTCATGTAACTGTTGGGATTTAAATGGACCAAGAAATTGAAAAGAGTGACAATTTTTAAAATTACAGTATGGTATTTAGTAATCAAAATATTTCTAGAAAAAACTTTGGGGAAATTTGTGATAAAGATGTTTTTCAGAGATGGTGTTTTTATTGTGGTGAGAACATTTCACGTGGAATATATCCTCTTAAATTTGTAAGTGGCAATAAGATATTGTTAAATTCAGCACTATGTTGTACAGCACATCTCTAGAATTTATTCATCTTGCATAACTGGAACTTCATACTTATTGGTCAACAACTTCACATTTCCTCTTTTAGAACCATCATTCTACTCTCTGCATTTATGAGTTTGATTATTTTAGATACCGCATATATGTAGTTTCTTAAAATATTTGCACTTCTGTGACTGGCTTATTGCACTTAGTATAATGTCCTCCATGGTTCATCCATGTTGTTGCAAATGACGAGATTTACCTTTTCTAGGGCTGAAAAATGTTCCATTGTATGTACCACATTCTCTTTCTCTATTCATCTGTCAATGGACTTTTAGGTTTCTTTCTATCTTCAATTATAGATAATGCTTCAATGAACATGGAAATGCAGATATATCTTCAACATCCTGATTTCATTTATTTCAGATATACCCAGAAGTAAGGTTGCTAGATCATGTGATGGTTCTATTTTTAATTTTTTGAGGAACTTCTGTACTGTTTTCCATCCTGGCTACACCATTTTGCATTCTCACTAACAGTGTACAAGTGTTCTAGTTTCCCTACATCCTCTCTAATAGTTGTTATTTTTTTAATTATAGCCATCCATAAATATGAGGTAATGTTTCATTGTGGTTTTGATTTGCAAAAATCAGCATAGACTTTGGGCACTAAACTCAAAGACTAAAAATACTGATCTAAAGGTGGAATTTTAAGAATAAAAGATCTTTGCAGTATTTATAAAAATGAATGCATTTTTGCAGGAGAGTTCAGAATCTCAAATTAGGACTCAGTATTTCCTTTTTGGATATATTTAGTATGTTTGCTTTTATATATATTTGAAGCAAGCATATATACATGAAGCAAAATTCTTTTTTTAAAATTTTATTTTATTGTGTAATGTTAGTCACCATACAATACATCATTAGTTTTTGATGTAGTGATCCACGATCCATTGTTTTCGTATAACACCCAGTGCTCCATGCAGTACGTGCCCTCCTTAATAACCATCACCAGGCTAACCCATCCCCCCACACCCCTCCCCTCTAAAACCCTGTTTGTTTCTCAGAGTCCATAGTCTTTCATGGTTCATCTCTCCCTCTGATTCCCCCCTTCATTTTTCCCTTCCTTCTCCTAATGTCCTCCATGCTATTCCTTATGTTCCACAAATAAGTGAAACCGTATGATAATTGACTTTCTCTGCTTGACTTATTTCACTATGAAGTAAAATTCTATTACCATCTGTAACTATCCCTTTAAATCCTATTGTTATTTACATACCTGATTTATCACCTTATAAACCTTTAACTAAGGTTTTCATGGTGATGAAACTTGTTTTAAAACTAGTAGATGGTTGCTTTAGATAGTCTGTTCATGAAAATCTTTGGTCATTTTTCTGAGACAAAACTAGTTTTGAAATGGTCTTGTATTTTTCAGAAATGTTTTGCTCCACAAAGAATATATATCTATGGAAGAACTTTATCCAACCTATGATTATTCTTGCTGTTTCTCAAATTTTGGTAATTGTATTGTGTATCAAATATCACACCATGATATACTGATCCCCAGGTCTGTGCAATCAGAAACTTCAGCAAAATTTCTCAAGCAATACAAACTATTTCTTATACAAATGTTGAGTATTTTTTTGCTTTATCTTAATTACTATTGGAATATCACATTTGTACATTTGCCATACACACATACATCAGTGACCAAGACAGAGGCTGTGCAAATCATCTGTATGTTTGTTACCCCCATTTTAAAAGATTCTTGCCTACTATACATACACACACATTTAAAAAAATATTTTCAAAAAAACATTTCTAAAATGAATTGTTTCTTAATCAAATTTTAATTAAATTATTAAGACATATAACTATTGAACGAAAATAACTGTACTTTAAATTTGTAGCTTATGGTAATACTATGCTCACATACACACACAAACTGATTTGGATAGTTAAGAAAATGATATACAAATGCAATGACTAAGCAAATCTCTTGTAACACTTGACAGAATTCATGAGAAAGTCTGCCTTTAGTTAGAAGAGGTGTCAAACAGTGGTTCTTGGAATAGTATTATAACTATTACTGGAATTTTTATCTTTAATATTAAAATAAATTAATATTTTATTTTTGTGTTATTCAGAGTATCTAGTAAGTCACAGTTATAATATGAAACTTCAAGAATGAGACCAAGGTTTATGTAGCAAAATTTTTGAATGAGAATTTAAAGGTAAAATAATTCCTTTTAGGAAAATGTTTGATTGTAAAGTCATGATTTTCAGTTGCTAGGACCATTCAGTTCATGTGGAGTCATAGTAACAGGGTCTAAGATAAAAAGAAAATTAGATTACGTTTATCACGTGTTAATTAATCATATGATAAGAAGTAGGCCAGTGAGGTGAGAGAACAGAACAAGAGTTCGTTATATATCACAAAAAAAGAATGTGAAAAGTCAGTACATATTTGGAATCCAAATTAAATATTCATGGCTTAGATTCATTACTATGTTTTTGGTGTGCTAGTAAATATTTTGATGTAATTGAATCATTGGCATGTATTATGGTGTGGCTATTGTTTCACTTTGTTTTGTTTTGGTTTTAGAAATATATTGAACTACCTGAAAAAAAAATAGAAATTTATTCAACAGGCTTGCCAGATGTTTTATGGGCACTGTGAGCAATTTTCTAACATTCTACACTTGGAAGAAAATTTTGCTTTATTAAATTTCCTTCAAATTACATCACACTTAAAAAAAATCGTTCCAAATCATCAGACTGAAAGTGAACTTGTTGCACACAGCTTGGATTGAAATATTTAAAATTTTAGTTAAAATGTAAACCGCAACATTGTCAGCCAGTATTTAACTGCTTTAAAAAAATACACATTTTTATAAGTGTAAATGACAGTCTGAGGGGCATATTCACTCTACATCAATTATGTATGTAAAACATGTTAATATTTAGATCCAAGAAAATGAATTTTGTGTCATGTGTGTGACTGCGTATATTCAATAAAAACAAATTGAACAAATTTCTACAGTCAATAAGGATTATATACATTAAACACTGACATTTTATACCACATGATATTACATTAGTCTACAATTAAATATTGTTCCATCTCATATTCATGAAGGACTACTTTGTAAGGTAACCACACTCTTGTATGTTTTTTAAAGTATAGGAATAGATGAAATGTTTACTTGTGAGATCTAGGTGGGAAAATTTTCAAATAGTAATTAAATCTTGTCCTAACTTTATAATATTCTTGTTAATAAAAATAACAGGTGTTGATATATTCAGTGGGAAATGTATTTTGTGGTTACTATATCATAAATTAAGGAAGGAAGGAGGGAAACAAAACAAAACAGAGGAATCAACTAAAGAAACAAGGGTATTCTAAATATATTAGTGCCCAAATGTGGGAACTTAGTAAAATCACCCTCGGGTACTATACATTACTGACGTGCAATTTTCCAATTCATTAGAATGTTTCTGATTTCAGAGACTTCAAGCCCTCTCTTTATGTCTCTCTACCAGTGACTGGATTGACTGATAATCTTTTCTTCTGAACCCTCTTTTAGGATTTTGAAGCATTTTAGTTTTGAGGAGTTCCTTTTTGGGAAGAATATAAGATGTAAGAGAGACCAAAAGGGATTGTGCTGACAGTAGCAGAAAAGAAGAGGTAAGTACCCATTTAAATATTTTGCCTTCAACTGACTTTGAGTACAAATTCTATATAGTTCAAATAGTATTTGATGAGGTATTAAGAACTTTTTGTGCACAAGTTATGCTAAAGCATGAGCCCTAAGAATATGCAATTGATCCTCATTATTTGCAGATTCTGTATTTGCTGATTACTAGCTAAAATGCATCTGTAACTGGGAAGTCAATACACCCAGCTCTTTCACAGTCATTTGTAGATATATGTACAGCAGTGCTAAATTTGAATTTCCTGACATGAACATTCCCAGCTCAGGTGGAACATGGCAAAACTTTTTGCCTTTTTATTTCAGCTCTTACATTGTAAACAACTGTCTTTCCATTCTATTTACTGTCACTAAACTGTTTTCTTAATTTCCTTTTTGTGTTTTTTAGTATAGAGAAACACAACTTATTTTTGTATGTTGATTTTGTAATCCTGCAACTTAAATGAATTTATTTATTAGTTCTAAGAGATGTGTGTGTGTGTGTTCTTTAGGGTTTTCTAAATATAAGATCATTCCATCTACAAACATGTAATTTTACTTCTGCCTTTTTAATTTGGACTTCTTTTATTTCTTTTTCTTATCTAATTACTCTGGCTAGGACTTCAAGTATTATGTGACTAGAAGTGGTAAGAGTGGTCTTACCACCACTTATTTTTCCTGCTCTTAAAAGAAAAGCTTTTAGCTTTTCACTATTGAGTATGTTAGCTGTGAGTTTGTTATGCATGACTTTTATTATGTTGAGCTACTTTTTATTCTATACACAATGGGTAAACGATAGTATCCTCAAAAAATAGTGTTGGAAAAGATAGATACAGACATGCGGGGAAAAAATTAAATTGGACCCCTACTTCACAGAATACACAAAAACAAACTCAAAATGGATGAAAGACTTAAACGTAAGAGCTGAAACTGTAGAGCTCCTGAAAAAGCTTCTTGACTGAGATTGGTCTTCACAGTGATTCCTTGGGTATGACACAAAAAGCATAGACAACAAAAGCAAAAATAGACAAGTGAGAGTTGATCAAACTAGAAAGATCTATACAACAAAGGAAACAATCAACAGAATGAAAAGACAACATACAGGATAGGAGAAAATATTTTCAAGCCATATATCTGACAAGGGGCCAATGTCTAAAATATATAAGTAATTTCTACAGCTCAAAAGCAAAACAAACAAACAAACAAAAAACAATTACAAACTGGGCAAAGGCCTTGAACAAACATTTCTCTAAAGAAGACATATGAATGACACACAGGTATATGAAAAAATGCTCAAAATCATTAATTAATTAGCAGGAAGAATACAAATCAGAAGTACAATAAAATATGATATTATGTATCATATGACCTGTTAGTATGGCTATTTAAAAAACAAAGGAGATAATGTTGGCAAAGATGTGGACACATTGAGATCCTTATACACTATTGGTGGGAATATAAAATGGCAAAGCCACTGGAAAACAGTATGGAGGTTCCTTAAAACATTAAAAATAGAATGACCATATGATCTAATAATCCCACTTCTGGGTATATATCCAAAAACATTAAAATCAGGATCTTGAAAGAATGTGTTCTCTCATGTTCATCATAGCATTATTCGTAATTGTTAAGACATGGAGGGGCGCCTGGGTGGCTCAGCCGTTAAGCGTCTGCCTTCAGCTCAGGTCATGATCCCAGGGTCCTGGGATCAAGCCCTGCATCGGGCTCCCTCCTCCGAGGGAGGCCTGCTTCTCCTTCTCCCTCTCCCACTCCTCCTGCTTGTGTTCCCTCTCTCGCTGTGTCTCTCTCTGTCAAATAAATAAATAAAATCTTAAAAAAAAAAAGAATTGTTAAGACATGGAGGTAACCTAAATGTCCATCTACAAATGAATAGATAAAGAGAATGTGGTATATACATACAATGGAATATTATCAGCCTAAAAAAGAAGGACTCCTGCCCCTCATGATAATAGGGATAAACATGGAGTACATTATGCTAAACAAAATAAGCTAGCCACAGAGGAACAGATACTGGATGATTTCACTTATATGAATTAGTTAAACTCATAGAAATAGGAAACAACAGCTGCCATGAGGAGCTAGGTGATGGGAGAAATAGGAAATTGTTTTTCAGTGGGTATAAAGTTCTAGTTATACTAGTTGAATATAGTAAGTTCTGGATATCTGCTGCACAACATAGTGCCTATAGTTAGCAAGTTTTTCTTTGTAAATACCTCAATAAAGCTGTTTAAAAAAAAAAAAAGTCCCAAACATAGTGCTTAACTATGCTAAGTGTTCTCCAGTGCTCCTAAGCATAAGAAGTCTGTGGTGTGCTTTTTAGAAAAAATGCATGTGTTAGATAAGCTTTATCCAGGCAAGAATTAATAAACTATTGACTGTGAGTTTAATGTAAATGAATCAATAATATGGTCCATCCAGATAAAGGAAGAGGAAATTCATCAATCTTTATGCAAGTCTCCCCTGAAAAGTGCTAAAGTAACATCTAAACTGTATCATGAAACTATGGAAGAGATGAAAAAGAGGCTAAATTTGAATATTCATGAGATGACAACCAATTTTAAAAAGCTTGTTGTTAGGAAATTGCAAATGTAAACAACCATGAGATACCACTACATACCTATTAGAATAGCTAAATCTAAAACATAATACCAAATGCTAGTGAGGATATGGAGCAATAGGTACTCTCATTTATTGCTGGTGGGAACACAAAATGACACAACCACTTCCACCAATTTCTTACAAAACTATATATACTTTTGCATAGGATCCAGGGAAATCTGCAGTCAACCAAGGTGTGCTTCCATAAGTGCATGGATAAACAAATTGGGATACATCTAGGTGATAGAATATTATTCAGCACGAAAAAAAAATGAGCTTATAAGTCATGAAAAAACATGAACACAACTTAAATGCATATTGCTAAGTGAAAGAAGCCAATCTTTTTTTTAAAGATTTTATTTATTTATTTGAGACAGAGCGCTAGAGAGAGCACGTGAGCAAGGGGTAGGGAGAGAGGGAGAAGTAGGCTCTCCACTGAGCAGGGAACCCAATGCGGGGCTCAGTCCCAGAACCCTGGGATCATGAACTGAGCCAAAGGCAGATGCTTAACTGACTGAGCCACCCAGGCGCCCTGAAAGGAGCCAATCTGAAAAGGTTATATACTCCATGATTACAGGAATAGGACATTCTGGAAAAACAAAACTATGGAGACAGTAAATCAATCAGTGGTCACCAGAGGTTTGGGAAGATGGAGGGAAGTACAGATAGGTAAAGCACAGGGGATTTTTAAGTCAGTGAAACTATTCTGCTTGATACTATGATGGTAAATACATGTCATTAGATACTTGTCAGAACTTTTATGATGTACAACACAAAGTGAATCCTAATGTAAACTATCGACAAATAGGAACACTGTATGCATTTGGTCTATTTTTCTGTAAACCAAAAATTGGTCCAAAAAATAACATCTGTTAATTAACAAAAAACAGAAAACATTATGGACAGAATTCCTGAAACAGAAGCCTGAGAAATTTATCACTTTGCCCCAGGTCAGGAAAATGTTAAACTCTCTTGGCCAATGCTGTCTGCCTCCTGCATTTCAAAAAGTGATATGGCATGAAAAATGTTAAACCTGCAAATAAAGCAGGTTTTGCAGATGAGGAGATATACTACGTATGGTACAGGAAAGGGTAAAATAGTGGATTTTCAATATTGATGAGACTGCCTTGTTTTACAAGGAAGTTGGCAAATGAATCTATATAATGCAAATGGCATTCAGTTGACAAAAATGTTGTGACCTAAGGCTCACAGAAACCTAACCCTGTACTTTCACTTCGAAAAATAGTACAGCATTTGCTAATTGAGTGTTTATGGCAACTTTAGAGAACATAACTAGTGTGAATAACCATAATTGACAAATGTTACATTATATAAGTATCAAGTTTTAACATCAGGTCATGCCGTTTGAGTAAAGAGTATGCAAAGCAGCATCACATAGATCATGCTATGCTCTATTTCAATCCATGTTAAGAAAAATTCTTCCTTACAATCTTTTGTGCATTTATGGTTTGTATATAGAGTTTGGTATCACATGACAGAAACATTTTATATAATAGAATTAGATTAATTGCCTACCAAAGATGGAATTAACTGAATTCATCAATGGTAAGTTTAAAAAAGCTATAGTTAGTGTAATTAGCTTTTCTGTTGTTGATTCAAAGGTCTTCCAAATTATCATGAGGGCAGATAAGTGTTATACAAAAAATATTCTGCTAATATTCTCCAAAGGGTCCCAAATACAAATAGATGACAGATATATATATATATACACATTTTGTTTAACTTACAATTATCAGTTATCTATCTATTATGAAATTCCCTTTGAGAAAAGTGAATTTTGAATTATATTTCTATAAAGGTTATGTGCTGAATGTTTCATAAATAGGAACAGGAGTAAAAGCCAAAATGATGTATTTGTTAGTAGAAATGTCATAAGTAGACATTAAGGAACTCAATTCCTTTTTTAAATCTCTTTAAGAAGAGTTGAAATAATTCTGTTTTTAAAGGGAGAAGGACCTTTCTTTTAAAATCTTTTACCTTCTCTGTCTAATCCTTTGTCATGTATCTATCTTGTTTCCTTTGACTCAGCTTTAATTATGTAGAGTGTGCAAGATTATTGACTATGTGACATTTGTTCTAAAGATTTAAGAAGGTATGTATTAATTTATAATATATTACCTTAATGTGAAGAATATTTTTAACCTAGAACATTCTAGGCTTTGTTTTGATAGCTGTAAAATATAGCATGAAATGATTCAATCATTTTTAAAGCAGTTGGTGAAATGAATAAACCATTACCTTAATGGGACAGACTTAAGTGATTTATAAAATATTGAGAGGAGTAGAAATTACATTCCCTTTATCCTAACGTGCAGAGCATTTGAAAAAGAAAGAAGAGAATGATAAACATACTTCTGGAACTCTTGAGAACAGAATTATTTGGAAAATAACCAATTAGCTGAGAGCTATTTGAAGAAATTATTTAATTCCTAGAATGCTGTGGAGACTATATTGAAGAGAAAAGTAGCATGTGGATGTTGAGAAGAGATGAATAAAGCAGATCACAAAATATGTTTGGTGAAGCTAGCTAGATGAGCCAACTTTTGAACCAGCTTTTTGTATTTAGTAGCAATTAATTTAGCTTCAGATGCACTCCATTTCTTCCTCTGATTTTTTGGGAGGTATCTTGCAGTAAATATTTTAGTGTTTATAATTAGAAAATAAAAATAATCAATCGCTAACTTGCTGTTAAACATTTTGGTAGAAGGTATTACCTTATTAATTTTTCAGTTATATATCTAATTTATTTTGGCACATTTTGCCAGTGCATGATAGAGAAGCACAAATGAGACAATGACCATGGCTCCAAGTAGGATTAGTTTAGTAGTGGGTATATATATAGGAAATTTAATTGACAGTGACCATAGAATATATCAGAGTGAACCATATGAAGTTGCTATTTTTAAATAAAAAAAGTTTGCCTATTGGTAACTTCATGTGGCTTAATATGACACTGTGGTCTGAATGTTTGTATCTCCTTAAAATTCATTTATTGAAGTCCCAAGCCCCCCCCCCAAAAAAAATTAAGAGTTGGGGACTTTGGGAGTTTCTTAGTGATGGGATTGGTGCCTTATAAAAGACCCCACAGAGCTCTCTAGCCCCTTTTGCCATGTGAGGACACAGTAAGAAACTACCAGTCTGCTATGTGGAAAAGAGCCCCTCACCTCTGATCATGCTGACACCCTGATTTTGGACTTCCAGTCTCCAGAACTACGAGAAATAAATTTCTGCTATTTATAAACTATCTAATCTGTGCTGTTTTTTATAGCAGCCCAAATGGACGAAGACACATGGCATTATAATAACTGTTATGGTGGAAAAATACATAGGGCTTAATGAAAGCAAAAATACATTAATTTAAGATTGGGGGAATAAAAAAGGCCTTGGCATTCAGGACTCATTGACATGAAAAATGTCTAGTAGGCAATAGAAGATGATGGTGGGGTGGGGCGGGGTTGGGGGGGAGAGTTTGTAAAATAGCACAAGTAGTTAGGCCATTTGGCATATCTTTAGTTCTCTTTCAGATCTTCAAGTCTGAATTGCATATTCTACCATAACAATAATTTGACCTTATTCTTAGAGTGACCAATTCCAGTGATACTGAAATATCATCTGAGCTGGACTTTAAAAGTCTAAAACCAATTATCTGTAAGACTTGCACTGTATCCTCAACTTGTGTGACACTACATTGGAATACAAACTGAAAGTATTTATTTGGAATTGGTAACATGAATTAAAAAGAAGTATGGTCTTTGCGATTCTTTCTGATAGAATATCTTGAAATACTCTTTATCAAAGGACTTGTATTTAAAACAAATATATCCAATGATTAGATCAATGGGCAAAGACACTCCAGTATGCATGATGAATAGCAGATATTTATTTATAGAAGCCATCTTGTTGCCTTATATATCTGTTTATTTTATGAGAATATAGTTCATTACCTTTTCAAGGTGATAGCATGTGCTCTTTATTTTTCTTCATAGATGTTGATTTTTTTATTATCCTCCTAAACTTTTTATGATGTAATAAATCCAACACAGAGTTGAGAATTGATAATAAAATATAGCAAAACTCTGTGCAAAAGAGAAAATTTTGCAAATATACAAGTCTTGTCAATAAATGACAAATTTCAAGTTTAAGAAGCTGCTTGTCAAAATAAATCTACTAAACAAATGCAAAATTAGATCTTAATAAAAGTAAAAGCAAAACATAAACCACTGTCTTTCCTTGCAGTATAAAACCCTCTCTTTTAAACACAATATGATGAAACATAATAAAACAAAATAAAAAATGGCATTGAAAATGCTAGTAATGTTTCTTCCCTAGCCAGCAAACAATGAGTATTTCTAATATTTCTAATGTTTGGCTCATGGCAAGGTCAATTTCATCTTTTAGGGTGTCAAAGAGTGAAAGAAATAATAACAAATAAATCTCACTGCTTCCATCTCTAGAATGATAAATATATTGCCAAAGTTCACTGATATATATTTCATTTCTGGGGTGCCTGAGTGGCTCAGTTGTTAAGCGTCTGCCTTCGGCTCAGGTCATGATCTCAGGGTCCTGGGATTGAGCCCCGCATGGGGCTCCCTGCTTGGCAGGAAGCCTGCTGCTTCCTTTCACACTCCCCCTGCTTGTGTTCCCTCTCTCACTGTGTCTCTCTCTCTGTCAAATAAATAAAATCTTAAAAAAAAAAAAAGAAATATATTTCATTTTTATTTCTAGCTAAGCTTTCTTTATATACACAAATAATTTTAAAATGTTTTATGCAATGACTTGATTTGAATTATATGCCATTTGGATTGTGTTGCTGCGTTTTTCTTAACTTGTTTTCATTAATTTTAATTTTGATCTATGGTAACTTTGTAGCTTTTCTCTTTGATAGTGTTTGTAGGTTAAACTTTTATATTCTCTTTTCAATTTGCATTTCTTACATATTCGCGTTCTCAAACAATTGAAGCAAACAAATGGGATGCTGTAGACTCTTTTACAAATTATTATTTGTATTCTTAGTTTGATAGTATTGCAAATAAAAGAATAATATATGGATTATGACTGAATGCAGATTTATGGGTCTGGACTTTCAAAGTATGCCATTATTTAATCTTTTTATTTGCTATGTGATCCCTTTCTTACTCACTTATCTAGTATGTATCTTCTTTTGGTCCTATGTTAACAAAACCTATTTTCTTTTTTATTCTTTTGTTGAGTTATTTTCCATTTCTCTATGTTGTACAATATTATTAGCAGAAACAAATTCAGTTTTTTTATTAAGCAAGGAAAGTCTCTATTTCAGAGACTATTTCAAGAGGTTGTCAGCATTTTTTGTCTTATTATTGACTTGAAGAGAAGTTTTGCTTCTCATGAAAAGACCTATCTTATCAGTATTTATTAAACATTTTGTACACTGTTGTCTCCGTAAATCTAACACTCCTTTTGTGTTGTAGATCTTACTTATATTGTTCTTACAAAACTATCAAATTAAAAATGAATTATAATTCCTAATATGAATCTGTTCTTAAGAATAATGAGTTATAAAATAAATAGCAATTTTCATGTTAATTAAAAATGTTTGCTCCCTGTTCCATCATTTCCTGTCATAAAACTTTTTGGTATAAGATGTGCCCCATATTTTGTATTCTATATTCTCACTGGATTTGACAAGACTATGTGTGATCTCCCGGCTTTTGGAATCTCATTTGAGAACTAAAAAACAAATATCATAATGGACCAATCTTAAAATATGCAAATAAGAAATCAAGGAAATCTGTGATAAAAAAGCATATGTTCATAAAAATAATTCTATTCATTGTTTACTTCATGTATGGTAGCATCTTGCTTGTCAGTTCTTATAATTAGTGCTTAAAGCCTTGGGCAACACAGAATGGGTGAGCAGCAATAAATGGAAAGCAGAAATAAACTCAGAATTTTGTACTGTAAGGGTGCCAGTCCAAACTGACATTTCTGTCACTAGATATAAGTTGAGTAGAAGTTGATACAGACATATAAGCATTACATCTAGATTGGTAGTTGATCAACGCTAAGCTTCAAATTAAGTGAGAGTCTCGCCTAGTATCCTCCACTCATTGAAGGGAAGAGAAAAAAAAATTTTTTTGAAAGGTGACGGGAACCTGTATTTGAGTCTTTTTTGCAACTCATACCAATTCTTATGCATTCTACATGTTTGTTTTGAATTCTAATTTTTACTTCTTTAGTGAAACAAATAAGGTTTGATATTCTTAGCACTAAGTCACATAAAACCTAGGCAAGCTCTACTTCTCAGTTACTTGCCATTTTCAAAGTGCCTGTGATTTCTTTGTCAAACCCATTTTTATTTTAAAATTTGGGGAAGCTCTTGTGTGTCTCTGATCTCTTGTGAAATCATGGCTAAAGAATGAGAAATCGTATGGCTACACTAACAGTGCACATGATAAAATGGTATAATGAGGTTGGAGAGTACTTGGTAGAATTAGATTTTAAGCCCCTGTTATTAAAAACTTTAAAACAAATCCTTTCAAGTCTTTTTTTAAGTAGATAGCATAGTGCAGTGCTTAAGTGCATGGATTTTAGAACCAGACTGCCTGTTCACATACTGTCTTTATCTATGTACCTTTCAGCAAGGTATTCTCCTCCCAAGAAAGAGGGGAAAAAAGTTGTCCAAACTACTGCAGATACCAGCTTATAGATGGCTAGACCTGAGGGAGGAGGGGAAAAATTTACTCTTTTTAAAAATTTTATTTACTTATTATTTGAGAGAGAGAGAGATTGAGAGAATGAGTGGGAGGAGGGGCAGAGGGAGAAGCAGACTCCTAATTTGCTCAAAAAGCTCTATTTTTTATATTTAGCTATTACATGTTTTTGAATATGTTTGGATAATTTCACTTTTAAACCAGCTAGCTCTACCTATTTTTGTTTCCACCATAACATTTGATAAATAAAACCTTGTAGAAGGAAAGGAAATATTTTCTCTCTGGGTGTAAACTTATTCATGATAATGTCATTTTGTGAGCAGGTTAACTTATATGAGATGTGGGTACTTTGAGGCTGCAGGCTAGGAAGAACTAAACTAGTTCATGTGATTGACACCATTAATAACTTCTATTATGTTTTCTTATTCAGACTATCATAACATTACTTGGTACTGCATGCCTTCTTTCCTCTACAGTACCCTTTATAGAAAATATAAGTTGAGTTCAAAGCCCAATACTAATCAGAACAATTTCCCTATAGCATTTGTTGGCTGGAGATTCAATACTACATTTTCATATAGGGTTTCCAGTCCCAGGTGAAGAAGTACAATAATAAGCCTACCTCTAAATTTTACAGATAAAGATATATGTCAGTGCTTTCAATATAAAGTGTATTATTTATAAAATAATCAAATATGCTTGTAAAAATTAATGGTATATACTGATGATACCAAAGTGCATATTGACATAATTAATATGAATATACATACTTTGGGTGGATATATATAGAAAATTGTATTATTTTGTTTGTTTCTGATATATTTCAAGCACTGTCACATTACCTACTTCTATAAACTGCAAACCTGAGGCCTATATTTACAAAATTATACAGTAATTTCTACAATAGTAGGAATAGTAATAAATGTATACCAATGGTATACACTAAATATATAATAATGAAACATACATGTTAAAACATTTAAGTATGTAAAAATACTTAAAAATTAAGTGTAAACATGATATACATACCTATATTATTCAAATTAGCAACACAAATCAAAAAAGTTAAAGATATATAGTTATAGTTCTAAATATTTTGTTGGGTAGCCATTCACAAAGATCATATTATTTTCTTTTTTTTTTTAAGATTTTATTTATTTATTTGTCAGAGAGAGAGAGAGAGCACAAGCAGGGGAGCGGCAGACAGAGGAAGAGTGAGAAGCAGGCTCCCCGCTGAGCAGGGAGCCCAAAGTGGGGCTCAATCCCAGGACTCTGGGATCATGACCTGAGCCAAAGGCAGCCGCTTAACCGACTGAGCCACCCAGGTGCCCCCATATTATTTTCAATATAATAAAAGAAGCATCATTAGATTTATAAATATTCAAAATTATTTTAAAAGTTACTGTTAATTTTTTACAAAATTTGTGGCCCTTCGTTCTTTATGAAACCACTCCATAAATTCACTTCCCAATTCCACCTTACTTGCTACTTAACTAAAGCATATTAATATGTAACTATTGTTTTTTATTTAGTACCTGCCTTTTTTTTTTTTTAAAGACTCTTGTAGAGCACTTTTAGGTTTTCAACAAGGTACGGAGATTTCCCATATATCTCCTGCCCCCCCATATGCATACCTTCTCCATTCTCAACATCCCCCACCACAGTGGTACATTTGATAAACCTACATTGACACATCACAATCACCCAAAGTCCATAGTTTACATTATAGTTCACTCATGTTGTTGTACATTCTGTGGGTTTAGACAAATGTATAATGACATAGATCCACCATTATAGAATGATACAGAGTATTTCCTACCCTAAAAATCCTTTCTGCTTTGCCTATTCATTCCCCCTCCCCACGAGCCTGCCTTTCAAAATATTTCATTTTTGGGGGCGCCTGGGTGGCTCAGTAGGTTAAGCGGCTGCCTTTGGCTCAGGTCATGATCCCAGGTCCTGGGATCGAGCCCCGCATTGGGCTCCCTCCTTGACGGGAAGCCTGCTTCTCCCTCTTCTACTCCCCCCACTTGTGTTCCTGCTCTTGATATCTGTCTCCCTCTGTTAAATAAATATAAAATAAGATGAATAAAATAAAATAAAATAAAAAAAGTTTCATTTTTTTCAGAGCCTAGAATGTCCTAGTCATCAACAATATGACTACTGTTTATTAGCTAATAACTTGTCTCAGACAATATGTTCAGTTAATTACACATAGTATCTCATTTGTTTTACAATATCCCTGTGAGGCTGGTTATTATCATCATCATCATCATCATCATCATTATCACTTAAATTTTAAGTGTGAGGAAATTGAGCCATATGAAGATTTTTTTTATAACATGCACAAAACCAAATAGCTTAAAAGCAACTGAGCCAAGATTTGAATTAATTCTCTCAACTCCAATGTTAAGCTTTTAGCCACCACACCTACTTCTATGCCAAAAGACATTAGAAACATTTATTCGGTCTAGACAGTTGGGGGGAAACTCTGATGCCATAGTAGCAAAGTCATCAACTCTAACTTTAGAAGACAAGAGGGAATTGTTAATTAATAGATTTTTACCTACCAGGAGTGTCCTATTTTCATGGAAGCCTATTATATTAGTTTTTCATGGAATATTTCTAACTCATTCTAGCTAATAAAGCATATATTTGCCGAATACTGTGAAGTTACATTTATATAAAGTACCTTTCAGGGGCGCCTGGGTGGCTGAGTTGAGTCTCTGATTCTTGATTTCAGTTCAGGTCATGATCTCAGAGTCATTAGGCTCTGCATTCAGCAGGGAGTCTTCTTGAGATTCTCTCCCTCTCCCTCTGCTCCTCCCCTCCCCCCCGCTTACACATACTCTCTTTCTTTCAAATAAGTAAGTAAATAAATAATTTAAAAAGTAAAGTACCTTTCAGAGCCTTTCCATCCAGTTTTTATTTTCTAAATGTGTTTTATTTTTTTTTAATATATTGAATGGACAGTGTTGGGAGAACAACCTACAGAACGGAGTTATTGGCCTTTCCATCCTGTTTTTAAGAAAATAGAAAATTCAGTAAACATAATTTGGGCAGAAACACATGTTCTTTTTAAAGCTACGTTATAAGATGGTATTAATAAAACTCTCAAGCTGACTCAAATTCGTGTATCTTAAAGGTTGTGATAAAGTTTGTAGATTTAACATTGTTCTAGGAATAAATTAGACATTTCATTTCTTTTATTATTGCCAAAAAAAATATTAAGAGGAAAATGCAAAGAAATATCAATGCTATAACAGTATAATCATAAAAAATCAGATTTAAAAACCAAACAAAGACACAGAACAATTGAGAAGGAGTTTACATGAAGTCTGTGGGATATAAGTATGATATAAAAGATAATACTTTTAAAATATGTTATGCATATTATGAAATGACTTATTAAAGATATGATGGAAATAACTTCCCCTAAATTACCTAGAGATAGCCTGGAAATTTTTTTATCAACCAAAAGGACACTTTTAAGAATGAAAAGGGGCACTATTAAGAATTACACTGGGATAACAGGCATACAGTGAGACTGGCCCTGGGTAAACCTGGACCTTTGATCATCCTACTTGAAAAGAAAGATGCGTACGTCTCTGGTGTAGTTGGAGGTCTCCATCTGGAGTCTCTTCCGTGTTTCAGTTATAGAGTCTCTGAAGTACACCACACTAGGAATCTTTATATATCTGTGAATGTATTTTCATTGTAATCCATGCATTGTAAAGATAAGCCCTCTAAGAATTCCCAACATAATTCCAAAATTAGATCTCAGGCTCTTCACTGTAAGTTACAGAGAAAAACAGCTATTTAATGCTCCATACAAAATCCCATGTGTTACTATAGGAGCAGAGGAGGACTAATTTACCACTTGGTTATATATGTCTATTGTTGGGGCAACTCAGAGGAAGCTTATAGCATTTGCACTAAATTATCACCTAAATAATCTGCACTTGAAAGATTATAGAAGTAAAAAAAAAATTCAAGTCAGTAGTGTCAAGTGTCTATGATAAATTGTTAATAAGGGGCCTAAAATTTCAGCGTAAAAAGGTATCTTAAAGAAAGTCAGGCTAACACCCTTAATTTATAATTAAGCAAACTGAAGTTTTAATCAATTAAGTGATTTACCAAAATGAAATAAAAAATTGGTAAGGAGCTTACTAATCTTGACATTGCACATTCATGCTCTTTCCACTACAAAAGACTGTTCCCAATGAAGTGTCGTGGCTGCAGTCTTAATTTGCTTTTTTCCTGTTCCATCATGAGGAAATACTAAATATCCAAGGATCTGAGTGTTCCATACTCTGTATTTTGTTAGTCCCCTCCATGCCCCTCTTTGTAAATAAAGGGGCATCTGCTCACTATAATCCCAAATAGAATTTTCTTCCATTCTTAAGATCTCCATAAGTAGAAAGGGTTCACTCTTAAAATTCTACAACGATCTGAACAATATTGGTCTCTTTCCAGAATGAATAATTCTATAAAATATAGTGATAGAATACAGAGTACAACACAGCAGAATACAAGGTTAAAGTTCAAATGCTATAATTTCAAGCTATTGATCAATGGTAATTTTTGGCACCTCTGGGTTAATTCACTGGCATATAGCAAACAAGTTAAAGTATGAATGATTAATATCAAAGTAACTCAATTACATCAAAATAAAAGTAACTCATTTATTTTAATTTTCATAGATTTACTAAGCCAATATTTTCTTTCTTATTCCCATGGTTGGTCTATACTTCTAATCCATCCATTCATTTGTTTGTTTTTGGAAAATGTTATTGCCTCTAGTTAGAACTAAAAGAAGAAGAAGCAGCAGCTTTAATTAGGACAGAGCTAGAAAAAGAACTATCTTTAAATGAACCACTTGCTAAAAAAATTAGATCAAATTTCATCTTTCTAAAGGTATGATTAATCATCAAATATCTCATATTAATAAGACAGTATAGCAAAAACACTATCTGTTGATCACTTTTCAGTTCTCAAAAACAAGTACGTTGCACTTTTACCTGCCACTTTGAAACATTATAAACTAAAGTTATCAATCAGTTAAAATATATTAATATTCTTCAGTTCAAATGCCATAGTCTTTTGCATGTAAAAGGCTACATTTATACTATTTATATGTATAATATAATGGAATACAAATTAAAATTATTAATATTTGAAAAGTGATTTTGGAGTATTTTGAAGGTGATTTCCTCAGAGCTATAAAAATTATCAATTATATTGTTTGATATATTTTCCATGATAGTTCAGCAGTGTTAGATATTATATATTTTATTTCTAACTATAGTGAAATAAAAAAGGTCAGTATGAAAATTTACATAGAACTTAAGGGAATACAAATCTGGGTTAACAAGTGAATATATTTATTTTGAAGTTGGAAATAAAGGCAAAAAGCTTTTGTATTTCACCTAACCTGCTCCTATTTATTAAGTCCAAAGTAACTTAGACAGGTTTAATGTAAGTATGAGGAAGTCACCAATCTGCTGCTTTTATTTCATATCCACAGTGGAGGCTTCATTGAAATTTTTAGTGCTTCACGTCTTCTTTTTGCCACCTTTTTGGTTGTTTTTTTCCTGGAGATGTCTCTACAGGAGAGTTATTGGCAGGGATAGGGAAGTAGACAAGCCCCTTCCAAACAGACCCCTCAGGAAGCAAGGTCTTTGACCTTCACAATGTTTTATGATCACAAATCCACCATACTTCAAGGTAAATCTTTTTTTGCACTTGATAGATTTCTAAATTTGTTTAAACAAAGTAGATGTTAACAATTAGTCAGACTTCACTGGATCCTTCAGTTAATGAATCCTCTGAATTATAACCCCTTTATAAAGATTTTGACATTTTAAACAAAGGGAATAATCAGATATCTTGGCAAGAAATGTTTTCCTGTTTTATATGTTGAAGAGTTGTTACCAGTACCAATTTATATTCTTTTTTCTACTTCCCTAACCCTTTACATACAAATATACATATGCACACATACACATATGCACAACATGCAAACATGTATGTGTATCATTTGATCCCTCCCTAGGTGCCTGGGAGGAATAGAGTATAGATAAAGAAAAATTTGGCTCAAAATAACAGAATTTTAAAAAAATCTCATCATCTAAATTTCAGCTCAAAGAAAGAACAATTACAATGGTATACAATTTTTTTTTAAGATTTTTATTTATTTATTTGACAGAGAGATAGAGAGAGAGCACAAGTAGGCAGAGAGGCAGACAGAAGGAGAGGGAGAAGCAGACTCTCCACTGAGCAGGGAGCCCGACGTGGGACTTGATCCCAGGACTCTGGGATCATGACCTGAGCTGAAGGCAGCCGATTAACCGACTGAGCCACCCAGGTGCCCCATACAATGGTATACTAAAGGGACCACTGCTTATATGTCGATTCCTTCTCCAGTAACTAACCAAATTTGTCCATCACCATAAATAGCACATATCCCACAAGATAGAATAAATAATAAGACATGGAAAGAATAGGTTTGAATATTTATCTTTTGAAGCATATCATATTTAAATCTATATCTTTATCTTAAGTATTTGATTTTCCCTCATCTTTGGTACCAGTTGAGACCTGATTTGTGACCTGGGATGTGATCTATTCTGGAGAATGTTCCATGTGCACTAGAGAAGAATGTGTATTCCGTTGCTTTGGGATGGGATGTTCTGAATATATCTGCGAAGTCCATCTGGTCCAGTGTGTCATTTAAAGTCTTTATTTCCTTGTTGATGTTTTGCTTTGATCTGTCCATTTCAGTGAGGGGCATGTTAAAGTCCCCTACTATTATTGTATTGTTGTTGATGTGTTTCTTTGATTTTGTTATTAACTGGCTTATATAATTGGCTGTTCCCCTGTTAGGGACATAGATATTTAAAATGGTTAGATCTTCTTGTTGGATAGATCCTTTAAGTATGATGTAGTGTCCTTCCTCATCTCTTATTATAGTCTTTGGTTTAAAATTTAATTTGTCTGATATAAGGATTGCCACCCCAGCTTTCTTTTGGTGTCCATTAGCATGGTAAATGGTTTTCCACCCCCTCACTTTCAATCTGAGGTGTCTTTGGGTCTAAAATGAGTCTCTTGCAGACAGCATATCCATGGGTCTTTTTTTTCATCCAATCTAATACCCTGTGTCTTTTGATTGGGGCATTTAGCCCTTTACATTCAGGGTAACTATTGAAAGATATGAATTTAGTGCCATTGTATTGCCTGTGAGGTGACTGTTACTGTATATTGTCTCTCTTCCTTTCTGGTCTATGTTGCTTTTAGGCTCTTTCTTTGCTTGGAGGACCCCTTTCAATATTTCTTGTAGGGCTGGTTTGGCGTTTGCAAATTCTTGTAGTTTTTGTTTGTCCTGAAAGCTTTTTATTTCTCCTTCTGTTTTCAATGTCAGCCTAGCTGGGTATAGTATTCTTGGCTGCATATTTTTCTTGTTTAGTGCTCTGAATATATCATGCCAGTCCTTTCTGACCTGCCAGGTCTCTGTGGATAGGTCTGCTGCCATTCTAATGTTTCTACTGTTGTACGTTACAGACCTCTTGTCCCGAGCTGCTTTCAGGATTTTCTCTTTGTCTCTCAGACTTGTAAGTTTTACTATTAGATGTCAGGGTGTTGACCTATTTTTATTGATTTTGAGGGGGGTTCTCTGTGCCTCCTGGGTTTTGATGCCTGTTTCCTTCCCCAAATTAGGGAAGTTCTCTGCTATAATTTGCTCCAATATACCCTCTGGCCCTTTCTCTCTTTCTTCTTTTTCTGGGATCCCAATTATTCTAATGTTGTTTCGCTTTATGGTATCACTTATCTCTCGAATTCTGCCCTCTTGATCCAGTAGTTGTTTATCTCTCTTTTTCTCAGCTTCTTTATTCTCCATCATTTGGTCTTCTATATCACTAATTCTCTTTTCTGCCCCATTTATCCTAGCAGTTAGAGTTTTTTTTTTAAAGATTTTATTTATTTATTTGACAGAGAGAATGAGAGAGAGAGCACATGAGAGGGGGGAGGGTCAGAGGGAGAAGCAGACTCCCTGCCGAGCAGTGAGCCCGATGCGGGACTCGATCCAGGGACTCCAGGATCATGACCTGAGCTGAAGGCAGTCGCTTAACCAACTGAGCCACCCAGGCGCCCAGCAGTTAGAGTTTTGATTGCACCTCATTAATAGCCTTTTTGATTTTGACTTGGTTAGATTTTAGTTCTTTTATTTCTCCAGAAGGGGATTCTCTAGTATCTTCTGTACTTTTTTCAAGCCCAGCTAGTATCTTTATAATCATCATTCTGAACTGTAGTTCTGACATCTTACTGATGTCTGTTGATTAGGTCCCTGGCAGTCGGTACTGCCTCTTGTTCTTTTTTTTTTGAGGTGAGTTTTTCTGTCTGGTCATTTTGTCCAGAGGAGAATAGATGAATGAGGGAACAAAATGCTAATAGGGTAACAATGACCCCAGAAAAATATACACTAAACAAATCAGAAGAGACCTGAAACTGGGGAGTGGGGGGGGGGGGGCGGGGAAGAAAGGGAAAAAAAAAAAAAGAATATGACCAGGCTGGTGAAAATAACAGAGCCACACACTAGATTTTGGGTGTATTTTGGTCTGTTAGAAGAAATTGCCTCTCAAAATTTTAAAGAAAGAAAAACTTATATATATACAAAAATAAGGGTAAATGCGATGAAGGGATGGAATATGACTGTAAAGATGAAAACTAAAAAGGATTTTAAAAAAGGAATTGATAAGAAGTTGGTTGAAAAAAAGAATGAAAAAAAACTTTAAAAAAAGAGAATGTGATCAAGCAGGAGACTAGGACAACATCATACACTAGATTTAGGGTCTATTTGGTCTTTTAGAAGAAACTGTATCCCAAAATTTTAAAGAAAGAAAAACTTATATATATATACAAAAAATAAGGTTAAATACAATGAAGAGATAACGACTGTAAAAATCAAAAATTAAAAAAAGATTTTTAAAAAAGGAATTGATAAGATGTTGGTTGAAAAAGGAAAGAAGAAAAATTCAACTAAAAAAATAGAAAAAGAGAATAATAAAGAAAATTTAAACAATTAACTTTGGAAGACTAAAGCAGCATGAGGAAAAAAGCCATGAATTCTATGTGCTGTATTCCCCTAGCGCTGGAGTTCTGCCGTTCTCATTGATCAGTAAACTTGGTCTTGGCTGGCTGTTCTTGCTGATCTTCTGGGGGAGGGGCCTGTTGCCGTGGTTTCCAAATGTCTTTGCCGGAGGCGGAATTGCCCCGCCTTTGCTGGGGCCGGGCTAAGTAATCTGCTTGGGTTTGCTCTTGGGAGCTTTTGTTCCCTGCAAGCTTTCCATACAGTTTTGGAGGATGAGAGTGAAAATGGCGGCCTCCCAATCTCTGCCCCAGAGGAGCTGAGAACTCGGGGCCCCACTCCCCAGTGCGCCCACAGAGAAAAGCAGTCAGTCACTCCCGTCTCCCCGGTCTCCGGCCGCACTCCATGCTCACCTGGCCTGTGACCAAGTGTTTCTATCTCTGGCACCCGACTTGGTCCCACGCTGCTCGTCCCAGGGGAGGAAGGGGAGTCTCCCCAGATCTGCGGCTTGTTGGGTCCCTGCTGGAGGAGCAGTGGCCCGGATGTGCCGCAGATCATGGTTTATGGCAACCCCGAGCTGAGAGCCCGCTCCTCGGCTCCGTCTCTGCAGCCGGCTTCCCCGCTCCAATACCTGGAAGTTCTGCTGCACTCAGGCACCTCTGGTCTTCCTGTGACCCCGAGGGTCCTGAGAGCACACTGTCCCAGTGAGGGTTCCATCCCCCGCTTAGCCACTGGAGCGACGTCCCTCAGTGTAGCCGAGTTCTAAAAGTTCCGATTTTGTGCTCTGCTGCTCTATTACTTGCCGGTTGCGGCTGACAGAGGCCCCCTCCCCTGCAGTCTATCTTCCTGAATATCACCTCGGATTCACTTCTCACGTCCTACCTTCCAGAAAGTGGTCGCTTTTCTGTTCAGAGAGTTGCTATTTTTTTCTTCGATCTCATGCTGAGTTTGTAGGTGTTTAGAATGGTTTGATCCCTATCCAGCTGAATTCCTGGGACCAGATGAAATTTAGGTCTCCTACTCCTCTGCCATCTGGCTCCTCCCCCATTTTCCCTCATCTTTGAAATGATCAGTTAAAAAGCACAGGTGTAATTTCGGAGTCAGTTGAAAAGGGCCATATATCCTTTCTCCACAATGCCTGTCATCTGTATGTCAGAGTTCCCAGGACACTTACATTGTGTTGGATAAATTTGGATAATCACATCTTTATATTTAATTATCAATGTGAACTATAACCTGAGAAAATGAAAATACATAATAAGGGGGATTTAATTTTTATCACAAAATATCATGGCCAGAGAAGCAGAAGGACACAAAAAGGACTAAACAAAAACAAAACAAAACAACAAAACCTGCCTTATTAGGTTTTTGGTAAATCACTATTTATTACATAGCCCTCTGATTATTCCAAAAAGAAAGTGGTTAAAATAAGAAAATTCAAAAGTTTTCTATATCACAGGCCATTTATGAATTTAGGCCTTAGAGCAACAAAGGCAGAAGTTGTTATCTAGGGGCGCCTGGGTGGCTCAGTCGTTAAGCGTCTGCCTTCGGCTCAGGTCATGATCCCAGGGTCCTGGGATCGAGCCCCGCATCGGGCTCTCTGCTCGGCCGGGAGCCTGCTTCTCCCTCTCCCACTCCCCCTGCTTGTGTTCCCTCTCTAGCTGTCTCTCTCTCTCTCTGTCAAATAAATAAAAAATAAAAAAAAAAAAAAAAGAAGTTGTTATCTATTTATTTTGAATAGCCAGTTATAAAAAGCAATAGAAAACTTTCAGAGTAACTGACAAATATTTAAACCATTTCTATGTGTGTGTATGGATGGCTGACCATATATATATACATATATATATATATACACACACACACATACATACATACACACACATACATAGAGAGAGAGAGAAGGAGAGAGAGGAGAGAGAACTGTAATTCTCCTAGTGGTACTTGATACATTGTCCACACATCTGTTTGCCATAGAATCTTCAAGTGGGTATCTCTGAGTCTCTGTTTTGACATCTGTTTTCATAAGTGTCAATGTCTAGTCATTTTAATTCTATCCTGAAGAAGGCAGGTACTATACTTTCATTTTGTGGCATCCTTCTGAATTGTATCAAGTTCTGTTCTGGCAAACAGACAGTTTGATGCCCTCAGACCTTGGTTTCAAGCATTGTTAGGCAGGGTCAAGTCTATTCTTTACTTAAGGGCTAGAGAGGTCTTACTTCTAAACACCTTTCTCAGGTTACAGTAGAATGCTGCGTTTGATGAGGTATCTCCACGTTGGCTACTCATGTGTCTGTGTTCTCACAACAATGCGATAACCTCCAGAATAAGCATTCTTCTCACTGCTCTTCTCTGCCCAGCCTCACAAGTTTGTCACGGTGCACACACAGGTTGGTATCCATTCAGAGCCTTGAAGGGGACCCTGTGCAGTGCTCTAGATCTGCTTATCTGTGCAACTCCTTCATCACTGATTTCCTTTCTTCCAAATTCTGGCAGAGTCAGCAGCCCCAGCCCCTGCGTATCTTCTAGATAAAGCAGATTCTTTAGGCTCTAATCCCTGTGTCACAGTTTGGGTAGTGACCCCCACAGAAAGCAAGGGTGGATGTGGAGGTCCCTTCTGAAGTTCCTTTCTCTCTAGCATCACAGCCCAGTGTTGTTTAATGCCTGATAAACAGGTGTTTCATATGTGCTTACTGTCTTGGCTTCTCGTTATTTAAGGCAGGACACATGTAAAACCTGCTACTCTGTCAAGGCTCCATCTGAAGTTCCTTTCTACTTTTTTTTTTTTTTTTTTTTTTAAGATTTGCTTACTTAGTCTGGAAGAACCGGTCGGGGAGGGAGGAAGGTGGCAAGATGGTGTTGGAAAGCACTATGGTTTACGTGGACAACAGTGAGTATATGCAGAATGGGGACTTCTTACCCACCCGGCTGCAGGCTCAATAAGACGCTGTCAACATAGTCTGTCACTCTAAGACCCGCAGCAACCCTGAGAATAACGTGGCCCTCATCACACTGGCCAATGACTGTGAAGTGCTGACCACACTCACCCCTGACACCGGCTGCATTCTTTCCAAGCTCCACACTGTCCAACCCAGGGGCAAGATCACCTTCTGCCCTGGCATCCGTGTGGCCCATCTGGCCCTGACACACCAACAGGGCAAGAATCACAAGATGCACATCATTGCCTTTGTGGGAAGCCCCGTGGAGGACAGCCTTTGTAAACACATTGAATGGCAAAGATGGAACCGGTTCTCATCTGGTGACAGTGCCCCCTGGGCCCAGCTTGGCTGATGCCCTCATCAGTTCTCCAGTTCTGGCTGGTGAAGGTGGTGCCATGCTGGGTCTTAGTGCCAGTGACTTTGAATTCAGAGTGGATCCCAGTGCTGATCCTGAGCTGGCCCTGGCCCTCCGTGTCTCTATGGAAGAGCAGCGGCAGCGACAGGAGGAGGAGGCCTGGCAGGCAGCTGCAGCCTCTGCGGCTGAGGCGGGGATTGCTACAGCTGGGGCTGAAGACTCAGACGACGCTCTGCTGAAGATGACCATCAGCCAGCAGGAGTTTGGCCACACCGGGCTCCCTGACCTGAGCAGTATGACCGAGGAGGAGCATATCACCTATGCCATGCAGATGTCCCTGCAGGGTGCAGAGTTTGGCCAGGCAGAATCAGCTGACATCGATGCCAGTTCTGCCATGGACACATCTGAGTCCGCCAAGGAGGAGGAGGATTATGACGTGATGCAAGACCCCGAGTTCCTTCAGAGTGTGCTGGAGAGCGTTCTAGGCGTGGATCCCAACAATGAAGCTATTCGAAATGCCATGGGGTCCCTGGCCTCTGAGGCCAACGGATGGCAAGAAGGACAAGAAGGAGGAGGACAAGAAATGAGACTGGGGGCAGGGGTGGCTGAGCCTGCTCAGGGGGCTGCATAACTTGGGCAGGATGTAGGGTTAGATATGTTATCTGTAACCAGGACAACCTAAATAAAGCTTGGCAACTTTTGTTTTAAAAAAAATTTTTTTTGCTTACTTATTTTAGAGAGAGAGAGAGAGAGCACGGGGAGAGGGGCAGAGTGGCAGAGAAGGTCTTAAGCAGAGTCCATGCTCTTCGTGGAGCAGAGTCCATGCTGTTTGTGGAGCCCAGCACGGAGCTCTATCTCACAGCTCTAAGATCAGGACCCCAGCCGAAACCAACAGTCATTCCTTAACGGACTGTGCCACCCAGGCACCTTGATCTTATCTACTTTTAGTGCTTCTTTGCTTTTTTTCATCCTCCTCTGATTTGTCTCTTTAGTAATACCTTGAAAATTATGCATGTGTTCCTATTATTAAAATCTGAAATTTTATAACCATGATTTCCCAAACTACTTTAAAAAATGCATTACTCCTGATACCTTCCATTTTAGATAAAATATTTAACATGATTTTACTTTTTCTTTTCCTCTTCACCAATGATGTTGTTTTAGAAACAAAACTAATGTAGTTTTATATTAATATATTTTCCTTCAGGGATTATTTTTTAGCATTTGTGTTATCTCACTTTTTAAATGAGATTTAGGTATTTTCTTTGTTTTATCTCCATAATCAATATAATTCCTTTATACCATATTTTCCCATTGCTGAATTTTCTATTACATGAGATAAAGTGTGGGAAAGCCTGGCCCAACACAGGCATTTCATGAATAATATCTGCTGTTACTGCTGTCATAATCATTGTCATCATCATTAAACGGCACCACAATCACCATCAACATCAAAATTTCTCAAGCTGCAAATTGCCTTTTGAATTCATTTACCAATCACAAAGATGATAGATCTAAGTCTTTTGAAAGAAACCGTTCTCTCTCCCTTCCTATCTCCCTCTCCCTCTGTCTCAGAACATTTTGACAATTAGTTGGCTATACAAATAAATAATAGTAGTAGAGGAATAAACAAGTT
Source organism: Halichoerus grypus (assembly GCF_964656455.1). Taxonomy (NCBI): domain Eukaryota; kingdom Metazoa; phylum Chordata; class Mammalia; order Carnivora; family Phocidae; genus Halichoerus; species Halichoerus grypus. Next base: position 125,396,117 of record NC_135717.1, read on the forward strand.
CTATCGTATATTTTTTATAAGATTGTGGTTCTAAGGACTAAAAATTTCTGTAAGATTATCTGATGTATGGCCTACTTTAGAAAATTTAAGAAGCATCAAGTGTCACTATAAAGTCACTATCTAATTCTTTTGCAGAGATAATTCACATCTATAAATCACCATGATTATTTTAAAATAAAAACACATGTCTTCTGTTCAAAGAGAAATACTGCCTCAAATAGGAGGCATACTTATCATGACTTTGACCATAACACCAAGGACTTTGAACCTAAATTATCATTAAGAACTTTTCTTGACCCAATTCTCTCAAAAAGGATTGCAGTTATGAGTGTGGAAGTGATTTACCACTGGATTCCAATCTGGTTTTATGTCAAATACCTACCTTAATTAATGGGAATAATGATGAGTTTCAAGAAACCTGGAATTAGAATGCCAAGCCCTAACTTTCCCGAGTACTCATTCCATGTATAAGCTGGAGGAAAGAATACGTTTTGGATTTGTTATCAGTGACAGGAGGAAAACTAAGACAAAAAAAGCATGTTGATTACCATGTCTTTCCATTGTTATTCTATAAAGATTTTATTATATGTCAGAGATGATTTACTAAGCTCTTCTCCCATATATGTAACTTTTCTGAGGATGCATTTATGTATCCAACAGCAAAACTGTACCCCTTATATAAAATAAGTATGGGAATTCCATTAATAAAAGTTTGAATGAATATTGAAACTGTTTAGAAGTCCAAGTCAGTGGTGGAATATATGTGCAGACTTAAAGTTATGAATGCATTTGCATTTTTAAGGGAGCTTAAATCAATTCTCTTTATACATACCTGTCACAATTTGGGTTTAAGTTTTCTAAAATATGGTGTGAGAAGTGCAGGTCATGTAGCCCTTGTAATACACGTTGTTGTTCCCATCTTAGTGATGATATAATGAATCATGTTCATAATAAATCATTACAATAGCTTTCTCTGGTGGAATTCAGGTTCACACTTTGCTTTAGTACTCGATTCTTTAAACAGGCTATAGATTCATGGGCTGAGAAGCCACTTATGGGCTGGTGTTGTAGTTCTCTGTATGACCTGATGATGGAACATAAACAAATATGGACAACAAGGAAAAGTAGGTTTTTGAATGTGAAAACTTATTCCCAAAATCTTTCCTCAAATTGGAAAACTAAAGTTTACATATACAATTCCCATACCTCAGCATCCTCATGTAAAATTACAGAGCTGATTATGATTATCTTCAAATTTACCCCCAGCTCAAACATTCTATAATTTTATGAAAAATTCAGTTATACAAAATTGAAATCCTTCTTACTGAGACTTAAGCTTTTCTAATAAGAATTTTATTTCCTAGAATATATTAGTGATACAGATTTGGAATCTCTTTTCCAAAGGATCTTAAAAACCATGATGAATACTTGTCATTCTGGAATTTTTCAAATGTAACTGCCATTTTCCAGCTATGTTATATGTAAAAATCTCACTGAACATATCTAATTCCTTACATATAGAAGGGACACATAATTTGCCTATGTAAAGGGATTTTCTTCAGATGGTGTATCAGTTTTCTATTACTGTCATAATAAATCACCACCAATTCAGGAGCTTAAAATGATGCAAAGTTATTATTTTATAATTGTGCAGGTCAGAAGTCAGACATGGGTCAAAGCAAATGTGTTGGATGTCTGCATTCCTTTCTGGAAGGTCTAGGGGAAGATCTGTTTCTTTGTCCATTCAGATGATTGGCAGAATTCAGTTCCTTGCTGTTATAGCCTGAAGTCCCTGTTTCCTTGTGTGCTGTCCGTTAAATGCCATTCTCTCTTCTCCACCAAATTCCTTAGCTTGTGCCCTCCTTCCACCACCTTCAAATCTAGCAAAGGCTGTCCAAATTCATCTCAAGCTTTGAATCTCTACTGTTTCTTGTTTTATCACATCTCTCTGACTCTATATGTGTAAATTTTTCTCATTTTAAGGGCTCATGAGATTAGATTGGACACACTTGGATAATCCAGGATATATCCCTATCTCAAGATCCAAATGCTTAACCACATCTACAGAGTCCCCTTTGCCAAGTAATATAATATAGTCACAGGTTTCAGGAATAAGGGTATGGGCAGCTTTGGAGGGCCACAGATAGTCTTTCAAAGATCTTCCAGTTCTAAAATCTGTGATTGTACAATATTGCTTCCTTACTAATTGCTCAACTTTCCAAGAAAACTCATTCTGTACCCCAACTCCTTGAAGCCCCTTGAAGAGATGTTTTCTTCCTGCTTTAAATTTCACTTGGACTAAACTTTTTAATGTCCATTTGTCACCTATTGCATTTAACATTTTTTTACTTTTATCTCCATACAAATATACTAACACATACTTTTTTTTCACATTCCATGCAAAATGAATATTGTAGCTCTGTGGTGATTAAGTCTTTCAGCTGTGATGTTTGTGTTCAAATCTAAGGACCATCACTTACTGACTGTGGTAACTTGCTCAAGTGACTTAGTTTCCCTTGTCCCCAGTTCCTTCATCTATCCTATGAGGGTAATAATACTATTTATCATACAGGGTTACTCTTTGTTAATAATTAATAAAATTAGGGGCACCTGGGTGGCTCAGTCAGTTAAGCATCTGACTCTTGATTTCAGCTCAGGTCATGATCTCAGGTCATGAGATAGAACCCCATGTCAGGCTCTGTGCTGGGCATAGAGCCTGTTTAAGATTCTCCCTCTCTACCTCTCCCTCTGCCCCTCCTTCCACTCTCTCTCTCTCTCTCGAAATAGTAATAATAATTAATAAAATTAAATGTGAAAGACAATTAAGTTAACAAGGTTTGGAAGAAACTTGGGGAAAATCCTGATACCTAATGAGAGCAAAATAATTGTTAATTGATTAGCATATATGAGCAATAAACTAAAAAGTTATATAAAATGTATACAAAAAAAACAAAAAAAAAATTTAAAAAAATAAAATAAAATAAAATGTATACATTCCAAAAAAAAGTATACATTCCATTTGATAAAGTAGGTTTTTATAATTTGTGATCTAGACAGGGCATGCTCTTTAAATTATTATATATAAAACCAGTGAAAGAGAAATAAGTAATCCCTGTTCTCTTAACTTCTATGGTGATAGAGCTTTCTATCATGAATCATCCTGCCTCTTTGATTTAAATATATATTTGTGTAGTTTCAAAATGTTAATGCCTAAGATTATGAGAAGTCTAAATTTTCAGTAGGTTTGATTTAGTTTGATTCTCAAATTGGGGGCATGAATATTGCTCACACTGATTTTTGTATATTTTAGTTCACCTTGTTTCATAAAGAATTTAAACAGTCCACAAGAATACAAGAAGCTTTTTAAGATAATATTACTTAAAATGGTGATAAATAATAAAGAGAAATAGGAATGAAACATATTTGAACTAGGAAAAATTTCACCTTATGTATAATAATCTGTTTTCCATAGTCAAAATGAAACAATAAATCCATTATCTTACACAATTGTCCATATACATGAAAAAATATAACTATTACATCTTCTAGAATGTACTCTCTAAAGGTGGGGATGGTTGTCTGTTTTGCTCTTAGTTGAGAGTCCTGTACTTCAGACATAATATATATTTGTTGAATAAGTGTTTAAAAAGGTTTTTCTTACTGGAAAAATACCTATAGGGAAGAACACATCTTGAATTGATATGTGTGGCTCAGGCCAAATACACAGTGGAAAGTTTTCTAATACCTGAAAAAGTGTGTTAACTGTCATCTCTTGATAAATAACATCCATGAATGCTATTTATCTTAATTGAATTTCTGAGTAATCTTGTGTTGCAATTAGCTTAAGTTTTGTTTTCTTGGTCAGATACATATAAGGCTGTTACTCTTTACTGTCCTTCCCTCCCATCCTGGTTTTACTGTTTTATTCCCTGGTGGCTCTAGAGTGCAGGAGTGGAAAAACTTGACTATTAAATTTAAGGTATCATTTATGACGTATGGTGATATTGTTATTAGCAGTAACATTTATATTCCTTTAGTTTAATAATAAAATTAGTGAACCTTTCATTTTAGGAATTATCTAACCTGAAATAAAATTAGTTTTTACACAAAATTTTTAAAAATTGCTTTAAAAGAGGACATACCCTTTTTTAGGCATAGAATTTTAAATTCATTATGAGTTACTATTTACTTATTTATTGATTGATAAATGATCTTTCTCTTCAGTTCATGATGGCACAATGTATTTGTTCCTATAGGTCCTAAAAATCGAGACCTGCAAAAATTGGGGAATAAAAATAGTTGTGGTGAGGAAGGGAAATATGGTGAGAAGGGTGGAATACTAGGCAATAATGTGTCAATCATTCTTAGCAAAACCATTAACTTTTCCTGTTATTTTACCAGCCCAATTAACGGAATAAAAGGGTTGGATTGTCATTCCAGAGCTCTCATAGAAAATGGGGAGTATCTCCTGTGTTGCAAGTGAAGGAAACTGTGGTTCATTTTGGTTTTCTGGTCGCTAACCACATAAGTTGCCCTGTGATATGAGCTCACCTACTGAGAAAGGAAAAAAAAATATAATAATATAAGAACAAAAGCAAAAAGAAACCCCTCTGTCTTGCCTGTTTAGTCTCCCAGTAAAAAAGTCATCACATCCATCCATAAACTAATACCTTCCCTGGGCCTACACGACACAGTAGCTTCAACAGTAGACTAGATCACATTATAAGTCATACCAATTTGAATCCCACAATTTAATACTTTCTGCAAGAGAAGGGCCTAAAATCTAGAAGTCTGAAGCAAGGGCATATTTGGAGTCTTTAGGTAGACAGTGGTTAAGAAACAAACAAACTTTACTATCTCTGTTTTTCTTTTCTGAGAAGCAAGAAGCCCCCAAGGAGTACAATGGGAGTAATTCTGTCTATGATAGTTTACAGTCATCCAGAAGCCTAAGGTTTTACAATAAAAGATGACTCCCTCGCCTTCATTGATGAATGGCTATAATTTTCTGTCGGACATCCTGAATCGGCTACCCTGCCAGAACAGGGAAAAAAGCTCTCTAACTCTGAATTGAAGGTATAATTCTAAAATATAAGACTTTACTGTGCAACAATAACATATTTTCTGGGAATCCTTGACATACAAGCAGTTGTAGAGAAAAATAACAGGATAGGTATTTACAGAGCACAGGCATTTAGATAAATTTACAAATTTCATTATAAAGGACAAAATGATAATGAGATAAGGAAACAAATATTCAAAACACAAAAGTCGGAAATTCAGTAAAAAATGACCTTCAAACAAAGCTATCATGTGAGACACCATCAGTCAGAGCATCTTAAGTGCCTGTTTCTTTCTCAATCTTGTAATAAAAAAATATGGTGGCAGGGACATGCACCCACTTCTACACAGGCCAAAATCTCACATTCTATTTTAAAGAACGTACGGCATATAACAGATAAACTAGTTGATAAATGCCTAAGTATGAGCATGGTTATTTTACTATAGGATAAATGATGCCTCTTACTTGGAGCTTATAAACTGTCTCTTTGCTTACATTCGTTCCTTCCCTATGTCACGGTGCTCCTGCAAGTAGTTACTCTTCCTCTATTTTAAGGTATCCCAAGTTGATTTATGCATTCCTTTTTTTCTGAGGGGTCAACAGCAAAGCTATTTTTTAAACTACTACAGCATTAACATTAGTAACTGTATTGCATTTAAGAGACCTATATTATTTTTTTTTAAAAAATCAAAAGTTAGTAATTTGGTCTAATTACTGTAGTCACCTTGCAATTTGAATATTAATATTACACTATAATACATCAGTATTGGCAACTACTGAACAATTTTCCCATTCAATGAACAGGAGACGCAGTATTAACTCCATTTAAACAAATACATATTTCCAAGACAGTGCTAATGCTGAAGAAACAATAATATAACTGAACTGAATAAGTAAGAAAATTGCCTGAGTTTCTGTCGACAAATTGGTTATTTAATAGTACTTCTGTGTAGAAGTATCAGGGCTTCTCTACGTTTCTGCCCAATGAATCCTTTCCACTTGGATTCTAATACGAAAGTAGTTTTTTCCCCAAACAAAAGCAGAATATTACTATGCCAGTGGATAAAACACATGGTTCTCTAATAAAATAGATGGACAGTTAAGCCCATATAAACAGAGTTCATATGGGATAATAGAGCTGCAGCACCTGGCAGCTCCTATGTTTATACAGAGAAACAAGCCATAGATAACCAGGGATACTCATTGGAATCAGAGGTATTTGCTTAGGTTGTGTACTTATGTGGAGTAGCTCACAGTACAAGGTAGATTATTCCCAAGATATCCTTTGATGTCCACTTACCACATTACCACACAAAGAAGACAGACAATTAGTTCCTAAAGTAGCTAATAAAAGAGGCAATCAAAATTTTAAGATTTTGGAATAAGCAGTACTACTTAAGAATGTAACAGTGCAGTGAACTTAAACCCACCTTTGAACAGATTCACTGAGAAAAATTAAAAATGTGAACTCTGATAAGGAGACATGAAAGTATAAAGTCTTAGAATAGAAAATTGCAATAAAACAGACAAAAGTCATATTAAGCATTTTTAGTTGACGTCTCTATTATTGTGTTAGAAAACTATATTCTATCCTTCGGTTAGGTGATTTACTCACTTCACATGTCATTACATGAGAGGAAATTAAGACTTTATAACAAAAGTCCCAAATTTTAGTATTTAAAAACAGATGCATGGATCTTTGTACTTAAGGTAAATTTGAAGTAATTAAATGTAGTTTTCATTCAGTAAAGTTTATTCAGTATCAAAAAAAATTTTTTTTCATAAAAATTTTCACTTAAAAATATCTGGTCTACTAGTAAGCTGAAATGATCTGACCTAAGTAATCATCAGTTTTGTCCAGGTTCAATCACAGGATGGATCCTGCATGGAATGTGTAACAGGAACGTCAGATTGTTCGAAGACTTAATTAGACTCTGTTTTTAAGCCCTGTCACACCACAAGTCTATAACTGTGATGCTGTTTCACATGTCAGTGACTTGAGTTTACTGTTCCTTCTCTTGGAATGTTCTCCTTATTCTTGTCCCATGTCTGCAACTCTATTCATCCTCAAAAATTTTATTAAAACTCTAATTTTGGTTTTTCTACTCTGCTCTCCCATATATAGTTGGCCAGCACTTACCCTCTGTATATCTGTTCTTTAAAAGTCCTATGTATTATTTCAAATCTCAAGCATTGCTATATTTATATATAAAATATGTAACAAATGCAACATATACTATCATATAATATTTGTATATTATGTTGTGTATCAAATGTATGTTTTATGTTTTACATATAAAACATCATATATTCTATAATACATAAAGATTTATGTGTGAATTAATAATATAATTTGCAAGTTTAATCTATCTCTCCTTTTTGAATGATAGATCCCCCCCCCGCCAATGACGAGGTTAACACTCATTTTTTACTTTGCTTTTCTAGAATCAAATAAACATTCATTAAATCTATGTTGACTCAAATAGAACGCCTCCCTAATATTTAGATATAGTCGTAAGTAAACACCAGACAGAGAGTAAACACCAGAAACAACTTCAAAGTGGGAAACAGTAAATTGAGTGAATTTTTTTCTTGCTCGGCTGAAAGCTTTGAGGTCAAAATAGAATTGGAAGTACTAAATGTAGAGAAAAAATTAATTTATCTGTTATCTTCTGTATTAAAATTAGTCTCCAGTGTTGGTCAGTTGTGTTTGTTCTGGAACACATTTAACATGAACAAGAATTGAGGCAAACAGTATGGAGAACCGCTGGAATTACAGCGATTGTTCACTTGCTGTCGAAGGCTCTTGAGAGCTTTGTGTTAAACCCAAATACTAAAATGACTCCTGCTACCCAAAATACATATTCAAAGCAAGAAGAAAGAAATTTTAAATCCTTCGATAAGGAACGAAAAGTGAGGCCTGTAGCTCTCTTTGAGGGAAGGATAGTCTCCTCTTTAAAATACTGCTAAATATCAGATAGATCACATAGTAGGATTACCTGAAAGCGACTAAAAACCTGACTCACACCAATGAGGTTCAGGAACTAAAGCTCTTGGGACTGATAGATAATCAAGCACAGCAGGCCTTGGGCTTGTAGAAGAAGGACATTTTTCTTTTCTTGTTATGCTAAAAATTACCCCAGGGAAGAATAGGGCCTCCTCAGAAACAGTACAGGAAAGTAAAAACAAAACAAAACAAAAACACCCCAATCAAGTGGAAATATTATACACCTAGAACTAGAGAATATTTTGAGATTGTACCTTTTCTGTTGCCTTGGATTTATATAGCTACTATTTGCAGTAAATTTTTACAAAATGAGTAACTTTGTTTTAATGGGAAAACTATATTACTTCTTAAAAGTATACTACAATGCTTGGGACTTAGTCTTTATAGCCAGCATACTTTAAAAATAAAATGTTCCTCACACAATTCACAGCACTCACCATAGCACATACCCTCCAAATTTAGAGAATTCAAAGCTGTTAGACCCAAAACTGATGAGTGATGGGGGATTCTGGGAAGAATGCATAAACCTAAATCCTCCCTCTTCCCTTACTCTGCTGGAGGCATATACACTATGATAGGCCAGTGGTGGAAACTGGAAAAAAAGAAAAACAACAACAACAACAACCCATGATAGTGCTACAGTGCTGACTCTTTAGTTGATAAATGTTGGTCTGGGGTACAAATGTGTGTATGAAGGGTAGAGAGGCTAGAGAGGGGAAAACAAAATTGAACATAGATAAAAATTCTTTTTTTTTAAAATTTTATTTATTTATTCTAGAGAGAGAAAGAATAAGAGAAAGAGCAGGGGGAAGAGCAGAGGGAGAGGGACAAGCAGGCTCCATGCTGAGCATGGAGGCCATCTCTGGGCTCGTTCTGAGGATCCTGAGAAAATGATCTGAGCCAAAACCAAGAGTCAAACACTTAATCCAGTGAGCCACCCAGGTGCCCCATGAATATAGATATAAATTCTGAATGGAGCCAGGTGGGTAAACCACTAATCTCTCTATTGGGAGAATTACTTAGATGACTTTGATTATGCCCTTGAATTGAGCCGTGTTGGCACTGCTAAATTGTTTATGTCATCCTACTTAATTGTTTCTACTAATGCCTACAGAATTGGAGGTAGGTGTAGTTTGTACTGACAAGTCTTCCTCCTTTCTTACTTCTGAATATAGACGTGTTGTCCCCTCTAAATCTCAAACCAGAGGTCAGAGCTTCCCAAGCTGAATTCTATAAAATTTGAGAAGTAAGGGAACTCATCCTCTTCTACTACTGCTTACCAATCCACAGCTACCTGTAGATCTCATCAGGCAGACTCATCTGGGGATTGAGTGGTCCCACACTGGACTTAAATAGGCAAAAAATGAGTACAAACCATTTATGAAGGGGGATCAAGAAACACAGGTCAGTGAGTGAGTATTGCTGTGGTAAAGCAACACAGACTCTACAGCCTGATAAATAACAGATTTACCTTTCTTTTTCCACCATTTACTAACTTATGAGCTTTGGGAAATTACTTAAGATCTCAGTGTCTCAATTTTTTATCTATAAAAAATGAATTGCTATGTCTAGATGATGGAGCATTTTAAACAATTAAATAAATTGATCTTTATATAAAGCCTTTATAACACTGTGCATACCAAGTATTATATATGTTAGATACTATGATACCCTAGCAAAACAGTTGAATTAGAGGATCAATAAAAATAAAAGCCAAAGCTTCTAGATAGACACAATATAATATACTCAGGAAAGAGAATTATAAAATCAGTCTTTTGATGTGCAATATTGAAAATAACAAAAATAAGTGAACTAATATTGGAATATTGTAAGAAATGGCGAGTAATTTAAAAATGAATTACCTAGCTATAACATCGTTCAAAAGAGGGTAAAATACATTTTTGGAATATGCAGTTATTCAGAAAACAGCATTCTTGTAGTATTTTTGAGAATAATTTCAACAAATTATCCCTTTTTTTTTTTCAAGGATTTTTATTTATTTGTCTGCTTGTTTGAGAGAGAGAGAGAACAGGGGGAGGGGTAGAGGGAGAGGGACAAGCAGACTCCCGCTGAGTAGGGAGCCCGATGTGGGGCTCGATCCCAGGACCCGGAGATCACGACCTAAGCCAAAGGCAGATGCCCAACTGACTGAGCCACACAGGTGCCCTGATAAATTATCCTTAAAAAATAAATTTAAGTTTATAAAAATGTTATCCCAGAAATGGTAAAAATAAAACAGATGAACAACATGAAAGAACAATATATAGTGAAAAATATTATAGCATATTAAAATGATGATGAAATCTGAACTCTAATATATGCTAAAGTATGGATTATTAAAATATTTTTGAAGATTCATGGAAGGCACAAAGAAAACACAGTAATAACAATAACAACAACAGAAAGCCTAAAAATATCTTGCTGAGGTTAAAGTTGGAAATTAAAATATACCAGAGAGGGATATAGTCATATTTTCAATGTTATCTATTGATAAGAAATAGGTTTTCATTGATAGGAGCACCATTGATTGATAATTTCCAGCTGCAGCTCCTTTCAGTGCACTATGGAGTTCATTCTGAGGCCACTCTAACCTTGACCCAGTTCTAAGAGATTAGAGACCTTTTTATTAGGTGACTTTGCTTGGAGACTTCCCAATAGCCTCACACACTGAGACATTATTGGAACTCTGAATAATCAAGCCTGGAGAAAGATAGGCATCTAAGCACTTTTTTAAGATTTTATTTTAAGTAATCTCCACACCCAATGTGGGGCCTGAATTCACAACCCTGAGATCAAGAGTCGCATGCTGTACCAACTGAGCCTGCCAGGCACCCCAGGCATCTAAGCATTTTTGGAATGTCAGCATCAGGTAATGGAACGCCTCTAAAAGCTAGCTTTAGAGGGGCACCTGGGTGGCACAGTCAGTTAAGCATCCGACTCTTGGTTTCGGCTCAGGTGGTGATCTCAGGGTCATGAGATCAAGCCCTGTGTCGGACTCCACTCTCAGCCCAGAGTCTGCTTAAGAGTCTCTCTCCCTGTCCCTCTGCCCCTCCCCCGCTCATGTGCACGCACGCACTTTCTCTCTCTCAAATAAATAAATTTTTTAAAAAATAAATAAAAGCTAGCCTTAGAGTGACTCAGATGCAGACCTCTGCATTTCAAATTCTGAGAAGAAATAATCTAATTACTAGGCTTGGGTATGATGTTTAACCTTAGGTCTGATATACAGCCCTGGATCAGTCAGCCATGCATGGGATGAAGCCCCTGACCGAGGTAATGAGAAGATTATGCTGTGTTATCTACTATAGATATGATTGTCACACATCTATGCATAACAGGTTCTTTTTTTTTTTTTTTTTAAAAAGGAGAATCTCATTTCTTATTATTGACGTTTACATTTTTTAGTGAGTCTTAGAAAAAATAAGCAAACATAAAGTAAGTAATTATTTCTGAATTCATCTTAAAGAGATGAGTTACTGAGGCTCTGTGCTCTTACAAATGAAAAATTCCAAGAGAAAGGGTAGAAGTAGAAGTATAATAAGTGGGGGAGCACTGATTGGGTTTGTGACTAATATGTTATACATCTTCCCCAGTGATAAGTTGAACTCTATAAATTTTCTGAGAAATGTACAGAAAAAAGCAAGCAGAAGCCAGGTCACAGTCTTGGTCAAACATGGATCTTTAATTCCCTAGCTGCTGTCCCCTATATCCTTCCCAATGAAGAATGTCTGAGTCAACTGTCTTCAAATGCAGACATAAAAAGAAACTTGAAGGATCAGTAGTTCATGTCATTTCTTTCCTTTCCTTCTTTGTCCAATGGCTCAATAAATATGCTTCTTTTATTGCTGCTACTTTTTTTAAACCGACATTTTAAAGTGCCATTTTAGTCAAGGAACGTGAATGTGTTGAAAAGAATTAGAGTAGATTTTAATTCCTCTACCTGATTCAGAAGTCCAGTTTGATGGCCAATAGAAAGTTTCTAGCAAAACAAGGCAATGAGCAAAGTTGGATTTTATTACACCTTTTAATAACCTTAATCTTTCCTTCCTATCTCCTCTCACCTCCAGGGAGCCCATCAACTCATTTTATACACAGTGAAAATTTTCCCTGTACTGTTCTCAGAGGGGATTACTTCAAAATTGTACAATTGTCACATCAAATGATCCAATTCCCCAAGGGTCAAAATTTCAGCTACCTACCCCAGGAAATAATCACATGAACCATTCTGAGACCATGGCTGATACTACTGAATGTTACATAATTTCAGTTTGTGGTAGCTAGGAGAATGCATGTGTCTACGTAGAGTCAGCTTTCTAAGGAGTAAATAGAACATGGGTATTATTAGATAAGGAAACAATAACTTTTATCCCCTTCAGTTTTTCAAATGTATCATTCTCTCTGTGTGTGTATGTGTGTTTGTGTATAGTTTTAGATATTTTCCCCATAAAAAGTGATTGAGATTGTTTTCATATTTCTAACTCCAGAGTAAGTTGCTTCTTAAAACCTGTTTTCTTTATTTTCTTTATTTATTTGAGAGAGAGAGAGAGCATGAGCAGGGGGAGGGGCAGAAGGAGAAGCAGGTTCCCTAATGAGCAGAGAGCCCAACATGGGGCTCTCTCCCAGGACCCCAGGATCATGACCCTAGCCGAAGGCAGACGCTTAACTGACTGAACCACCCAGGTGTCCCCTAAAACCTGGTTTTTATTAATCATATGTATTCCTTCAGTATTATATTTCAAGCATTCTTAACATGACAGAGAACATAGTGTCCATAAAATTTTGTGTTATTACCCAATGTAATCTTTATTGAGAAATAATCATGCAGAGTGCATAATATGTATATGTGTATAGTCAAAGAACATTTATGAAATGAACACCTAGTTAACTGGATTTGATTACATCCCTCTCACTGTCTCTAGAGTTAACCACCATCTTGACTTTTGTGATGGTCTTTGTCTTGATTTTTGAAAGTTTTTCCAAATAATCCAAAAATGGTTTCATTTTTACCTATTTTAAATTTCATTTAAATGAATATCAAATTATATTTTCTTTTGTGACTTGTTTTTTGTTTAATATTGCTTGTGAGATTTATGTAGTTTAGTGTGTTTAATTATATTTAATTTTATTTGTGGATTTAGTATCCTATTATAGGATACACTGTAATTTATGTATCCACTTGCATTATTCTGGTTAACAACACCCTGAGGTCCACAGAAAGACCCAGGTTAAGATGTCAGGAAGTAACACCTAAGGAAGCGGACAATAAACACCACTTCCCTGGATCACCTTCTATTCATTTTCCTTCAATATGCTTCAAGCAGTGACTCTCAACCATGGAAAAAGGAGTGGATGATATGCTGTATTTGGTCCAGGTAATGGACTGCTCTCTATCTCTGTCTTTGTCTCTCTGTCTTTCTCTCTTGGCCTCTCTCCCAACCCCAGCCCTGATCCCAACCTTGACCCTAGCAAGTGCATCAAATGACCACTGCTTGTGGATATCAACACAAGGGATTGAAGTAGTCTTATGATCAGTGTTTGGCAGTCTGCAGCTAACTCAACACCTTTTGAATCAGAGAGTAAATGTTTGGTGTTATTTAGCAAGGTTAGCTTATATGCCAGATGGAAGGATCCTGAGACTTTAGAGTGCATCTAATATTTTATTGGTCTCTTGTTGCATCAACCATATTCTGATTGATTACACTCAGTGATATGTAGCTCCTTACATATGTTATATGACTGATTTACATATTATACAAGTTTTCAACAATACATTCCAGAACATTCTGGTACTTTCCAAAACATATTTACTGCAATTGTCTACAACTTTGAGGTAACCACTTTTAAAAGAAAAAAAGTGTTGTCTAGCAACCAAAAATTTCTAGGGGGAAAGTCAAGCAATGAACATATTTACACTGCTATATTAAAATGTGAGATGAGGCATGCTTTATAAGCTTCATTTGACACATAGTAAACAATTCAGCAGTTAGTCATTATATTAATTCAGGTCTTATGAGAAGAGAAGTAGACACCAAGAGAGTGTTAAAAATGCAAAAAATTTGGGGTGCCTGGGTGGCGCATTTGGTTAAGCATCTGACTCTTGGTTTTAGCTCAGGTTGTGATCTCAGGGTCATAAGATTGAGCCCCATGTCAAGCCCCACATCAGGCTGCATGCTCAGCTCAGAGTGTGCTTGAGATTCTCTCTCCCTCTCCCTCTGCTCCTCCTGCTTGTTCTCTCTCTCTCTCGAATAAATAAATAAATTTTTTCTAAAAATGATTCATTGGGTGATATTCTGTTAAGAGTAAAGTAGGGGCAAAAATTTCATGGGGTGATATTCTGTTAAGAATAAAGTAGGGGCACGTGGCTGGCTCAGCCGGTAGAGCATGCGACTCTTGATCTTGGGGTTGTAAATTCAAGCCCCACGTTGGGTGTAGAGATTACCTTAAAAAAATCTTAAAAAAAAAGAGGGGGTACTCAGGAGAAACCTTCATATTATGATGGAGATCAGATGGCAGTATAGGAAAGGATTGAGCAAGAAGAATCTCAGACTACTGGGCAATTCTAAGAGAGTTTTTAACAGATTAGTGGGGGGCGTTCCCAGAGCCAGAACTGCTCATTTTAAGAACATGTCCTGCAGACATGGGCCAGTGGTAGCAACCTGCCATGCTCAGTCATTGGCTGACTGCAGCCTGGTGAAAGGGTAGTCTTGGTGTGAACATTGTGGTGGTTTCACAAGGTTGGTAGTAGGGCCATTGGTCAACTGTGCTCCCTGGAGTCATTCGTATTGATGGAAATTGAGCAGCACATGTTTACTGCTGCCAGAGTCCACCATTTGTCCCACACAAATGCATTTCTCCCAGGCATTGCCAAGCAGCTCCTTCATGGCTCCCTTGAACCTCTCCTTCTGGGAGGAAATATAGAGAAGAAAGTTTAGTAAGTAAAATAAACTCTGATCCCTGTTGCTGTAGTGGGTTGTGAATCTGCAAATGTTATCCATTCTTTCCATCCTTCCCTATTCTTTTTAACTTTCCTTTATCTTCAGCTCTCATCTCAGTGGGTCTTTATTTCGGTGGGATGACAGAAACCTTCATTTTTCTTTTTTGCAAATATTTGCAATAATTTGTTTTATTTTAAAAGATGATATTATATTACTCCCAAGGGGTTTTTAATGACTATTAGAATCATGTTAATTTTATCAAATATATTCATTTTATTTTGCAATTTTATTTATTTATTTTTCAATATAGTTGACACACAATGTTGTATAGTGATTCTACATCTCTATATGTTATGCTGTGCTCACCACTAGCTACCATCTGACACCTTACAATGCTATTACAGTACTATTGGCTATTTCCCTATGCTGTACCTTTTATTTCCATGATTTATTCATTCTGTAATTGGAAGCCTATATCTCCCACTCCCCTTCACCCATCCTGCCCCTCCCCCTCTTCCCTCCCCTATGATAATCATTAGCTTGTTCTCTGTGTTTAAAGATCTGATTCTGCTTTTTGTTTGTTTGTTTACTCATTTCTTTTGATTTTAGATTCCACATATAAGCAAATCATATGGTTTTTGTCTTTCTCAGTCTGACACTGAGCATACTACTCTCTAGGTCCATCCATGTTGTAACAAATGGCAAAATCTCATCCTTTTTTTGTGGCTGAGTAATTCCATTGTATATGTACACAACATCTTCTTTATCCATTCATCTATCAATGGACATTTGGGTTGCTTGCATATCTTGTCTATTGTAAATAATGCTACAATAAACTTATGGGTGGATGTATTTTTTCGAGTTAGTAATTGGTACCCTTCTCAGGGCATAGGTTTGATATGTGTCTAGTCCCAGTTATAATAATGCAAGCAGTATCAAGAGACATCAAGACAAGTGGAAAGTGAGATTTCACACATGTTTTGTTTCTGTTCTATAAAGGCAATCATATCTTCTCCTGCTGATCAGGTTCAATTACCCTTGCTCAGGTGACAACTTTTCTTTTTACCTTCAGGTTTCTGGATCAAAAAATATCTGAAGAACACTGGCAATAGTTGTAGCTTGTAGATCAATAGTAATCTTGTAGTAACCCCTTTGGGGAGCTCTGAATTGCAGAAACAAATAACCCAAGTTTCCTAATTGATCATTAAGATTGTTTGTAGGTGTGTCCAGCACCTCTTTTGCCACTTGGTTTCTAAAACCCAGCACTCCTTTTGACACTTGGTTCTTCTTCTTGAGATCCTGGATACTGTAGAAACCTCTGGGTTGGTGTATATGCTGGATTCTGAAGACACCCATCATTTAGAATATTTCCTCCAAGTGAATTCTTCACATGTGCCTCCAGTTGGGCAGTGGATCCTGTGATTATGGTCTACTCTCACACGTCATTCTCTGTGTAGTGGGCCCCTTGATTAGAAGCTATGTTATGTGGGATTCTATATCTGTGAAGCAGTCCTTTAATAAGTCCCTGGGTATTGATGCTGACTGAGACTCTGGGCTGGAAAGGAAAAACCATATCCAGAAGAAGTATCTATTCCTGGAGGACAAACTGATGGTCCTTTTGGAACACAAGGTGCCCAATATAGAGTACTTGCCAATAGTGACCAGATGAGCCTTAAGAAATGTTGCATTAGGGTCTCACCATTGGTCTTGATAGGTGGCAGTTGAATATTCAGAGACATTAGTCATATTCATCTCAATAAATGGGAGTCAGTGCTATTGAGTTCACACATACACTTCATATATGCCACTATGGCCACTTTATTCATGGGTCATGCCTGATCTGAGATATCCAATGAAGATAAGCTAATATTAATTCTACTTGGATGTTAAGTGTCTGATATTTACATTTTGGTAGGAATTAACATGTAAATACATATCTTCATACTTCATACTCACTCTCATATGTTTGCTTACATGCCAGTACCCTAAATTCCTTGTCTCTGATCCTACAATATTTTTCTTTCCAGCCTCCTGCCATTAAACACTTCCCAGGAATCTAAACATATTGTTATCTCAGCCCATTTTTCTTTCAACATAAGGCAGATTACCAGGTGTATCACTTATAGCTCTGCCCACTAGGAAATTTTTTAATCTTAATTATCTTTTAGGGCCTCCCCTGAATGTGATGGCAATGCAGCTGCCATCTCTTTAGGGCTTGTACCCAAGCTGACTCAACAACAAACCAGTCTCAGGTTTTTTCTTCCCTTTTCTGATGGTCATATGAGGAAGGTAAAATCATGGTAGGTGCCATGGTCTTCTGGGCTACTCATGGCTACTTCTGCCTCCTACTCATAGTTTTTTATCTTGTTTTTCCTCGACCCTGGATCTATAGACTGCTGTTGGGCCTTTCCAAATGCAAAATTTGATAGGCCAAATAAAATCCTCCTAAAAACTGGAAGTTCTGAATACGGGGCCTTTTGGTGCCCCATGAGTTAAGCATATAACTCTCTACTGCAGATGGAATGGCCTTGCCCCCAACCCCAAAGGACTTACGTATAATTCTCCCATTGGAGCTTGCCATTGAATCCATACTTTATCCTTTCCTGACTCTGTCACATCCCACACAGCAGGGTCTGTGAATAGTATGTTCCAAGTGTAACACTGCATTCTGTACTTGTACAATTTTTTTGTATTCTAAACCCTTCTCACACAGGGCCATCTCTATTAGCTGGTATATTCCTAAGTGTGGACTCTGTGGTATCCAGAACCCAAAGAGTTGTATAAGACATGGTTATTATTTCTTTCTGATGAGGATATGAGATGAAGCAATGTTTTATTGTTGTTGTTGTTGATTTTAGAAGGGATATCTTGGCATACTCCTCACCACTAAACACCTAAAAATTTTCTGAAGTAGCAGGTACTTGAAATTCCATAGGGTTAATCTCAACACCCTCTGGAGTACCTTTGTTCTTAAGAAGAGTTTCAGGATACTTGCCCTCACTTGCTTGACTTGCTTAGTCAGCCTGACATGTTTGCTTTATTGTTATGATCAGAGTTATGGTTTGTGAGACTTCCCAGTTATCACTGTCTCTTTATACCATATTCAGAGAAGATGGCGGGGGGGATGACATAGCCCTGGAATAGAACTGTAAGTGAATATTGCTATCTCTCCCAACTGAATGCACCATTTCTAATCCCCCCCCTTTTTGTTAGAATATAAATAATAATATATTTGCCAAATTGGTGGCCATATATCATGTATCTAAGACCATATTAGTCTGCTTTGGCAAAAATGCCATTTCTTGGCACAGCAGCTAAGACCAAAGCTACTATAGACATTCCCTGATATGCACAGGAGTTAATTTCTATAAGGTTACCATGAACACTGAATTAGCTGAACTGTCACTTCTAGAGGAAATATAGGGTTAAGTTTCTGTGAGGTTCTGGTCATGACATCTTTTATCAACCAATAAATACATATGTTATTTTATGTGTGTTTCTTTTTGGAGATAACTTATTTAATGTATATTGTTGATACATTAACTTTGAACTCATACCCAACAGAACTATAGCTCATATTTGAATGAAGCTTATCTAACACATGTATCTTCTCCATTAGGCATATCATAGCCTTCTTGCACTTAAGAACACTAGACACTACTTTAGCCCTATGCTTAGAGACTATTCTAAACAACAAAATCACCAAAAAAAAAAATTGTTAATGTATCACTAAATAAACCACAAAAAGGATACTTATTTACAGTATGAGAGCTAAAACAAGAAAGTAGAATGTCATTTTGTTTAAGCTCAGCTAGTAACATATGTGTTGGGTGACTTAAATTTTTCACCACTCTGTGCATGCCCATAAATGACCACAAAAATGCCACAAGTATTAATTTTGGAGTTACAAATACATTTTAATGAAAAGGTAAATTTGCAAATATGGAATGAATCCATAAATAATAAGGATCAACTGTACCTCATTGAGCTAAAAATATTCTTTATGAGGCAGGATCCCACCATTTCTTCAGAGACCAGAAAGCCAAGTTAAACAGATGTATAATAGGGACACCATCCTTCAAGTCAGTAATAACAGCACTACTGTCCTCACCCACATGATACAATATTGTTTTTTATTTATTATCTTGGTGATGATGGATACTCAGATCTGAAAGTGGGCTTAGGTGCAGGATTGAGAACTAGATCTTGACTTTTTACTAGGATGATTTCTCTCATTCTTCTGTAATTCTTGCTTTCTATGTTTTATAGATTTTAGGAAATAACTTGGTTGCTTGCTCATCTATTTTTTTCAACTAAGATCTTTTTTTTTAAGATTTTATTTAAATTCAAGTTAGTTAACATATAGTGTATTATTAGTTTCAGGGCTAAAATTTAGTGGTTTATCAGTTGCATATAACAGCCAGTGCTCATTCCATCAAGTGCCCTCCTTAATGCCCATCACCCAGTTACCTCATCCCCTCACCCCATTCCCCTCCAGCAACCCTCAGTTTGTTCCCTATAGTTAATAATCTCTTATGGTTTTCCTCCCTCTCTGTTTTTATCTTATTTCATTTTTCCTTCCCTTCCTCTATGTTCATCTGTTTTATTTCTTAAATTCCACATATGAGTGAAATCATATGGTATTTGTCTTTCTCTGACTGACTTATTTCACTTAGCACAATACCCTCTAGTTCCATCCATGTCATTGCAAATGCAAGATTTCATTATTTTTAATGGCTGAGTAATACTCCAGTATACCGCATCATCTATTTTAACTGTGAGAACTTCAAACTGTACTAGTCATGTCTACAACACTTTGTCAGTCAAACATCTTGGCTGTTCTTCTGATCATGCTGGTTGGTACAGTAATTTTGGCCCCCTGACTTCTGGAGTAAAATGCCACCACCTGGACACACAACTCTGGAACCCCATTATCCTTGTGACTTTGACTGAGTTAAGCTCAATCAATACATCCCATCAGCTCTGGTTTTACAGAAGAGCACCACTGGCATTCTTAGTGATGTGGTGCTCCTCTCATCAGCATATTCCTGATGTCCTTGAAGAGTAGTTTGACTCCTGGTCCCTCCTGTGGAACATAATCTGCTGAATCTCCTGGCCTCACACATTATTAAAACAAACCAAAAAAAAAAAAAAAAACTAATTATATATGAACATTGAGATCTTTTAAAAGGTAAAATCTCTAAAGTTTTTAATTTGTAATTAATGTCAGGGGAAAATAGTATTGGTCTTATAAAAATATAAATCCATTTATTTTCCTCCAAAAAACATAAGTAATAAAACCCCAAAATAAAAATATGTCTGGGTTAACTGCAAATTTGCTTAGAAGCAGGGATTTGTGGCTCACAGCAGATTGCATGAGAAACACCTTGATCCTGTTCTCCACCCTTGGAAAGACCTTGGGAACTGGCAAAGAGACTAGGTCTTTGATCTGGCTGAATGCTCCATGGAGAATGCTGCAATTCAGTGACCACCTCCCACACTGACACACCATAAACCAAGCATTTGTAATGTAGCTTGACATAGGAAGAAGTTAGGGATTGATGCACAGAGAACACAGCATCTTCTGCAATGAGTGAAGGACTCCCAGGGGTCACTAGAGTAGAACCTACCTTCCATATACCTCAGAAGGGGGGTAGACACAGAATGAGTCAAGGAGGGGTTTTAGTTGAGGGGTGAAAGAAAAGAAGATGTTTTGTCTCAAACAATAATCCTACATTTCTTTTATGGTGACTACCATCCATAAATAGAGATTGTTTCTTTGAGTGAAGACATCATATCTCCAATAACTTCCTGTTAAATTATGAATATCTCTTTAAAAAGGGACTATTCCATTAACAACTTCACATGAGATAGTTTAAAAAATTATTTCCCGAAAAGATTTGCCTGAGTATTAATAGAAGCATCCATGCATTTTGGGATGGTAATGAAAAAAAAAAAAGACAAATTTATATTGTCAACCCTCTTCAAACAATTTACCAACACTTGCAACAAAATAAAGTTGATATCCTTGGCATGGAATCTAAAATCTTTCCTAATCTAGACCTTGCTTACTCATATATTCTTTTTTATCACCTGTTTCCCATTTATAGATCATTATTTAGCTATATCAACTTTTTACTGTTTCCATTGCCTCAACCTGTCCCCTGTCAGTTAACTGATAATGAGAGTCCCAAAACTGCAACAGAGATGTAAAATCAAAAATACTGCCTCAATCAGATATTTTGCTGAGAGTCACCCTAACCAAAATATATATGTATTTATATTTAATATTATATAAGTAATACATAAGTATACACACACACATAGATCTATGTATTGCTGCATAGACCCCATGCTCCATAGTAGAATGAAGTTAGCTCTAGAGCTCTCTTGGAAAATTACTTTTTTATGAATCACCAGAGAAAAGATCCAGAAGTGATAACTCTTTGAGGAATTTACAGTAAGCAGTAACACTAAAATAGAGTAAACTTACTGGTACATATTATTAAAATTTTTTTTTTCTTTTTCAAATTTTAAATTCCTTAACTGCATTTAAATATTTAAAGCTTATTTGTTTCAGAGGTGCAGGTCTGTGATTCAACAGTCTTACACAATTCACAGCACTCACCATAGCACATACCCTGTACCTCTGAAACAAATAATACATTATATGTTAAAAAAAAGAAGATAGTAGGAAGGGTAAAATGAAGGGGGGGAATCGGAGGGGGAGATGAACCATGAGAGACTATGGACTCTGAGAAACAAACTGAGAGTTCTAGCGGGGAGGGGGTGAGGGGATGGGTTAGCTTGGTGATGGATATTAAAGAGAGCACGTATTGAATGGAGCACTGGGTGTTATACTCAAACAATGAATCATGGAACACTACATCAAAAACTAATGATACAATGTATGGTAATTAACATAATAAAATTTAAAAAAAAATAAATATTTAAAGCTTAGACTCTGGAGGAAATGAAGGCACCATTGATGTCTCCAGTGAGGTACTTCCATCCACTGCTCCTGAACCAGTGTCAATATTTAAATGTTTTAAAAGTCATCTTTGATCAGAAGAAATTCTTCATCCTAAAATAGTTTGCCTTTGGTGCAGCCTAAGAAACTACAAATGTTTATTTCAGAATCTATACGAAAAATCCTCTTCATTTATAATGCAAGTTAACTTGCCACGAAGTCACTGATGTAAAATTCAGCTTCCATTTTCCACATCCTTTGCTTCTTTTTTAATTGAGATAGTAACTATTTATTGAATGCCTTCTTTATTCGGGGGCTTTATATGAATTATCTCTAATCCTCACCCCTAATTAATTATGCTGTCTTTATTATAGAGATGAGGGAGCCCATGATAAGAAGGGGTAACTGACTCAAGTAGTAGCTGCAAATATCTTAGGGTATAGAGTTATAAGAAGAAACTTTTCTGGGGAGTCAGTTGTTTAAGATTATACTAAAAGTAAACTTTGAGTATTTGTAGGAACAAAGATGAAAAGCAAAGAGAGAGACCTAAAAATAAACACACAATCCCAGTAAGAGAGTGTGGGACAAGAATGTTCGTGACATGCAAGAAAGGATTAACAGAAAACAGATAATAAAAGATGCTATCATGAAAGATGCTATTCTCTTATCCCAAGAGTTTTCACACTTTTCTTTGTGAGGAAAACTAGAAATTTATATCAAAATCTCACATTACATTAATCATTAATTTTTTCTTTAGTTTATGTATTTGCTTTCAGAATATGTGGAATTATTACTGTAAGAGATTATTTTATCACTTCCAGTCATTAGATGTTAAAAATGCCTTTCCTCCCTCCCTCCCCTTCCCTCCCCTCCCATCTCCTCTCCTTTCCTTTCCTTTTTCCTTTCCTTTCCCTTCCTTTTTCCTTTCCTTTCCCTTTCCTTTCCCCTTTCCTTTCCCCTTTCCTTTCCTTTCCTTTCATCTATCTATCTGGGTATATATATATATGTATGTATATATATACATGTAAGAGAAATAACTGATGACACCACAGAAATACAAGGGATTATAAAACAATATTATGAAAAATTATATACCAACAAATTGGACAACCTGGAAGGATACATATATTCTTAGACATATTAGTAAAATATATTGACTCTAATACATGCATAATGTATGTATGTATAATACGAGTATTATTATAGTCAAAATTATAAAGATGGAAATTAAGTTATTCAGGTGAATAAAGCCCCTAATAATATGTTCCTGCTCACTTAGATTTGTTCATTTAATTGTTTTTTAAATTA
This sequence comes from Halichoerus grypus, assembly GCF_964656455.1. NCBI lineage: Eukaryota > Metazoa > Chordata > Mammalia > Carnivora > Phocidae > Halichoerus > Halichoerus grypus. The sequence continues at coordinate 125,419,396 of NC_135717.1, forward strand.
TATAAATGTTAGGTCACTAATTAGTGAAGGTTGGTAGGAAAAATTTGAATATCGGACATAAAGCAAAGAGGAAGGAAGGAATGGAAGATAAGTATGAGAAAGAGAAAGACAAGGAGAGGAGGAGAGAAAGAGAATGATTATGAAGCAGTTTTACAGATTTAAAATTAAAGGTGTAAAAATACTTTGACCATATATGAATAAGTTAGATTATGGTGGGAATGCTATAATCATTTCTAGTTTATTTATTATTTCAGCTGAGTCACTGTGCAGGAGAACAATGAAGTTATGACTATAAAGGAAGATTATTTTAAAAATTAATAGTTAAGCTGAGTGCTTATATATTTAGGAGATTATTTAGGAAATTGACTTATTCTACCAATAATAACTTTTAAAATTACTGCTTTAAATACTAGGTTTAAAAATGTAAATGAATTGCCTTGATCCCAAAATACACTGTTGAATTATGTGTCATAGAAAAAAAAAAAGCATGAAATGATACCTAGAAAGCTAATACACCCTTGCCAAGACTAGTAAACAGAATACTTTATCATGAGCATACCTATCATTGGCCAAGAAAAGATCTGCAGGTGAAAGATGCCTCACCATTAATAGTTTGCTATTTGAAGTTGTATTGATGCCAAAGAGAAGTTTCATCTATGATTCTCATATGGCATATACAACATTAAACAGTCAGTTTAAGCTCTCAAAATTATATATATATATATATTACAACCCAGCACACTGGAGGGTTATTTTGAAAAGCATAGATGTTAAGAAAAGAAAACGAGGTGCTCAATAATGTCTTATGAGACTCTCATAGTGTTGGTCACAGAAATAACTTTGCTATGTCCCCAGAGGATAATTCCTTTTGTAAGATTTCCAAGTTCTGCAAGAGTTTTTGAGAGAAAAACTATACAAAATATATAATATGAAACAAAAGAAACAACCACAAAAATGTCTTTTGGAAAGAGCTGAAATTGGAGAACCAAGGTCATTAGCACATAATTGTAGCGATCTGAAATAAATCATATCACATGAGCAAGAAAAGTAATGGCCACCTTGCCAGAACATTCTCTAGTTGCAAAATATTGCTTATCCCAAAATATGACTTACCAACACTTTTGGTGCTTAAATGGCCACTATAAAGTTTTCACTGTATTCTATCTCAATGAATAATCATCTATAATAAAAAATTATAGTAATGATAGTAATGCCACAAATCTTGACATCACCGTTAAAGTCTCAGTTCAAATGTCATGTATCAAAGATGCCTTCTAAGATTGCTTAAGCCAAAATAGTTATCTCATTATTTCTAGTTTTTGTCTAGTTCATTAGTCTCTCTGATTCATCCCATAGTACCTAATCCTCTCTGGAATTACTATAATTATTAATTTGATTATTTATTATACAATCTCCACTCTTAATTGCAAGATTAATTGGTAACTGGGGCTTTGTTGTTCCAATGTCTAGGGGTTAATGTATAGGCAGTTGCTTAAGAAATTATTGCTCAATCAATAAATTACTGTTCAAAAATATTTTTAAATGTTTAAAAAAATTAAAAAAATAAATTACTGTTCAAATTTGTTTAGGTTGTACTGTACTATGGGTGCAAAGTTAAGCATGTTATATTTCATCAGAGATAATTTTAATAATGCAAAATTACCCTTCATAAGATACTATTTTAGTTATATCAGCTAATATCACTCACGATAGTAAAGAGAAATTTGAAAACAAATTTAGCACTCATTCAATATCCATATGACAAAATGTGTTATTGTCTTCTATATACAAGATATACAAAATTTTCATTTTACATAGATTTTCTGACTTAATCCTCACAACATCTGTGTGAGGTGGTTATTTTGTCATTAGTGTAGAGTAAGGGAAACAGAATTCAAAAAACTGCAATTAGTGAACCACCATAATAAAGCAAGAATCAATACTTTTAATTGTAAGACACTGTTCTATGTTTTACTGTATTTTTTTTAAATTCCAGTGTAATTGGGCGCCTGGGTGGCTCAGTTGGTTAAGCGACTGCCTTTGGCTCAGGTCATGATCCTGGAGTCCCGGGATCGAGTCCCGCATCGGGCTACCTGCTCAGCAGGGAGTCTGCTTCTCCCTCTCCCGCTCCCCCCTCTTGTGCTCTTTCTCTCTCTCACTCTCTCTCTCAAATAAATAAATAAAATCTTTAAAAAAAAAAAACTCCAGTATAATTAATGTACATGGTTGTGTTACTTTCAGGTGTACAATGTAGTGATTCAGCAGTTCTATATATTACTCAGTACTCATCACAGTTAAATATGCTCTTAATTGCCTTAACCTATTTCACTCATCACTCTATCCACCTCCCCTCTGGTAACCACCAGTTTGTTCTCAATAGTTAAGAGTCTGTTTTTTCTATTTGTCTCTTTTCTTCTTTGTTTGTTTTGTTTCTTAAATTCCACATATGAGTGAGATCTTTTGGTATTTGTCTTTCTCTGACTTACTTAACTTAGCATTATATTCTCTAGACCCATCTATCCATGTTGTTGCAAATGGCAAAATTTCATTCTTTTTCATGGCTGAGTAATATTCCAGAGAGAGAGAGAAAGAGAGAGAGATCTTATTTAAACATTCATCTAATGATGGACATTAAGGTTGTTTCCATATTTTAGCTATTGTAAATAATGCTGGAATAAACATAGCCTTGTATATATCTTCTTGCATTAGTGTTTTCATATTCCTTGGATAAATACCCAGTAGTGGAATTACTAGATCATATAGTAATTCTATTTTTAATTTTTGATGAACTTCCATACTGTTTTCTGCAATGGCCACACAAGTTTGTATTCCCACCAACAGTGCACAAGAGTTGCTTTATCTCCACATCCTCGCCAACAGTTATTGCATATTATGTTTTTGATTTTAGCCATTCTGACAAGTCTGAGGGGATATCTCATTGTAGTTTTGATTTGAATTTTCCTGATGATCAGTGATATTGAGCATCTTTTCATGTATCTGTTGGCCACCCAAATGTCTTCTTTGGAGAACTGTCTGTTCGTGTCTTCTGCCCAATTTTTAATTGGATTATTGTGGGGGAGGGTGTTGAGTTGTATAAGTTCTCTATATATTTTGGATACTAACCCTTTATCAGATATATCATTTGCAAATAACTTCTCCTAATCAGTAGGTTGTTTTTAGTTTTGTTGATTGTTTCGTTTGCTGTGCAGAATCTTTTTATTTTGATGTAACCCCAATAGCTTATTTTTGCTTTTGTTTCCCTTGCCTTAGGAGACATATCTAGTAAAATGTTACTGTGGCTGATGTAGAATAATTATTGCCTGTGCAGTCTTCTAGGATATTAATGGTTTCATGTCTCACATTTAGGTCTTTAATCCATTTTGAATTTATTTTTGTGTATGATATAAGAAGTGGTCCTGGGGCGCCTGGGTGGCTCAGTCGTTAAGCATCTGCCTTAGGCTCAGGTCATGATCTCAGGGTCCTGGGATTGAGCCCCACATCGGGCTCCCTGCTCGGCGGGAAGCCTGCTTCTCCCTCTCCCACTCCCCCTGCTTGTGTTCCCTCTCTCGCTGTGCCTCTCTCTGTCAAATAAATAAATAAAATCTTTAAAAAATAAAAATAAAAAAATAAAAAATAAGAAAATAAAAAGTGGTCCAGTTTCATTCTTTTACATGTTGCCATCCAGTTTTGCCAACACCATTTGTTGAAAAGACTGTAATTTTCCCATTGTATATTCTTGCGTCCTTTGTCATAGATTAATTGACCATATAATTGTGGGTTTATTTCTGGGCTCTCTCTTCTGTTCTATTGATCTATGTGTTTGTTTTTGTGCCAGTACCATACTGTTTTGATTACTAGAGCTTGGCAAAATATCTTGAAATCTGCGTTGTGATACCTCCAGTTTTGTTCTTCTTTTTCAAGATTGCTTTGGCTATTGGGCTCTTTTGTGGTTCCATACAAATTGTAGGATTATTCTAGTTCTGTAAAAAAAATTCTATTGGTGTTTTGATAGGGATTTCATAAAATCTGTAGATTGCTTTAATAATATTTGTTCTCCCAGTCCATGAGCATGGAGTATCTTTCCATTTGATTATGTCCTCTTTGGTTTCTTTCATCACTGTTTATAGTTTTCAGAGTACAGGTCTTTAACCTCCTTGGTTAAATTTATTACTCAGTGTTTTATTATTATTGATGCAATTGTAAATGGGATTGTTTTCTTAATTTCTCTTTCTGATACTTCATTACTGGGGTATAGAAATGCAACAGATTTCTGTATATTGATTTTGTATCCTGCAACCTTATTGAATTCATTTATCAGTTCTAGTAGTTTTTTGGTGGAGTTGTTAGGGTTTTCTCTAAATAGTATTATGTCATCTGTAAATAGTGAAAGTTTTACTTCTTCCTTACCAATTTGGATGCCTTTTCTTTCTTATTGTTTGGCTGCTTGTGGGTAGGACTTCCACTACTATGTTGAATAAAGGTGGTGAGAGTGGATATCCTTGTCTTGTTACTGATCTTAGGGGAAAAGCTCTGTTTTTCACCATTGAGTATGATGTTGTCAGCTGTGGGTTTTTCATATACAGTCTTTATTATGTTTAGGTATGTTCCTCCTAAGCCTACTTTGTTGGTGGTTTTTATCATGAATAGATGTTATACTTTGTCAAATGCTTTTTCTGTATCTGTTGACGATCATATCATTTTTATTCTTTCTCTTGTTAATGTGTTGTATCATGGTGATTGATTTGCAAATATTGAACCACCTTGCATCACAGGAATAAATCCACTTGATTATGGTGAATGATTTTTTAAAATGTACTGTTGAGGGTGCCTGGGTGGCTCAGTCGTTAAGCGTCTGCCTTCAGCTCAGGTCATGATCCCAGGGTCCTGGGATCGAGTCCCTCATCGGGCTCCTTGCTCAGCGGAAAGCCTACTTCTCCCTCTCCCACTCCCCCTGCTTGTGTTCCTGCTCTCACTGTCTCTCTCTCTGTCAAATAAATAAATAAAATCTTTTAAAAAAATGTACTGTTTAATTGGTTTCCTAATATTTTATTGAGGATTTTTGCATGTGTGCTCATCAGAGATATTGGCCTGTAATTCTTTCTTTGTAGTGTCTTTACCTGGTTTTGGTATCAGAGTAATGCTGCTGGCCTCATGGAATGAGTTTGGAAGCTTTCCTTTCTCATCTATTTTTTGGAATAGCTTGAGAAGAATAGGTATTAACTCTACTTCAAATGTTTGGTAGAATTCACCTATGATGCCATCTGGTCCTGGACTTTTGTCTGTTGGTAGTTTTTTTGATTACTGATTCAATTTCTTTGCTGGTAATCAGTCTATTCAAATTTTCTATTCTTGATTTAGTTGGGTAGTTTATATGTTTCTAGGAATTTATACATTTCTTCCAGATTGCCCAATTTGTTGGCATATAATTTTTCATAATATTCTCTTATAAACCCTTGTATTACTGTGGTGTTGTAGTTATTTCTCCTCTTTCATTTCTGATTTTATTTCAGCCCTCTCTCTTTGTCTTTCTCTCCCTCTCTCTCTCTTTTGATAACGCTGGGTAAAGGTTTATCAATTTTGTCAAATTTTTCAAAAAACAAATCCTGCTTTCATTGATCTATTATGTTTTTGTTTTTGTTTTTAGTTTCTCTTTCGTTTGTTTCTGCTCTAATCTTTATTATTTCCTTTATTCTACTGGTTTGGGGTTTTGATTCTTCTTTTTCTAGATCCTTTAGTTATAAGATAAGGTTGTTTTTTGAGATTTTTCTTACTTCTTGAAGCAGGCCTGTATTGCTATAAACTTCCCTCTTAGAAGAGTTTTTGCTGTATCCCAAAGATTTTGAACTGTTGTTTTTTTCATTTTCATTTGTCTGCAGGTATTTTTTTATTTCCTTTTTGATTTCTTGGTTGACCCATTCATTGTTTAGTGGCATGTTACTTAACCTCCATGTATTTGTGTTCTTTCCAAATTATTTCTTGTGGTTGATTTCTAGTTTCATAGCATGTGGTCAGAAAAAATGCATGATATTTTTTCAATCTTTTTTGCATTTGTTGAGACTTGTTTTGTGTCCTTACATGTGATTTGTTTTGGACAGTGTTCCATGTGCCCTTGAGAAGAAGGTGTATTCCCTTGTTTTAGGATGAAATATTCTGAATATCTCTTAGATCCATCTTGTCCAATGTGTCATTCAAAGCCACTGTTTCCTTGTTGATTTTCTGTTTGGATCATCTATCCATTGATGTAAGTGGGGCATTAAGGTCCCCTACCATTAATGTATTAGTATTGATTACTTTTTTATGTTTGTTATTAGGTGCTTTATGTACTTGGGTGCTCCCAAGTTAGGTACATAGATATTTACAATTATTATATCTTCTTGTTGGTTTGTTCCCTTTATGATTTCATAGTGTCCTTCTTGGTCTTTTGCTGTAGTCTTTGTTTTAAAGTCTATTTTGTCTGATGTAAGTATTACTACCGTGGCTTTCTTTTCAGTTCCATTAGCATGTGAAGAGCTATTCATCCCTTCACTTTCAATCTCCATATGTCTTTAGGTCTGAAATGAGTCTCTTATATGCAGACTATAGATGAGTCTTGCTTTTTTATCCATTCTGTCACCCTGTGTCTTTTGATTTCAGCATGTAGTCTATTTACATGCAAAGTATTTATTGACAGGCTTGTACTTATCCCCATTGTTACTTGTTCTGTGGGTTTTTGTTTTTGTTTTTGTTTTAATTCTCTGTTCCTTTCTTCTCCTGCTCTCTTTTCTTGTGTTTGATGGCTTTTATGATATACTTGGATTCTTTTATCTTTATTTTTTGGATATCCATTACCTGTTTTTGATTTGTGGTTATTATTAGGTTTATATATAACATCATATGTATATAGCAGTCTATATTAAGTTGATAGTCACTTAAGTTTGAACACATTTTTTACTCCTCTCCCCTCCACATTTTAGGTGTGTGGTGTCATACTTTGTAACCTTTCATTTTGTGAATCCCTTGACTGATTCTTATGGGTATACTTCATTTTACTGATTTTGTGCTTTCTTCTTTTCTTACTCCTACTTATGTTATTTCCTTTCCACTCAAAGAGTTCCCTTTAACATTTCTTGTAGGGCTGGTTTAGTGCTTATGAGTTCCTTTAACTTTTGTTTCAGAAATTCTTTATGTCCCCTGTTTTATGAATGATAGCCTTGCTGGATAGAGTATTCTTAGTTATAGGTTTTTTTTGTCAGCACTGTCAATGTATCGTGCCGCTCCCTTCTGGTCCACCAAGTTTTTGCTGAAAAATCAGCTGATAGCCTTATGGGTTTTCCCTTGTGTGTAACTGTTTTCTTTCCTCTTGGTGCTTTAAAAACTCTTTTTCACTACTCTTTGCCATTTTAATTATTATGTGTCTTGATGTGGGCCTCCTTGGTTGATTTTGTTGGGGGCTCTCTCTGCCTCCTGAATCTGAATTTGTTTCCTTCTCCAGATTCAGAAAGTTTTCAGCTATTATTTCTTCAAATACATTTTCTGTTCAAACCCTTTTCTCTCTCTTCTTCTAGGATCCCTATAATGTGAATGTTATTAGGCTTGATGGTGTCACTGAATTCCCTTAATCTACTTTCATATTTTATTATTCTTTTTCATCTCTCCTGTTCAGCTTGATTGCTTTCCATTACTCTGTATTTCAGGTCTCTGATCCCTTCTTCTGCTTCCTCTAGTCTACAATTATTGCCTCTGGTATACTTTTAATTTCAGTTATTGAGTTCTTCATGTCTGATTGGTTATGTTTTCTATCTCCTTGTTGAGGGTCTCACTGAGATCCTCTACTCTACTCTTAAGTCCAATCAGTGTCTTTATGACCATTATGACCATTATTTTAAATTCTCTATCAGGCATATTGCTTATCTCTGTTTCATTTAGCTCTCTTGCTGTTCTGAAAGAGACATATTTGGGACATATTCTCTACTCATTTTGTCTGATTCTCTGTGTCTAGGAAGAAATCATTGTCCCATAAATATCTCAAAAGCTTCGAAATGCTTCAAAACTCTTAATGTGTTTTGAAACATAATGAGCCAACCTCTTATTTGGATTAAACAAGAGGAATTCCCAATATCTTAAAAGTGATGACTAAGTATCACAAAGAACTGCTTCAATAATATTAAATAGCTCTTTTTTCTAGAGATCTTGCTCCATTTCAAGCATTCTGCTTGCTTGTTATGAGCCCATGAGTAGGTTTAGTCTGGACTTAGTAAGATTCAGATGCAAGAATGCATAAAACAATATTCTTAATTCAAAATTTGTCTTAAGAAAACCAGTAGAGCAAGAAGAAGGGTAAAAAAGTTTACATATTTACATACTTGCATATACTGTTTACGTTATTCAGAAGTGCTGTAATCTATGGTGGGAAGAAGGGCAAGCAAAGAGATATATGCAAACATGAAAATAGGTTTAGAGGATGACTTTTACAATATTCTTTATGATTCAGGGTTTTGAAGAGATGGGAAAAAGGAAGCATCTCTTTAAAGCTATAAAAATTCACATTTGTCTTTATATAGGTGTGATTAATGCAAGCAGACTGTAAGATTCTGAATTTGTATTTTCTCTCATTTCACTATCATTTTTTTAACTCTAAGGATTCAAAACAACAGCCCTACCGTCTTTGAAAAAGTAATAGAAACTTACCTTTCTTGGGGGGGTATTTGAAATCTTTGGGGAATAAGATTATCAAGCCACTATGCCAGCCCACAGACCAGAGAACATTACAACAAATCAGAAGGGAAACTCCTACATGAGTAGCTCAAAGCCACTCAGATTTAACCACATCCAGGGCTACCTCTCTCCAAAAGGAGGAATAAGATTAAAATAGGGAAAGGACATGGCCATGAGTTGACAGAGTGAAGTTATTTTCAGAAGTGCTAACTTTCCCCCATTATTATTTATTTAGTAATTTAACAAATATGTGCTTCCTTTGATAAGTATCTAGCAAATTGTGCTTTTAAATTTGATTATCAATAAAAAGGCTAGGAAATTATAATTGTCAATATACAGCAGATAGTATTAGAATGATGCCCATTATTTCCAAGATCATATATTGTAAATACCTGCCATGTTTCAAAGAAAGCAAGAAAAAATAGGAACTGAATTATTTTTCTCATTCTGGGAGATAGGAATATTCTGGGCATTTCTGATGCCCTAATATATTCCAGCATAACTAAACTATTATTTATTGTTTTATAAAAATAAATAATTCCAGTCATTAAACTTTGGAACATAGCCTGAAGGAAGTTTCTCAAAGGTAAATAGCCTCATACTTGTAACAGCCCAGAAAATAAACCAAATCCTAGCCTTTACAGAACACACTACTGAATTAAGTTTCTTTTGACATGGTATAAATATCTATGGAAAAGGGGAAATATATTTGTTCTGCATATAAAATGCTATTTTCTGGGGGTTTTTTTACATCATGAGATATAGTTACTATTTATTTGTTTTAATGGAAGTCTTTTGTCATCTTTGCATTTTCACAACTTCATGCGTATGATGGGGATGAAGTTCAGGCTACACAATTGTGTTACTCTAATTAATGATCTTTCATGATACTCAAGCGGATGATATATAATTATCATATGATATATAATTATTATACATCATTTAAGTTTCTATGATCTCAGGGCGCCTGGGTGGTTCAGTCAGTTAAGTTTCTATGATCTTCATGTTAATTAAACATAAAATAGTTTATTTTTCTCTTTGACAAGAGAAAAAATAGTTATGTAATTTTTACCTTCCCCATTAACTGTAGCAAAGTTAATCTGTCAATAGACTCAGATTCTTAGTCAGGTGTATGTGTGCGGGTGGAGAAAGTGACAGGAACTTGTAGGCAAACTGAAAAAGTTAACAGAGGTTTCATATTTACAGCCCATATAACTGTGCCTTCCTAAGAATGGAAGAAAAGAATAAGTTAATACAGTTCAGTGGGAAAGGTATAGGTATCACAGTGCACAAAGGGAAAATGTTACATAAATACACATGTCCCAAAAGCCAAATCATTGTTCTCTGTTCCCTTTCAATACCATATATATTACAGACTGGTTCCTTCTTGGATTTGTAAGCACCCCATCCCTTCTGCTAGCTTCATTGGCTCTATTGCACCCACCTTGACCACAAGAGAAAATTGTGTTTATGTGGCTCCTCACAGTGTTGCCCAGCTCTTCTTACAAAATTCTGCCTTGTCACAGCAAGCTGCAATGACTGCTTTAACAATCAACCTTCTTTTTACAGTGAAGACTCACCTGAATTTGGTGGAACAAAATGTTATCACAAGTATTCAGCAGCTCAACATTCCATTCTTCTTAAAACACATTTTCGTCTGGCTGCTAGGAAGCAGCTCTCTGCTGTGTCTCAGTTTTCTTCAGAGGTTCCTCCTCCCAAGTCCATGAACATAGGAGTGCCTCGGGAGTCAGAACTTATGCTCCCCTTGTCTGTCTATACTCATTTCTGGGAGGATGGGAGGCAGGAGACCTCATCCATCTAATGGCTTTAAATACTGTGTACATGCCAGTGATGCCCAAAGTTTCTTTCAAACTATCAGAGTCATCCATGACAATTCAGCCCCTCCATTTCAGTGCTTTATATAGAATTTATACTTAATATGTTCTAAACTGTACTGTTTTGTTCTGTCCCTGATATCTTTCCCCTGTCCATCTTCCTTATCTCTGTAAATGACAGATCATCCTTCCATGTGTTCAGGAGAAAAGTCTTTGGAGCCATCCTTCATACTCTTCTTTTTCTGATATTTCACAGACAATCCATCAGAAATTCTTCTTAGCCTCAAAGTATATGTTGGTTTTAATATTTTTCCACCATTGTTTTTGGTTCCTTATCACTATAGTCCAAGTCATCACTCTCCTCTAAAGTATTGTAACAAATATCTATTATAATCTTGTTCTAAAGAAACCTATTTAACATTGTTTAATGCAGTGTTTAAATAACCTGACCATGAAACTCCTTTTTTTGGTAACATCTCTTTTGTTGGAAATAGAATATATTTTGGAAAATAAAAAAAAATGCTCATTTCTTAGGGCAACCCCAGTCTCTTTTCTTTACTTCCCTTTAATTTCTCTTTCACATTTCTCAGTTTAGCTAAATTTTGCTCTTTTTGTCCCTCCTTCCTGTCATATCTTAACAGGTCACAAATCAGATATAACCTCTGTGTGGACATACATGATTAGTGGCTACATATACATATCAGTCTGAAACCCAAGGACTTCCCTTTGTTTGCTCATCCATGAACAGTCATGATGATGTTTTTATCATGTTTGAGTTTGAGTCTTTTTATATTTGGCTCATATGACCGCTATTGCCAGCCATCCTAAACTCTAAATATTACCTTAATATGAATAATATTTAAAAATCATATTTGACTTCTTCACCACAAAATTCAAGTAGCATTATGGCATTCTAAAAGAAGAAAAGGGGAATTAACTTATTTTCTTTTATTCTAAAGGAAGAAAACAGGAATGTATTTATGACCCCAGACAAGTTCTTCAAGCAGATGAAACAAATGGTATATTTTACCCTCCACTCATTTTATGATCCCTTACTGTTTATTGACTCAATTGAGATTTTGACCACTTATCTACATGTTTATCTCTCTAATCAGACTATTCTTTCCTGGAATACAGTGATCATAACTCATTAGTTACAACTCTATTGCATGACAAAGTGTAGTCACTCAATGAAATACTACTGAAGGAAACTCTTAGGTTAATTGACAGTCTGAGATTCAGACTTAAGAATTTACAAAGGAGTATGAATAATATAAAAGAGAAAGCTTCCATATATGCAGTAAAAAAAAAAAACTCACCATCAATTTAATGATGAATTTTATCTATATAGTTAGGGAAAATAAATTATTTCAATGTATTTAAAATAAAATGTTACCAATGCTGTTAAAATTGCTACATAGTATTTAAATGTGGACTGTGCTATTGATTTTTTTAAAAAAAATAAATTATAAATGTTTTTATGAATTATTCCACAGTTTTAGAGACTCATTTAGAAAATAGATTTGATAAAAAAAAATCCAGTCCCGGAATACTGATTAATTGGGAGAAATACATTATAATTAAGAAGATAATCTATAACAATTACCTGACCAAGAAAAAATAAGAAAGTTTCTCTTCTTTAGAAGAAATCAAAATGACTCTTGACAAAGTATATAACCAAGTAAATTTGATAGTAGTGTGATACGTCCCTTTATGTGGTCTTTAAAATATAAATTAGAGTGTGGTTGAACTGAATGACTTTTTAAATTCTTCTAGGTTGTTGATTTTTACATATGAGAGTATTTCTTTTCACTCACCCTCATATTGGAGGGATGCTGCCTTAGAGGTTTAGTCACTCATGGATATAATCCTGAGTCTGAGAGGTCAATGGTTCATAAATGAAGCCTCTATCTAGTCTGGCACAGTTCTGAATATTTGGCAGGATTTATTTAAAATAGGTCCAAGATGGGAATAGCAGAGGCACTGCTGGCAGAAACATATAGGGACGCTTGCCTTCTCTGTTCTTGGCTCTAGCTGGGGCTATTTAGCTATCATTTTATAAAAACATGAACGCAAAGCTCAGTCATGCCTTTATAAATGGAGAAAAAAGCTAAGCTAAAAATAGGCCATCATTTCATTGAGCTTCAGTCATGCAGTCTTGCCTGGTGTGCATTTGTTGTTGACTGGCAGACTTCCCCAAAGTAAATGGTGGAGTTTTCCTGGCTTATCCTTTCATGTATAGATATCACTCAGACTATTATGTTTTATTCAATTCTCACTGCTCTGGACCAAAAATTTGCCTTGTAGCAGCATAGTGAATCTCTATCAACTCTGGCTGTGGAATGATTTACTCAGATCTAGGTACAGAGAGTGAAATTTGTTTCCTTTTTAAAATTTAATGTACAATATTGTTGAATTTGTCTACTTATGACTAATTTGGTTCTTCTAACACATCTAAAAGAATGGGTTCTTTACCAAAAAATACCTTTGGATCTAGGTGCTCAATGGGCATTTTTCAATGATATTTAAGTTTGATCTCATTGTGGGGGAAAAGAAAACAACTCTTGATAGATTGTTGAGAGTATAACCATCACTTTTTCCACCTACATGTTGAATACATAATCCATTTTGCTTCTAGTAACTAACATATTTTTGGAAGTGAGTTTTGCTGATCATATGAAATAAATTTAGTAGATTTACAAGAAATATTTCATATTGTTTTATTTATTTTATTTCCATTTATTTGTTTATTTCAATGCTTGCATCAATTATATTCTTATCAAGGCGAATACAATAAATGTAAAAGTTTTTAATTTTTTAAAAATTTTTTTTATTAACATATAATGTATTATTTGTTTCAGGGGTACAGGTCTGTGATTAATCAGTCTTACACAATTCACAGCGCTCACCATAGTACTTACCCTCCCCAATGTCCATCACCCAACCACCCCATCCCTCCCACCCTCCTCCACTCCAGCAACCCTCAGTTTGTATCCTGAGATTAAGAGTCTCTTATGGTTTGTCTCCCTCTCTGGTTTAGGTTTGTTTCATTTTTCCCTCTGATCCTCTGTCTTCTTTCTCAAATTCCTCATATCAGTGAGATCATAAGATACTTGTCTTTCTCTGATTGACTTATTTCACTTAGCATAATACCCTCTAGTTCCATCCACATCATTGCAAATGCCAAGATTTCATTTTTTTGGTGGTGGCATAATATTCCATTGTATATATATATACCACATCTTCTTTATCCATTCATCTGTTGATGGATATCTAGCCTCCTTGCATAATTTGACTATTGTGGACATTGCTGCTATAAACATTGGGGTGCATGTGCCCCTTTGGATCACTACATTTGTATCTTTGGGGTAAATACCCAGTAGTGCAATTCTTGGGTCATAAGGTAGCTCTATTTTCAACTTTTTGAGGAACCTCCATACTGTTTACCAGAGTGGCTGCACCAGCTTGCATTCCCACCAACAGTGTAGGAGGGTTCCCCTTTCTCCATATCCTCGCCAACATCTGTCATTTCCTGGCTTGTTAATTTTAGGCATTCTGACTGGAGTGAGGTGGTATCTCATTGAGGTTTTGATTGGTATTTCCTTGATTCTGAGTGATGTTGAGCACTTTTTCATGTGTCTGTTGACCATTTGGATGTCTTCTTTGCAGAAATGTCTGTTCATGTCTTCTGCCCATTTCTGGATTGGATCATTTGTTCCTTGGGTGTTCAGTTTGATAAGTTCTTTATAGATTTTGGATACTAGCCCTTTATCTGATATGTCATTTGCAAATATCTTCTCCCATTCTGTTGGTTGTCTTTGTTTTTTGTTGACTGTTTCCTTTGCTTTGCAAAAGCTTTTTATCTTGATGAAGTCCCAATAGTTCATTTTTGCCCTTGCTTCCCTTGCCTTTGGTGATGTGTCTAGGAAGAAGTTGCTGCAGCTGAGGTCGAAGAGGTTGCTGCCTGTGTCACAATTAGTTATCATTTCATCCATTTTTAGTCTATTTGTGTGTGTGGTATAAGGAAGTGATCCAGTTTCATTCTTCTGCATGTTGCTGTCCAATTTTCCCAACACCATTTGTTGAAGAGACTGTCTTTTTTCCACTGGGACATTCTTTCCTGCTTTGTCGAAGATTAGTTGACCATAGAGTTGAGGGTCCATTTCTGGGCTCTCTATTCTGTTCCACTGACCTATGTATCTGTTTTTGTGCCAGTACCATACTGTTTTGATGATTACAGCTTTGTAATAGAGCTTGAAGTCTGAAATTGTGATGACCCAAGCTTTGCTTTTCTTTTTCAACATTCCTCTGGCTACTCGGGGTCTTTTCTGATCCCATACAAATTTTAGAACTATTTGTTCCATTTCTTTGAAAACAGTTGATGGTATTTTGATAGGGATTGCATTAAATGTGTAGATTGCTCTAGGTAACGTTGACATTTTCACAATATTTCTTCTTCCAGTCCATTAGCATGGAACATTTTTCCATTTCTTTGTGTCTTCCTCAATTTCTTTCATGAGTATTTTATAGTTTTCTGAGTACAGATTCTTTGCCTCTTTGGTTAGATTTATTCCTAGGTATCTTATGGTTTTGGGTACAATTGTAAATGGGATCGACTCCTTAATTTCTCTTTCTTCTGTCTTGTTGGTGTATAGGAATGCCACTGATTTCTGTGCATTGATTTTACATCCTGCCACTTTGCTGAATTCCTGTATGAGTTCTAGCAGTTTTGGGGTGGAGTCTTTTGGGTTTTCCACATAAAGTATCATATCATCTGCAAAAAGTGAGACTTTCACTTCTTCTTAGCTGATTTGGATGCCTTTTATTTCCTTTTGTTGTCTGATTGCTGAGGCTAGGACTTCTAGTTCTATGTTGAACAGCAGTGGTGATAGTGGACATCCCTGCCGTGTTCCTGACCTTAGGGAGTAAGCTCTCAGTTTTTCCCCATTGAGAATGATATTCACTGTGGGTTTTTCCTAGATGTCCTTTATGATATTGAGGTATGTACCCTCTGTCCCTACACTGTGAAGAGTTTTAATCAAGAAAGGATGCTGTACTTTGTCAAATGCTTTTTCTGCATCTATTGAGAGGATCATATGGTTCTTGTTCTTTCTTTTATTAATGTATTGTATCACATTGATTGATTTGCGGATGTTGAACCAACCTTGCAGCCCAGGAATAAAACCCACTTGGTCGTGGTGAATAATCTTTTTAATGTACTACTGTTGGATCCTATTGGCTAGTATATTGGTGAGAATTTTTGCTTCCATGTTCATCAGGGATATTGGTCTGTAGTTCTCCTTTTTGATGGGGTCTTTGTCTGGTTTTGGGATCAAGGTAATGCTGGCCTCGTAAAATAAGTTTGGACATTTTCCTTCCATTTATTTCTTTGAAACATCTTCAGAAGAATAGGTATTAATTCTTCTTTAAAAGTTTGGTAGAATTCCCCTGGGAAGCCATCTGGCCCTGGGCTCTTGTTTGTTAGGAGATTTTTTATTATTGCTTCAATTTCGTTGCTGGTTATGAGTCTGTTCAGGTTTTCTATTTCTCCTTGGTTCAGTTTTGGTAGTTTACACATCTCTAGGAATGCATCCATTTCTTCCAGATTATCTAATTGCTGGCATATAGTTGCTTATAATATGTTCTTATAATTGTTTGTATTTCTTTGGTGTTGGTTGTGATCTCTCCTCTTTCATTCATGATTTTATTTATTTGGGTCAGTTCTCTTTTCTTTTTGATAAGTCTGGCCAGGGGTTTATCAATCTTGTTAATTCTTTCAAAGAACCAGCTCCTACTTTTGTTGATCTGTTCTACTGTTCTTTTGGTTTCTATTTCATTGATTTCTGCTCTGATCTTTATTATTTCTCTTCTCCTGCTGGGTGTAGTCTTTATTTGCTGTTCTTTCTCCAGCTCCTTTAGGTGTATGGTTAGGTTGTGTATTTGAGACCTTTCTTGTTTCTTGAGAAAGGCTTGTATTGCTATATACTTTCCTCTTAGGACTGCCTTTGCTGCATCCCGAAGATTTTGAACAGTTGTGTTTTCATTTTCATTTGTTTCCATGAATTTTTTTAATTCTTCTTTAATTTCCTGGTTGACCCATTCATTCTTTAGTAGGATGCTCTTTAGCCTCCATGTATTTGAGTTCTTTCCGACTTTCCTCTTGTGCTTGAGTTTTAGTTTCAAAGCATTGTGGTCCGAAAATATTTAGGAAATTATCCCAGTCTTTTGGTACCAGTTGATTCCTGATTTGTGACCCAGAATGTGATCTATTCTGGAGAATGTTCCATGGGCACTAGAGAAGAATGTGTATTCTGTTGCTTTGGGATGGAATATATCTGAATATATCTGTGAAATCCATCTGGTCCAGTGTGTCATTTAAAGCCTTTATTTCCCTGTTGATCTTTTGCTTAGATGGTTTTCCATTTCAGTGAGGGGGCTGTTAAAGTCCCCTATTATTATTGTATTATTGTCAATGTGTTTCTTTTATTTTGTTATTGAATGGCTTATATAATTGGCTGCTCCCATGTTAGGAGCATAGATATTTAAAATTGTTAGATCTTCTTGTTGGATAGACCCTTTAAGTATGATGTAGTGTCATTCTTCATCTCTTATAGTAGTCTTTGGTTTAAATCTAATTTGTCTGATATAAGGATTGCCACCCCAGCTTTCTTTTGATGTCCATTAGCATGGTAAATGGTTTTCTACTCCCTCACTTTCAATCTGGAGGTGTCTTTGCATCTAAAATGAGTCTCTTGCATACAGCATATTGACGGGTCTTGTTTTTTTATCCAATCTGATACCCTGTGTCTTTTGTTTGGGGCATTTAGCCCATTTACATTCAAGGTAACTATTGAAAGATATGAATTTAGTGCCATTGTATTGCCTGTAATGTGACTGTTACTGCATATTGTCTCTGGTCCTTTCTGGTCTGTGTTACTTTTAGGGTATTTCTTTGCTTGGAGGACCCCTTTCAGTATTTCTTGTAGGGTTGGTTTCATGTTTGCAAATTCTTTTAGTTTTTGTTTGTCCTGGAAGCTTTTTATCTCTCCTTCTATTTTTAATGACAGCCTAGCTGGATACAGTATTCTTAGCTGCATATTTTTCTTGTTTAGTGCTCTGAATATATCATGCTAGTCCTTTCTGGCCTGCCAGGTCTCTGTGGATAGGTCTGTTGCCGGTCTAATGTTTCTACCATTGTAGGTTACAGACCTCTTGTCCTGAGCTGCTTTCAGGATTTTCTTTTTGTCTCTGAGACTTGTGAGTTTTATTTTTAGATGTCAAGGTGTTGACCTATTTTTATTGATTTTGAGGGGGTTATCAGTGCCTCCTGGATTTTGATGCCTGTTTCCTTCCCCAAATTAGGGAAGTTCTCCACTATAATTTGCTCTAATATAGCTTCTGCCCCTCTCTCTCTTTTTCTTCTGGGATCCCAATTATTCTAATGTTGTTTCGCTTTATGGTATCACTCATCTCTTGAATTCTCCCCTCGTGATCCAGTAGTTGTTTATCTCTCTTTTTCTCAGCTTCTTTATTCTCCATCATTTGGTCTTCTATATCACTAATTCTTTCTTCTGCCTCATTTATCCTAGCAGTTAGAGCCTCCATTTTTTATTGCACCTCATTAATAGCCTTTTTGATTTCAACTTGGTTAGATTTTAGTTCTCTTATTTCTCCAGAAAGGGATTCTCTAGTATCTTCTATGCTTTTTTCAAGTTCACCTAGTATCTTTATAATCATCATTCTGAACTCTAGTTCCGACATCTTAGTGATGTCTGTGTTGATTAGGTCCCTGGCAGTCGGTACTGCCTCTTGTTCTTTTTTTTTCTTTTGAGGTGAGTTTTTCTGTCTTGTCATTTTGTCCAGAGAAGAATAGGTGAATGAGACAATAAAATGCTAAAAGGGTAACAACAGCCACAGAAAAATATACACTTCCAGAAATTGGTCGTTTTTCTGTTCATACATTTGCTGCTATTCTTTTCTTCAATTTCCTGTTGAGTTTGTAGGTTCTGAATGGTTCTGAATTGTTTGATACCTATCTAGCTGAATTCCTGGGACCAGAAGAAATTTAGGTCTCCTACTTCTCCACCATCTTGCACCTCCCCCACTCTGCTTTTCATTTTTTAGTGTACTTTGTTCTACTGTATCTATTACTTAGGCAATCTTCATTTATCATTTTTCTATAGCAAACATTGCTAAATAAATGCCATTTATATATCTTTATGGACTAGAAATTTTATATGATTTATAGACTCACTAAAAGTAGGATTTCTGGTATATAGGGAACGGGCACTTTAAATTCAATACACTAAATAATTAAATGTATATTATTTTTTTAGTCTCATGGTTTCAGGTTTAGGATTTTATGTGATAAATGCTTCCTTCCTGAAACAGTGTATCAGTACAGTAATAGACACATAAAAAAACATATGGAATACAGAGCATGAATCAGCCATGCTGTTTTATAGAAAAAAGAAAAAGAAACAGAAGAAAATCCACTCCAGCAAATTTAAGTACGATAGAGATTTATAAAATATTGAATTTGTCAATCAAGGCTTAGATACAACACAAAAGCATGACCAAAAAAAGAAAGTATAGGTAAATTGGACTTCATAAAAAAAAAACTTATGTGCTTCAAATGATCACACTATCACAAATGTGAAATGACAATCCCTAGAATGTGTGAAAATATTTGCAAATCATATATCTCATAGGGGTTGAGTATCCAAAATATATGAAGAACATTTACAACTCAATAACAAAATGGCAAACAATCCAGTTATAAATTGGCAAAGGATTGAGTAGAAATGTCTTCAGTGAAAATATAAAAGTGTCAACAGGCATATGGAAAGATTAGTATTTACGGAAATATGAATCAAAACCCACAATAAGATACTACTTCATATTTACTAGGATGGCTATAATAATAATTTTAAGAAATTGATAATAACAAATATTGACAAGAAGGTGGAGAAATATAAACTCTTATGCATCACTTGTGGAAATGTATATGGTGTAGCCATTGTGGAAACAGGTTGGTGGTTCCTCAGACAGTTAAACATAGAATAAACTTATTACCCAGAAATTCTACTCTTAGTTATATGCCTAAAAGAATTTAAACAAGGTATTCAAATAAGTACTTATACACAAATGTCTATTGCAACACTGTTCACAATAGCCAAAAAGTGGAAAGAACCCAAATTCTTTATCACTGGAGGAAAGGATAATCAAATGTGGTATATCTATACAGTGGAATATTATTCAGCCATAAAGAAGAATGAAGTACTGACACATGCTTGATGAATCTCAAAAACATTATGCTAAGTGAAATAAGCCAGGCACAAAAGGCCATATATCATATAACTGCATGTATATAAAATATGCAGTATATTTAAATCCATAAAGACAGAAATCAAGAGGAAGTAGGACTGACTGCTACATGTGTGTGAAAAACCAAAGAAGTCAAAAGCTGGTGGCTTGAGGGCGCCTGTGTGGCTCAGTCATTAAGCATCTGCCTTTGGCTAGGGTCATGATTCCAGGGTCCTGGGATCGAGCCCTGCATCGGGCTCCCTGCTCAGCGGGAAGCCTTCTTCTCCCTCTCCCACTCCCCTTGTTTGTGTTCCTGCTCTTGCTATCTCTCTCTCTCTCTGTCAAATAAATAAATAAATAAATAAAATCTTTAAAAAAAAAAGCTGGTGGCTTGAAAACATCAATAAAATTGATGACTTCTGGGCAGGTGGGTCAAGAAAACAATAGACAAAACGTAAATTTACCAATATCAATAATTAGAGGTGATATCATTACAGAGTCTATAGATACTTAAAAGCATCAGAAGGTATTGAGAACAACTACATGCCTATAAATTTGGCAACTTAAACGAGATCAATAAATCCCCAAAAGGATGCAAACTAGCAACAGTTGTTCAAAAAGAAATAATCTGCTCAGCTTAATCTTTATCAAATAATTTATTTGTATTTAAAAACCTTCCCACAAGGAAAACTCCAGGTACAGATGGTTTCCACAAAAAATTTTAAGACAACTGAAAAAGAGAGAATAATTCCCATGTTATTCTGTGAAGCCAGTGTTACTGTGATACCAAAACCAGATAAAGATGTAACAAGAAAATATTTCTCAAAATTTTAGCAAACTGAACTCAACATTATATAGAAAGGATACTATAACATGATTAAGTATAGTTTATTCCAGAAATGAAAATTTGATCTGATGTACAAAAATAAATCTGTGTAATTAGACACATTAACAAATTACAAAAGGAAAGCCATACAGTCGTATTAATTTATGTAGAAAAAGTATGTAAAAAAAATCCAACATCCATTCCTGATTAAAAAACAAAACAAAACAAAAAAAAACTTTTAGCCAAGTAAGAAAAGTGGAGAACTTCCTTAATCTGCTAAAGGACTTCTGTAAACACACAAAACCTATAGTTAACATCATACTTAATGGTGAAAGAATGAATGTTCTCACCCTAACCAGAAATAAGTCAGCAGTGTCTGTTCTTACCACTTCTATTCAACATTGTACTGACTGATCTTGTCAGTGCTATCGGGCAAGAAAATGAATCTTTAAATATCCATATTGAAAATTAAGAAGGGAATCTATTCATGGGCAAAATGATCATTATACAGAAAATCTGTTAGAATCTATAAAAGAGTTACTAGAATTAATAAGTGAATTTAGCAAAATTATAGAAATTAATATATAAAATCAACTATATCTTTGTATATTAGTAAAAACAAAAAATTCAAATTAAAAGTAATTACATTTACAAGAGTACAAAAATATATGGAGTATTTAGGACTCTATTTTGACAAAAGATATGAAAGACCTGAATGTTGAAAATTATAAAAACAGGGGTGCCTGGGTGGCTCAGTCATTAAGCACCTGCCTTCGGCTTAGGTCATGATCCCAGGGTCCTGGAATCAAGCCCCGCGTCAGGCTCCCTGCTCCACGGGAAGCCTGCTTCTCCCTCTCCCTCTCCCTCTCCCCCTGCTTGAGTTCCTGCTCTTGCTGTCTCTCTCTCTCTCTCTCTGCCTCTCTCTCTCTGTCAAATAAATAAAATCTTTAAAAAATATATATATAAAAACATTGTTGAGGGAAATTAAAGACCTAAATAAATAGTGAGATATACAGATTTATGGGCTGGAGGACTCAGTAACTAAGATGTAAATTCCCCTCAGATTGATCTATAAATTCATACAATTTCACTCAAATTAGCAACAGACATTTTGTTAGAAACTCTCAAACTGAATCTAAAATTAATATAGAAAAGTGAAGGACACATAGTAGGTAGACCAACTGTGAAAATTAAAAAAAGAAAGATGGAGAACTAGTATTACCTGCTTTAAAGATTTAATGTAAAGCTGTAGTATTCAAGATAGTGTGATGTTGGTACAAAGATAGATAGATAGAAAAATGGAACAGAATCAGATCATACATATATGATGAACTGATTTTAAGGAAAGAAATAAAGGCAATTTGATAGAGAAATTACAGCCTTAAAAATATTGCTGAAATAATTGGTTTATGTAATTGGATATACAAGAAAAAAAAGACTCCTGATCTATGCCTGACATCATATTCAAAATATATTTCAAAATAAATCTTACACCTAAATGGAAAACCTAAAGTTATAGGAGAAAAATAAAAGCATATATCTATATGAAAACTTCCTATGAATGTTCATAGTAAAAAACTAATAACAGCCCATATCTATCAATAGCTAAATACATAAATGAACTATTATATATGCACACAGTGGAATGCTAGTCAGTAGTAAAAATAATGAACTATTGATACAATCTACAACATGGATCTGTCTCAAGGTAATTATGATGATTGAAAGAAGCAAGACAAAAGAATACATATTGTATGATTCTATTTAAGTCAGTATCTAGGAAACAAAATAATTTATAGTGACAGAAAACAAATTAGAAGTTACCTAGGGATGTGGTAGGGTATCATTTTAGGGAAGGATTACAGAGGTTCATGAGGAAACTTTGGGTTGATGGCTTTCTTCATTATCTTGATTGTGGTGATGTTTTCATGGTTATGTACACATGTCAATACTTAACATATTTTATACTTTAAATATGTAGAATTTATGTATACTAAGTCTTCATAAACTGTTAAAATTGGAACAAATTTGATGTTTGGAGCCTAATGGTTTTTGAACTTTGATTTTTGAATGTAAAGAAAGATAATAACATTACAGAGTAGGGAATGATACATATAAATGCTTGAGTATTGTTTACCAAATTGTGTCCAATAAGGCAGATTGTGCTTTAATCTTCATCACTTCTAAATAGTTCATTTGTTAGAAAGAATGCAGGTATCAGATGTGCTATAGATTGTAGTTTATATAATATAGGTTGATCAGTCTGGAATAATAGGGGATGGATGGATGGATGGATGGATGGATGGATGGATAAATCCATAGCTGAATGTAGGAATGGAAAAATATATTATAGATAGCTAGATAAATAAATCAATAAATGCACACTTTAGTCTAACCTTGAAGTTTACATTTTTGAGTGTGTGTGTAATCCAGGGTAAACCAAATGCTTTTTCAAATTCCTTTGTCATGCCAGCAGAAAGAATCACCATATGGATGGATTCTTAAGCACAGGGGAGTCTCATATGCAACTGATAACCCACAAGAGAAATGAAAATGTGATTAAGCTAACCATGTACAACACCATTCTGTTTTTATCTTTCTACACATTACCTTTCCTGCAAAAAGAATTTTTTTAAATGATGCTATTACTTTAATAGCTTCTATTTGCATTCTGAATTTTCATTGTGCCAGTTATCCAATTCCACTTATATGATGAAATTTGTGGGCCTCATGGCTATTTTAATGTGATGCCTTTTATAATGTAATTGAGAGAAGTCTCCAATGAATAAAATAAATGGTTTCAGAGGGTTCTTAAGCCCTCAACAGACATCCGTTAAAATGTTAAGAGTGCCTCCAAATCCCACTGGTGCTATATTTTCTAACCATGAAAGAAATGTCATTATTGTAAATTCCCAGCTTTTGTCTGAAAATCTTGTACTAGATCCCTTGAGTGCCAGTTCAGTTAATTAATTCAAACAATTTCCTCTCTAATCTCTAAAACATTTTCATATTTAAGACAATAAATGAGGTACTTAAGGGGCTCACTCATTGTTGGTCATTAATATGCCAGGGAATTAGAAAAATTACCCCTAGTCTTCAATGACATGAATAATGTCTTTTTTTTTTTTCTTCCAATGGTTCTGACCTGGACAAGGTTAAAAGCATGGTTTCTCTGCAACTGAATTTAAGATAATCCTATTTTCCACTTGCTTTGGTTTTAACACATATATCCAAATACTCTTCCTTTTCTTTCAGCAATAAATTTAATACAGAGTTTGATAGGTTATACCAATTTAAAGATTAAATTAGTTAATAATAACTTTGAAATTGGTGATTAGTTTAGAAGAAGAATAATTACATTTTACTTGAACCAGTACATAAGGTTAATGTAGTTGGGAATGTGATGGCTCCAGTAACTTTGACACTAATTGGCGATCGTGTTACGTGTTAAGATAAGGAGTCAGCATGAACAAATTCTCATGAGATTTGCAGGAAGACAAAGCTATTTTTTCAGAAACCTACTTTTCTCCATTTGAACGATTGGTTTAATTTCATAAAAGGTGGGAATGTGACCTTCAGGATAAAATTTCATAGCATTTCATGCCATTGACTCTAGATTATCAAACTGAAACAAAGCATAGAAAAAAAACTTTTTATGTAAGGCAGAATCCGCTGTCAGTATGTGAGTCTAATTGTTTAATTTCCTAAATTGACTATCTCTTGAGGGGAGGGGGGAATGTTAGATGAAAGGAATACCAGGCTTGTAATTGTTCATAATGCTTTGTGTTTGTATAGCCCTTAACCTCAAAATCTTCTAAATCATTTTATAACAATTATAAGTTTAATTTCTTAATGTAAACACACACACACACACACACACATTCCTGTAAGTGTGATTTTGAAGAGTTGAAGAAGACTCTAGATTTTGGGGGCTAGGGTAGCAGAATTACGCATAGCAAATTGCTCATGAGGTAACTGAGGCAGAAAAGATCCAGATTCCATAAATTCTAGGGCAGGGATGTATCTGTTGTGGGGTCAATCTTGTTTCTGGCTATCAATTGAAAGCAGCAATGTTTCAGCTCTAAACAAAAGCTCCCTATTATATTTTTTCATTTGTAATTTTTTAAAAGTTTAGTCGTGTATCCTAGTCACAGATCAATGTTTTCCTAATCAAACTGTTAAGATTTGACATCAAAAAATGTATTATTTATTTATTTGAAACATTCATTCACCTATATATCATCTTTATAATAATCAACATTTTCATAGCGAAAAGCATGTTTAGGCAAAACAGTGATATAGGTAGATGCTACAAATATATTGCTTAACCTGTTTCTAATTACATAATTGAGCTATTTAACAATATTACATTATAAGCACAACTTTTAAAAAATTATTTGTAGTGTTGAGGAGGAAAAATTTTTTCCCTACCCTTCTTGATTCTTTGGCTGGTCTAATAATAAAATTAGCATAGGGCATAGTAACAGAAGAAAAACAAATTTAGTTGCATACCTTTTGGACCCCATAAGAATATGAGACACCACCTCCCCCAGGCATTGAGGTTTATGTGCTATTCTGAACTAAGGAGAAGGCGGTAGGTGTCAGAGACTTCAAAGGGGTGGACAGTAATTCTCAGGAAGATGGGAATAACAAATATTTGGTAAACAAATATTTGTCATGCTGTGCAAAGACAATATGAAACAGAGAGGAATTTTATCTCCAGGACGTACTGAGCCCCCCTTCCCCCACCCCAGCTTATTGCCCCACCCCATATTCTTTGTAGTTATCTCCAGTGATGTTCTCTTCCTGGGCCAGGCCCTCTATCTAAATTCTTGTAGGGAGCAATGGAAAGGCAAAGGGTTCACTTGAATCTGCTGGGTCTTGATTGCCTTCACCTCAGAATAGTCCACATGCCAAAGTGGCACATTTTGGGAAGACTTGTTCTGAACCTGTTCAGTGGTATGTGTACTTGACATTGCTTTTCCTCACCATATATAATTTGTTTTTGTAACTGTAAGGGCTCAGGCAAATATTAAAATATCGTTCATATTTTCCATTTTCAAACAGGTTTTTACACTAAAATTAATTATTTGGGGGGGATTCTTTTCTTTTAGTCACTAAATGAAGGTCAAGGCTAATATGGTTTTAATATTAAAAACTAGAGACTTGTTTTCCCAATAACTGAAATAAATTAAATATAATACAAATTAAAACATAAAACCCATGGAGGGAAACTACTTAAAGGAAATATTTGAATAACTTTAAAAATAACACATCTAATTATTTTCTGATCAAACTCCAACTAAATCCAGTATTGAAAAATAAATATTTTCTTAAATATAATTCAAACAGGTATAGCCAAAAGACTTTGCATTAAGATGGATATGCACTGAAGTCACAGTGTCATGAAGGTTTAAAATGTTTTGTGTTGATTTAGAGAAAACAGAACACATCTGAATGATAAGCTGCCTACTGGCATCTGTGTTACTCAATCTGAGCAGCCTATAATTTTTCATTCTTATTTCTGCTTCTTCCTCCAGAGACTGTTTTATTCTAAAAATGATAATAAACAAGAAAAATGGGATATTCAAAGAGAATAATAACTTTTAAACAATGTAAGGAGAAAAGTAAAAATATAAAAGATAAATACAAATTCAAATGGGAATACTTTTTAAAAGTTTTATTGGTAGGGAAGATAATCAAAATTTATTTAAACATATTTGAACATATTTTTCAATAACAAATTAACAGACTAATTGCCTTAAGCATATTTTAGTAATTCTGTGTGTAGTTCTTATTACTTTTAATTTCAAGTTAATTCTTAGTGCTACTTGTCTAAAATATATGTATGTAAGAAAAACATAAATAACTTTGCTACCACCTCCCTCACCACCCTCATCACCACTTTTTAAGTGTATCATAATAAAGAGTAGATGCAGTACCATTGTCTTGTTTTTTGGGTTTTTTAGTAGATTTTCAGGAGTTGAGTTGTTGGCACAAAACATAGGCTGGTTTCTAATGTTAATAGATCATGCAAGAATCATTCACAATAAAATTGTAATAATTCACAGTATCCTTAGCAATGGTGAGAAATATTTCTTTTCCCCGTTTTCCTGATTTTCTAACATTAGTAGATGGTATTTAACATCATGTTTTGTTTGTTTGGGTTTTTTGTTGTTTCTGTTGTTTTTTGTTTTATCCTTTGTATAAAAACAATGTTCTTTTACTGTTGGGTTTATTTGCTCTTTTTTTTTAAGCCACCAGTGAAGTATCTTTTCTTAAATTAACAGTCATTTGCATTTCTTCTTTTGTGAAACATCAGATTCTTTCCTTTTCTTTCTTTTTATTCATAAATATTATATTTCTAAGATTTATCACATATATTTTTTTCAGTGTGCTCCAGAGAAATAGAACCCATAGGATATATCAAGAGGGAGAGATTCAAAGGAAACAAACTGAGGGTTGCTGGAGTGGTGGGGGGTGGGGGGTATGGGGTGGCTGGGTGATAGACATTAGGGAGAGTATGTGCTATGATGAGCGCTGTGAATTGTGTAAGACTGTTGAATCACAGACCTGTACCTCTGAAACAAATAATACATTATATGTTAAAAAAAAAAAAAGAAGATAGCAGGAAGGGAAAAATGAAGGGGGGGAAATTGGAGGGGGAGATGAACCATGAGAGACTATGGACTCTGAGAAACTGAGGGTTCTAGAGGGGAGGGGGATGAGGGGATGGGTTAGCCTGGTGATGGGTATTAAAGAGGGCACGTGCTGCATGGAGCACTGGGTGTTATACGCAAACAATGAATCATGGAACACTACATCAAAAACTAATGATGTAATGTATGGTGATTAACATAACAAAATAAAAAAAAAGTTGTTTGTAAAACAACAAAAAAAAGAAAGGCAAAAAAAAAGAGGGAGAAATTTATTTTAAGGAATTGGCTCATCTAATTATGGGGCAGACAAATCAGAAATTTGTAATGCAGGTTGGCTGGCTGGAAATTGAGATAAGAGTTGAATTTGCAGTATTGAGTCTGAAATCCATAGGGCAGGCCAGCAGGCTGAACTCAGGCAGGAGTTCTATGTTATAGTCTTAAGGCATAATCTCTTCTCTGGAAAACCTCAGTTTTTGCTTCTAAGGGCTTTAACTGATTAAATGAGGCATACCCACATTATGGAGGGTAATCTGATTTACTTAAAATGATTATAAATTCTAATCATACTTACAAAACACCTTCACAGTAGTATCTAGCATAGTGTTTGACAAAACAACTGGGCAACATAGCCTAGCCACATTGATACATAAAATTAACCATTGTATTTGCACATCTCTACTTCATTCATCATGACTACTGTATAATAGTCCATCGACTGAGGCTTCCAGTTTATTCATCAATTTTTGTGTATTTAGGTTGTTCCTTGGTTTTTGCAGTTGTGCATAATGTTTCTATAGATATTCTTATAGATCTATTCTTTAATAAGTATTACAGTTTTTCTTGGGTAACTAGTACAATTCTAAATGAAAAGTAGGGAGTTAGGCCTTGCCTTATAACATGTCAAGACCTGTTATAAACCTAACCTAAGTAACACTATGGTAAGGCATAAGGATAGATAAACTGATCTGTAGAATAGAAATGAGAGCCTATGCAAGTATGGTATTTTAATGACATATCAGATAAGTTGGGAATATAAGGACTTTTCAATAAGTGTAAATGGAAGAAAAATATCCCTATGAAGACAGATGAGTTGAATTTCAACTTCCTATTGTAAGGAAAAACAAAGACACTAAATAAAATTAGAAGATGATGGGAATACAAATGGGAATAGAATGTCATAATACAAACTTGAAAAAATACTAAAAACATATGTTAAAATACCCTTTACAAATTAGTAACAAAAGCACGAACAATTCAAAAGTACCATAGGTAAGGGACATAATCAATCCAAAGAAAACATATATAGAGCAATGCTAAACATTATTGTGATTCATGAAAATTAAATCAAACTCTCAAAATCATTCACACACACAAAAACCCTATAATCATTAAATTATTCAGTTATATAATATGGGATGCCTTTATTTATAGAAATTTACTGTGTTTAAGGGATGCTGCTTTTTGCCTGCTATATGTGTTAAACCATATTTCTAGTGTATTATTTGTCTTTTTAAAAATTGTTGCTTATATTTTATAATTTGGTAGTTAGTATAATTGAGCATTTATATTTAATGTAGCCAACATGTCTACATTTTTCTCTGCAACTCAATATTACACAAATAATATCCTAATTATTAATTATAACAAAAAAATTCACTCAAAACCACCATGAAAATATCTTACTAAGTAATGGAATTTTGAAAATCGGTTCAATAAAATCTGACAAAAATGTTCAGGATGACAATTTTCCCAATATTATTCAACATTGACTATGTTTTTAGTGAAGACATACACAGAGTAGTAGATAAAGCTAAGCTCCCTTCCCATTGGGTTTTTAGAAAATGTCATTTGACAGGTGATATAATTATTGGTGGGAGGCATTATTTTAATTATAGCTGTTTCATCACTTGGGCTTTATTGTTCAAAAATACTGTGACTCACTTTAATGGATCAGTTGGAAATTCCAAATATACCCCAGATATCAGCTAAACTGAATCTCTTTGAGATAGAAATAAAATGTCCTAAAACTTTTATTACAGCAATATTAAAAAATGCATTGCCCTCCACAGGATTTCTGAAAATTCCCAAAAGGCATATGTTCTTATAATTATGTATGGCTCATAAATCCTGCTTCTGCTAAACTCCTTCAGTTTAGCAATCATATACCATTGCATTTGGACTATTTTTGTTCTCCACCACATGTGCCCAACTATAAAACTTTGCCCTTTAGTTTCTTTTTATGTACACACACACACACGCACACACACACACACACACACATCACAAACCTTGTTTAAGTCAACTCTGTATACAATATGCTCTAGTGAATGTCAGTAGACAAGGAAAGATGCAGAGTATATATTATTTCAATTTAAAATGCCATATTCTGATCATTACCTCCTATTTTCCAGCTCATTTCCTCTAATAGTCCAACTTAAACAATCCTCAAAACAAATCTGAAACTTCTTTAATCCTTAGATCCTTTCTGGTTTTCACTGTCTATGACCTGCTTCATACACTTACTTACCTCCTTACCTATCTTATACCACAAGGAAAATCATAATCACCTCCTCACATAAAGCTCTTAAATTCTTTCTGCCTTCATAGTACTGAAAAGGTTAAATCACAGTCCTGGTTAAACCTAAAATTCTACTCTTCATATGTACTTACACAGGTGAACATAGCTGACAAAAACATGTGAATTGCTTTCATCTTAAATTCATGATCAAAACCTCAATCGAGCACTTAAGTTGGTGACAGACTGCATTGAATTTGGATATTCACATTTTTATTTTTCAGTTATTTCATAATTTATTCTCTTTCATCAAACTTCATACTTCCTTTCCCATTATCACATCAAACTGGTGACTTTACTGCTTATTTCACTGAGAGAATTTCTCACTACGACATCTAACTACTTTCAGTCCATTTACTCTTTTAACTATCCTTTCTCATAACTAAGGCCAACCACTTTACCTATACAGTACATCTCAGTATTTCTCACTTATTCAAATAGTTTGTTCCAGAAAACTTTTACTTCCTCCTGCATCATTCATATTTATGACTTTTAGATTATTACTATAAAGCATATAAACATGCTATTATTTTCCTACTTTAAAAAATTTGCAAATCTTTTCAGTTATGACCAATATGGAGTAACTAGAATCATACTTAATTCTTTCTGTTATTAATTATAAAAGATCTCTATAATATAAAAACAACTGTTTCCAGAATTTGGACAACAGTTGGCAAGTCTACAATCAGTGGAGCAAAGGAAGAAGAGAAACAGTCAATGATTCCCTACATTAATTTAGGCCTTCTCTGGGAGAGCATTTTCCAGATAATTATGGAATAAGAAATAAGAATACAGCAGGGATTTCAAGTTACAACTGTCTTTCTGAATAGAGAAAACACAGATTGGAGCCAGAGCTGTTTTGATGCTTTGGACTCTTTCTGAGGTCAGGATCCATTAGAGGGAGACTTGCAGAAAAGCAACCCCTTAAATTTGTGTAAGAATTTGCATGGTTGCTTGGATGACCCCTATTCTTGTATATACAGGGTGAAATTCTAAGAGACTTAACAGAGAACAACCACTATATGTTTGGAATGCCTACCAGAAATTTCAGAGGTTGCTCAAGGCTGAGAAAACATTGAAGTTCAAACACATCTAGAGTGGAGAAAATCTTTTTTCAAATGCACAGGGAGCATTTTCCAAAATAGATCATATGCTGGCCGTAAACAAAGTTTTGACAATTTTCAAAGGATTGAATTTATACTGGGTATGTTCTCCGACCACCGTGGAATTTAATTAGAACTCAATTACAGAAAATTTCCTAGAAAAAAATTTTAAATTAAGCAGTATTCTTCTGCATAATCTATATTTTGAAGAAGAAATCAGAATAGGTATTAGATAGTACTGAACAGGGGCACGTTTGTGGCTCAGTCAGTTAAGTGTCAAACTCTTGATTTTGGCTCAGGTCATGATCTCAGGGTCGTAAGATTGAGCCCCATTTTGGGCTCTGAGCTCTGTGTGGAGTCTGGTTGAGACTCTCTCTCTTAAAATAAATAAATAAAATCTTTTTTAAAAAAAGTACTGAACAATAGCTGAATAATAATGAAAAATACAACATTAGAACTTGTAAAAATACAGTTGAAGTAGTTCTAAGAGGAAATTTATAGCTTTAAAGGCATATATTGAGAAATAATTTTTTTTAAAATGAATATCTGAACCTCCAATTTAAGGTGCTAGAAAAATAAAAGAAATTAAACCTGGGGGTGGGGGGTGCCTGGGTAGCTCAGTCATTAAAGCATCTGCCTTCTGCTCAGGTCATGATCCTGGGGTCCTGGGATGGAGCCCCTGTGTCAGGCTGCCTGCTCAGCAGGGAGCCTGCTTCTCCCTCTTCATCTCCCGCTGCTTGTGTTCCCTCTCTTGCTGTCTCTCTCTCTTTGTCAAATAAATAAATAAAATCTTAAAAAAATAAAAAGAAATTTAAAAAAAGAAATTAAACCTAAAATAAATAGGAAGCAAAAAAATAACAATAACAACAAATAAGTAATCAATTTAAAATAAAACAGAGAAATCAATAAAGCCAAATTTGTTCTTTAAAAACTTATCGAAGTTGATAAATTCCTAACACATCCAATTATAGGAAAAAAAACATAGATTGTAAATATTGAAAGTTTAGATGAAATGGATGAAATAACTTGAAAAATATTTTAATATAATAGGCACATGAAGAAATAGAAAACATAAATAATCATATATCTGCTAAAACAATGATCCATAATTATAAACCTTCACAAAAAGGAAATTCCAGGTAAGATGGCTTTAGTAGGGAATCCATTCAAATACTAAAGGATAAATTAATAAAATTTTTCATGAAGTTTTTCAGAGCATACAAAAAATGAAAACAATTATGAGACAAGCTTAAATGAATACCAAAACCTTCAATAGACATTAAAAGAAAGGAAAATAAGTTTATATACCTCTTGTGAGCCTTGAGACAAATATCATTAATAAATTATTAACAAAGCAGAATAAAGAGATCTATAAAAAGGATAATATACCATGATCAAGTCACATTTATTCTAGGAATGAAAATTGTTTTACACTTCAAAAATCATTTAATGTGGTACTCTAAGAAAAAAAAAAAGGAAAAATATATGATTTTCTCCACACATGCAAACAATGCTGTCTCATATTTGTATATGGTATGATTGTGTATGTGGAAAATCCAAAGAATCAAAAACATTTAGAAATAATAAGTAAATTTTGCAACATTTCTTGACGTAAGGTCAATATTTTTAAATGGATTTCTGTAAATTAGCAGCTAAAAATTAGTGAATCTAAAAATATAAATGTGTAATAGAGTCAAATATATTTAATAGCTAACAATATGTATAATGAAAGGTATGCAAACTTCCACATGGACAATTATGAAACATTAACATGAGAAATCAGTGATGACCTAAATAAAAAGAATCTACCATTTTTTTTATTTAAAAAGTCAATATATTAAGGTTTCTACCCAAATAGCTCTATTGATTCTATATAATATCAAAAAAATTTTGACAGGTTTGTGGGTGTGTGTGTCTGTGTGTGTGTGTGTGACAGAGAGAGAGAGACCTGGCTTTATATTTTATATGGAAATACAAAATACCTAGAATAGTCAAGGTAACATAGAAGAAGAGAAGTAAAGGTATTATTATACTAGCTGATACTAAAACTTACTATTAAGCTATTATCATTAAGACAGCATATATTGACGCAAATATAACTACAAGTTCAGATAAAGTGAGGCAATAGAACAGAATGGTGCACACAGAAACAGATCCACACATATACATTATCACCTGATTTATGACTGCAATTTAGTATGGATCTTTGATCTTTCTCAAAATTGGTAGTGCAATTCAGTGTGGATCTTTGATCTTTCCCAATTGTATATCTCCTGCATTGCATGACAAACAAAAATCAATTCAATCTGGCACATGGATTCTGCTCTAAGCGGTAAGACCAAAAAAAACAAAAAAACAAAAAAAAACCTTTTAAATGAATATGCAAGAGAATAATTATATTTTTGATATAGACAAAGATTTCTTAAGATACAAAGTCAATAATGAAAGAAATATGATAAAACAGACTTCAATAAAATTAAGCACAACTGTACATCAAAAGTCATCATTGAAGAAGTTAAGATAAATGCAAATTATAAGCTGGGAGAAGATATTAGCAGTACATATATCTGAAAAAGATCTCATATCCAAAATACATGAAAACCTCTAATGAAAAATTTTTTAAAATACAGCCAACTTCATTAAAAACAAATGAAAGACTTGAACAGGAACTTTGCAAATGTGGGTTTTGAAATGGCCAATAAACAAACAAAAAAAGTTCCGTTTCATTATTCATGTGAGAAATGCAGCCACCAGAATGACTCAGTCTGAAATCTGACATTACCAAGTGTTGATGAGGATGTGGAGCAGATGGAATATTCTTACACTGTTAATGGGAATGTAAATTGCTACAATCACTTTGGGAAACTGTTTGAAAGTATCTACTGAAGCTAAACATATTTATTCCCTAACACCTACAAGTCTATTCCAAAATATTTTTCCAAAAAATAGTATTAATGTCCATGAAAAGATATGTACATGAATGTTTATAGCAGTTTTACTAATAGTAATTTCAAATTAGAAACAACCTAAATATCCATCAATAGCAGAATGGGTGAATAATTTCTGTAGAGTCAGAAAATGGGTACTACACATTGTGATATTAAACAATGAAAATGAATGAAGCTTTTCACAAAAATGTATGTGAATTTATACAAATATTTTATATACCTCTTATTAATTTTCAGATTCCTGTCTTTGATTTCTGTGCTTCAGATTATAGTCTCCTGCCATGTTTCTCAGGCTCAGCCTCTTGCATTCCCTCCTGAGATGTTTTATGAACTTCGACTACTTCCAAATCTAAAATATAGAACAAATCAGCTCTCTCAATTCCTAAACTCATATCCAGTCCCTCACTTTCTTATCCAAATCCATGGAGATTCTCAAAAGAAAAAGAATCCTTTATTTAATGATATTCACCCTCCTGAAAGAACAGTTGCCTTTCTGTTATATAAACATGGCTTAATTCAATTTCAAAATATACATAGATATATCCCCCTGTTCCCCGCCATTCTTGACATCCACTGGGGTATGTGAATATCTTCTCAACAGGATTGTTTCCCTTATTTTTATTCATGGAAACTGATGGAAAAAATCTCTGTAGGTTTTGCGATGGAAGGTAAAATCAGGATATTACTGAATGTATATATTTTTATATAGAATATGTAAGACAGGAAATACGCAGAACTCAGAAGATCAATAGGGTACTAATTCACTTTTATAGGCCCAAAGTATACAATATCTAGATTATCATATAAGTAATCAGAACAGAAAGAAAGGAATAATAGGTGCTACTAAGGAATAGGTGAATTCAAATGATTGTTTTAATAGAGGAACATTTTCCTCTGTAGAAAGAAAGAAATTAATAAGAGTCAAGGTGGGAGCATCAGGAAAGAATTAAACCATTCCTGTTATTTTGAGATCATACCTTCTCTAGAGATAAAACCTTTTAAGTCATAAGTTATAAAGATAGCACATTAATGCCTGATGCCATATCAAAGACATCTTTTCAGGCATATTAAGAGTACATTTTCATAAGACATCAATTTAGGTTCTGTCAGTTACATCTGCTCCTGAGAGATTTCATCAGTCACATTGTGTTAAATCACATGACTGTACATGAAATGATTGATAGCATACAGATAGAACACATCCAAATATGTAGGTTTCATTAGAAAATTTTAAAATAACCTGTGAGAATTTCATATAGGCCTCAAATACCAAGTATTTTAGCATGACTTTATTCTACAAACAGGTTTTAACTCAGTTAAATAAACAAAACATAGCACATTAAATGCTCAAATTAAAAAGACGATTTTTTCCTCTCAAAAAAATGAAGGCCTTATGGAATTTTTTCTTTTCTTTTTTTTTAAAGATTTTATTTATTTATTTATTTGAGAGAGAGAGAGAAACAGCATGAGAGGGGAGAGGGTCAGAGGGAGAAGCAGGCTCCCCGCTGAGCTGGGAGCCTGATGTGGGACTCGATCCCAAGACTCTAGGATCATGACCCGAGCTGAAGGCAGTCGCTTAACCAACTGAGCCACCCAGGCACCCCTGGGCCTTATGGAATTTTCTTGGAAGAAAGCAGAATATTCAAATCTTTTAGTGATTTAAAAATAGCATTTCATTTCAAATGATTATACTAGTATTATCAGGTCCAGAGTGTTCAGTTACCAAAATCTTTATTCAAAGGAGCCAAACGCAGTGTCAGTGAAGGAGAAGTCATATTGAATGAGGTTTTGGTGAGACTATTCTTATGAAATTCATTTTATTATTACTTTACATAAAATCTGTGAAAACTGCCTCTCTAATTCCTTACCTATTTCCTCAATCTCCTGTTTTCATTATCTTTTGAGATGTCATAGGGTATATTACCTGCAAGAAATATACTGAAACTTACTTAAGAAAAAGGAGACTTAGTTTAAGAATATCAAACCTATTAAAAAATCATGTTAGATTTCACAGGAACTAGAAATCCATACAAGAAGTCTCTCAGTCTCCTTCTCTTTTCTGAGGCTGCGCCATCCTCCTTTCTGTAGACCATCCCCCTTCCTCTATAAGGTACAAGTCTTTTCCATAAATTTCTTATACACCTTGTTTGGGAATGTCATGAGGTAGACTTGTGTCTCAGAACTATTTAACTTTATGGGTCCAGTGTTCATCAGTTTGACGGATTCAAGTTCTATCCTTAAATCCTATTTCCTAGGGGAAAAAAATCTAATTGGTGTAATTTTATCCAAAGGTATTTAGCTCCAGAGCAAGGTTTCTAAGAAATAGTTAAGGTGACATAAAATGATGGTCATTTTTAATACCCAGGACCCAAATATGCTTAATCTTGGCAAAGGTATGACAAGTCTAATTTTGGCCTAATTTTTCTGCACCCAGAATTTATTATGTCAATTTATCACACCGTTCTTCCTTTTGGTAACCCTTTTCTTGAATGTTTGTTAGAATAGAATTGATTTTTAAATCCATGACTTTTAATCATTATCAACAATTGTTGGACATTCTTTTAATTAGCAAATTAATTATATATTGGACTTGTAAGTATGGCTTACTATCCCCATAACCCCAGTTATATTTTGCCTAATGGCAGCTCTCAAATATTCTTGTGAAAAAGTGTGGTTTAGTGGGGTGTCTTGTTACAATACAGATTTCAAAACTGTTTTGGCTGAACTGATATTATCATTTTATTTCTTAATTTTTTCAGGCACTAATTTCTACAAAATCGGCTAGATAAGAAATAAACCCCAAACAAAATGTCATATATAAAATGTGACTGGAATATCAGTTTTCAGGTAGTTAAAGTATTTGTGTTTCAAAATCTGTCCATTACCTTCCATTTATATCTAATTTCATCATTCATTTAACAATTAATTGCACACTAATTTATGACTTTGCAGTATTACTGGGTGACTCTTCAGGTTAGTCTTGTTCAGGATGATATAATGAGTTGTGAATGATCCTATTAAAAGAAATTATGGAGGTTTCATTATAAGATGCCAGACCCTGATGAGGAGTTCTAAATAGCCAGCCAGAGAAGGGAAGAGCAAATGGGAGATTTTTAATGGGAACCTCATTATTAAGATACTACATGGGGCGCCTGGGTGGCTCAGTCGTTAAGCGTCTGCCTTTGGCTCAGGTCATGATCCCAGGGTCCTGGGATGGAGCCCCGCATCGGGCTCCCTGCTCTGCGGGAAGCCTGCTTCTCCCTCTCCCACTCCCCCTGCTTGTGTTCCCTCTCTCGCTGTGTCTCTCTCTGTCAAATAAATAAAATCTTTAAAAAACATAAATAAATAAGATACTACTGAAGAACCAATATCTAGATCCATGATACACAGAGAGCCCTGATAAGAAAACAAATAGTATTTTTCATGTAATACTGTGCTCTTTTCCTTTACTTCTCCCTCTTCCCTTTGCCCAACAATAGAGGAACCAGAAACAGCAGCTTTAGAATGATGAAAAGGAAATGAAAGAAACCCACACACTCTTCTCTTCCTCAGCACCTAACAATGGGGAGTCAGGTCAATTTGTTGAAGGAGAGACACATGGAAGTGAAGGAGAGGGTACATTTTTAATTTAAATAACAATAGATTACGATGCCCACCTTTGATTCATCTCCTCTCTATGCTCCTTCTTTTTTTCTTTTACTATTTTGGTAGTATCTCAGATGATGTTTGAATGTGTTACAAACTAAGCTTCCTTACTTGTTAAATGCAAATAGCTCCGTGAGGAGTTTTTACTTTTCTGTGACCTACCTGCTTCAACTAGTTCTTGTACATTCTATTTTTCAAAATTCTGATATATGAACTTTGGGCCCCTGAGTAAGAAAGAACCTTACACCTTAAGGAGACCAGGTCTGATGATCTGAACCTAAATATAAAACAAGGGTAGTCATTCCTAGAGTACAAAAAGACATTTTTGGTACGCTTGGAACACTCTTCATGATCTTATCCTGTGCAATACCTGGTTCCTCAGATGTGATATATTATGAACAATTCTTGACACTTCATCCCTTTGCTCCTTTGCCATTATCAGACCTTTCTATGTTGCCAGAGCAACCAGTAATCACATCAGAACTTATCTTTCAGGCTCTCCTTGACACTTACATAAGCAATAAGGGAAATCCTCCATAAGAGACCCTTACTTCTTGAATCATAGGGAAGAATCTAAATATAAAAATTAGACTTTAGGATGCCTGGATGGCTCAGTCGGTTAAGCTTCCGACTTCGGCTCGGGTCATGATCCCAGGGTCCTGGGATCGAGTCCTGCATCAGGCTCCTTGCTTGGAGGGGAGCCTGCTTCTCTGTGCCTGCTGCTCCCCTTGCTTGTGTTCTCTCTCTCTCTCTCTCTGACAGATAAATAAATCTTTAAAAAAAATTAGACTTTAGCTTGAAACAAATAATTACAGAGATTATGAACCTATGATCAATATGCAAAATCTATATTTAGCACAAAGTTTTCAAAAATTTTAGCAAATATTTTCATACAAGGATGTTTTGCATAAAAAATCAGATTTGGAGATTACATGTGACTATGCTCTTAAGTCTACACTCCTACTTGTCAAAAATCAAAAGAGACTGAGTATGGCTGTATACTTTCTATAAGCATTTTCTCTCTTGTTGTTCAGAGTCCCTATAGTGTCACTACATTTTTTTATAAAGTAATATATAGATGTTATTACTCGGGTTCTCCAAAGACACAGAACCAATATATATGTAGAGATTTATCATGAGGAATTGACTTATGCAAATATGGAGGATGAGAAATCCCAAAATCTATAGTTGGTGAGCTGGAGACCCAGGACAGCTAATGGTATAAATTCTAGTCTGAACGCTGGAAGACTCAAAACCCAAGAAGAGCTGATTTTTCAGTTTGAGTGCAAACACAGGAAAATATCAATGTCCCACCTAAAGCAAGCAGGCAGAAATTTCCTCTCACTCAGCCTTTTTGTTCTATTCAAGTCTTCCATTGATTGGATGAGACTTACTCATATTAGGAACGGCAGTCTGCTTTATTCATTCTGTAAATGTTAATCTTATCCAGAAATACTCTTAGAGTACACCTAGAATTATGTTTGACCAAATGTCTGGACAGCATAAAATTAACCATTACAACAGGCATAATCCAGAGGTCACAATTTTACAAGGCTTTGGAGATAAAATTGGTAATAATCTCATTCAAGTGTCCAACAGTGATTCAGGCTAAGTCTCAATTCTTGAGGAGTTTGCATTCTACTTAGGGAGTAAACAATAAATTAATAAGTTATAACTAATGTGTAAGTAGTAAAATTTCTGTATCCATTTGGCCTTACTATAGCCTTATCGGCCAAATATCTGAAAAGTGTGGCAAGTCAACCTCACAACTGCAGTAGTGTTAATCATGCTGTTGCTTAGGGACTGCTTGGTTGCTTGACAGCCAGTCTTTGGCAACTCTGATAGAAATCTTGTAAATGTTTACGTGAGGGCTTCAGAATATAAAATGGTCATATCTAAGTCAGTACCTACCACCCATGGTCCCTTCCAGAACTTATGTCCAGGAGGATTCTCAAATTCTCCAATTAGGTTATGGACATCAAAAATTCCCATCAAAACGTAACCATCCACAAACAATAGCAACACTCTTTTCCACTCAGATCCTCCAGGAAAATGGGGAAAGAAAAGTGAACACAGATCATCTCCTTCCAAAAGTATCAGGTCAGAACAATTGAGTTTGTATATCCAAACAAATACATTCATCTAAGAAAATCCCTTAACATAGAGGAGGAAACATTTTGACAGTATGAACTGTAACCTTGAAGTTAACATTAGAGGTAGCAAGTTTAAAACAATTATCCTATAATTATCAAACCAAAATTTTAATCTGAAAATACATCTGTTTCACAGAAACATTAGGTTATTTCTTTTTACCTTGAGAATTTTTTTGCAGTACATACATGAAATGTAACAGAGTATGAAACATTTAGTTTTAAGTATTTTATCATCAAAATTATGTTTATGAATTGGAAAGAAGTCAAAGAAGAAAAATATGTTAAATTGAGTTATCATAACTATTAAATTTCTTTTTAACTACAAAAGATTAAGGAAATATTTGGTTTATTTCCTTCATTAGTATAACATTGAAAAGTATGTCTACTAGCCAGACTGTATTGAGTTATATTAAGAGATAGTGGTATTAATATTGTATATATGTTTTTTGTCTGACTTTTTAAGTTGCTTAACAACATTTGTCTTGGTTGCTCTGAGTCAATTTTTTTTTTTTTCCCAGATCTAAGAGCCGTTACTCAAAGTGCCTGATTTAATTAAAATCTCTTTTTTTGGTAGTACTAATAAATTATACCTAACTTAAATATTCACTGTAGTGTCGAACTATAATGTTTGAGCTAAGCATTATAAATCATGCCCATCCAAAATGACATTAGAAAAATTATTAAGAGTAATTTTATGTCAGCTTAAAACATTAGTTATATATAGAAACACATGTATTGTAATATTCCAACTTGAAAATACCCGGTGGAGGGTTGCTGGCTGGCTCAGTTGGTATAGCATGTGACTCTTGATCTTGGGGTCATGAGTTCAAGCCCTACATTGGGTATAGAAATTACTTTAAAAAAAAGAAAAAGAAAAAGACCTGATGAGATTTGGTGTTCCTAAAAGTAATGTGGTTTATTGTTTAGAGAAGATTAATCTTGTATGTGTTTAAAAAGTAATGTGTTCCTAGGGCACCTGGGTGGCTCTTGGTTTTGGCTCAGGTTGTGATGTCAGGGTCCTGGGAATCAGCCTCAAGTCAAGCTCCGTGCTTAGCTTGGAGTCTACTTGAGATTCTCTCTCTCTCTCCCTCTGCCCCTCCCCACCACCCCCCTCAAATGAATAAATAAATCTTTAAAAAAAAAAAAAAAGTAATGTGTTTCTTATGTTTCTTATTGCCCTTAAAAAGTGGCTATGTTGAAAACCATCATCCAAAACAAACTGGATTCCTACCTTCTGGATTTATCAACCTACAAACACAACTGTTGGGATTGGATATTCTTTTACTTCACTGTTAACTAATGTCTGAGTATCATGGTAGAGACCTTAATATACACCTATATCCATTGTTGTCTACTGAGTACATGGGAAGATTATACTTGCTTGTTTTTATTTATGTAGGATCAAATAACCAGTGCTGGCCAATGAAGTATATGTATAAATAAAGTATGCCCTTCTGGGAGAAAGTGTTTAATTGCTAATACAGGAACCTCCAGCAACCACAGAGGCTACACATTTCAGATAGTGCAGTGTCAAGATAACAAAACTTTCCTATCCTGTATATCTGAGTCACTATGTGTAGCAGAGGCTACAATGATTCAAGATAGACATGTTGTGTGAGCAAAAAATAAATCTTTGTTGGGTTAGGCTACTAGGATTTAGGGGATAATTTGTTCCTGTGGAATTATCTAGTCTAAACTAATACACATGTGTTTGCATATATTAGCACCATTTAAGCATTTAATAAATAGCAGTATAAATTTTGCCTCTTCAATTGGCCATTAAAGATGATTCTATTTACTTTTTTCCATGAAAATCCGATTATTTTATGTAGATATCCATTACTCTTCCATATTTTCTATCTTCTGAAACTAGTCTCATAAAAATTACTAAGAGATTAGCTTCTTTATTCAGTGTTATTATTAATTTATCTATTGGTTTACTTAGGGTCTTCTGAATTTTGTTTTCTTTTTTGTTTGTTTTTATAGCAAATGGGGAAGAATTGTTTATTGCTGCTTTTTATTTAAAGAATATTAGCTACCACTTTTACAACAAAAAAATATTCTGCAACCAAAACTATATCTTGTAAAATATTTTTTCAGTATTTGGCCTTTTTAATAGAATCACTGCACCTTAATGTGTTATATGAATAGCTTTACTATGAACAGTCTAACCACCTAGAACATCTAGATTCTGAATCCCATCTCTATTCAATATTAACTACTTTTTTTAAAAAAAGTTTCCCTTTTTTCAAGTTTTCCTTTTTTCCTGGACCCCATGCACTATAGACTCCAATCCTGTTCCTTTCTCTAAATGTATCTGATTCTTCAGGCTTAGCCACCTGCTTCTGCATTTTTTTTTTTTTTTTTTTTTTGCTTTTAGTGCTTTATGCTATTATCTAACAGAAATATATTTTATAGGGTGTATACTTAGTGATATTTTCAAAAAATGTTTCTTAGAAAATAAATTAGGACAGATCATAATTTTTCTAGATAATTTTAGATAAACCAAGATAGGAACAAATCTACTTATTAATCAATAAAATAATGCAAATTACTTTAT
Source organism: Halichoerus grypus (assembly GCF_964656455.1). Taxonomy (NCBI): domain Eukaryota; kingdom Metazoa; phylum Chordata; class Mammalia; order Carnivora; family Phocidae; genus Halichoerus; species Halichoerus grypus. The sequence continues at coordinate 125,461,700 of NC_135717.1, forward strand.
ATCTTTTTGTGATCCATGTATATTTCTCAATAGTTGGTTTCAGCTATAAGAAAAATTTTCTGTTCCTTGTTTCCAGGACTTAATGCTTACTTAAGTTAAAAATGACAACTGCTGGGTGCCTGGGTGGCTCAGTTGGTTAAGCGACTGCCTTCAGCTCAGGTCATGATCCTGGAGTCCCGGGATCGAGTCCCGCATCGGGCTCCCTGCTTGGCAGGGAGTCTGCTTCTCCCTCTGACCCTGCTCCCTCTCATGCTCTCTGTCTCTCATTCTCTCTCTCTCAAATAAATAAATAAAATCTTTAAAAAAAAAAAAAATGACAACTGCTTGAACTATTTCTTATATCCAAGTAAACATAAAAGAAAGGATATTGTGCATTCATAATGATTAAGTAATACTTCCCTGATAACATTTATTTACATTTCTCTAGGGAGCCCTTAAATTTGACATTTCATCATAAAACAAAGCAATATGTGTGTAAAGCAAGCTTTGAGTTTGACTCAAAGCAATATATTTTGAAGTCTGTGTTAAAGTTGTTTATAAATGATGTGGTTCTGTGACATAGTTTCTATTCTTAGAAAATGAACTAAAGTGGCAATAGAGGGAGTAAATGGCAGTTAAACAGGAGTCCTTCTTGGAAACAAGATTATAGTTTAAACTTAATATCATATATCAAATTAAAATTATTAATTATTTTATTCTTCTCTGTCATATTTTGCTTAAGGAAAATACTTTAACTCAGAATAAGAGCATCAGTTAGGACAACTGATAAAAGACTGTTAAAATTTTGAGTCAAGAAGAGTTGATAGCAGAGTAGTAGGAGTACCCTGTACTTGCGTCCCTCAAACATAGCTAGATGAATATCAAATCATTCTGAACACCCAGGAAACTGATCTGAGGACTGAGAGAACAAACTACACAACTAGATGGAAAAAAGAGGACACATTATGTAAGTTTGAGGTGCAGAGACATAATTTGGTGGAGAAAAGGATCACCAGTGCTGTGGAGGGGAGGGAACCCTGATCATGGAGAGAGGAGAGAAAGAGAGGGCAAGCAGGGAGCAGGACATTGCATAAGAAAAACTATTCCCCAAAACCACTGATGGGAAAAATGAGAGGGACTGATTATGGCAAGTTTTTACAAGGAGCAGAGCTCAAAGACTGAAGTTTTAGAAGTCTGCACCATTGCAGGGTGGAGCCTGGTAGGCATATTGGTGCTCCTGTGGAGAAGAATGGCAGAGGACTGGGAGCAGACAGTGTGGTCTGAGGATCCCCTGGGTCACATTGGGAGTGATAGTTTCCCTTCTTGGAGTGCATTTGGAAGAGGTGATACTGCCTCTCAGGGGTCAAAAGGGCCAGTGGGCACCATTGCCCTGCCCTGTTCATTAGCTTATGAGCAGAGACACCTGCTGAGGGCAGCTAACCTGGACATCAGCTTTCTGCTGCACTTTACCATAAACTCCAAGTCCCTGCGTGTTTGTGTGACTGCCCTTCTGGGACAAACTGGCACCAGCCGCAGCACAGTGAGACACACCGCCCCAAAGGATCAGCACAGGTCCCTAAAATTTGGAGTTTTGAGACTGAGCCAGCACACCTGAACTAAAACACAGGAGCACTGCACCACTGGGTGAGCAGATGGCTCAGACACAGGGTAAAAGCAGCAATCTGAGGGATGCCTGGGACACATGAGGAAAGATTGTTTGCTCTTCTGTGAGGGCTTCCTGAGCAGCAGCAAGTGGGAACTCCCCTCTCCGGGGATGAGAGGGCTGGCTAGCACCATTTATACCCCCACCTGTCAGCACAAATGGACTTAAGTGAATGTCATAGTGCCCACAGTGGAGACTTGAGCCACTTACACCAAGCCCCATCCCCTGCTCTCTGCAGGTGTATCTGAACTAAGGCAAATGTGCTTGAGAATCAGAGCAGCAGTGGGTCCCTCCCCACGAAGACCAGCACAACCACCCCTGCATGCACCTAGTCTACTTACCATAGAGTGCTGCAAAGCTTCATCTCTAGAGGAAATAGGATCTAGCCTCTTTTAACAAGCAGACCAAAACACACCTAGTTAAAACTCGACACACAGTGGACAATGTCCAAACACTCCCCAGTGCAGGCAAGGAGAAACTCTGCGGAGGACTGACCTGAGGGAGAGAGCAGCCAAAACACAACAGCAGAGTGCACACAGCATACACCAGAAACACTTCCTGAAGCACCAGGCCCTGGACAGTATATGACCTCTTCTTAATATAGCTATTACTCTCAGGAGCAGGAAACATAACAGGCTTTCCTAACACAGAGAAGACAGAGACCGAGACAAAATGCCAAGATGGAGGAATTCACCCCAAAAGAAAGAATAAGAAGAGGTCATGGCCTGCGATCTAATCAAAACAGATATAAGTAATATGTCTGAACCAAAATTTAAAACAGCAATCCTAAAGATACTTTCTGGGCTTGAGAAAAGCATAGAAGACACCAGGGAGTCCCTTAGCACAGAGATAAAAGACTTAAAAACCAGTCAGGCTGAAATAAAAAATGCTAAAACTGAGATGCAAAACCAACTGGATGTAATGACTGACCACAAGGATGGAAGAAGCAGAGGAATGAAAAAGTGATATAGAAGATAACATTGTGGAAAATAATGAAGCTGAAAAGAAGAGGAAAAGGAAAATAGCAGATCACGAATATAGACTCGGGGAACTCAGCAACTCCATAAAGTGCAATAATATTCATATCGTAGGGAGTTCCAGAAGAAGAAAAGAGGGAAAAAAGGGGCAGAAGGTTTATTTGAGCAAATTATAGCTGAAAACTTCCCTAATCTGGTGAAGGACACAGACACCTAAATCCAGGAGGCACAGAGAACTCCCATCAAAATCAACAAAAGCAGGCCAACACCAAGACATATTATAGTAAAATTTGCAAAATACAGAGATAAGGAAAGAATCCTGAAAGCAGTAAGGGAAAAGAAAACCATAACTTACAAGGAAAAACAGATAAGGTTTGCAGCAGATCTCTCCACAGAAACTTGGCAGGCCAGAAGAGAGGGGCATGATATAGTCAACCTGCTAAATGGGAAAAATATGCATCCAAGAATACTTTATCCAGCAAGGCTATCATTCAGAATAGAGGGAGAGATAAAGAGTTCCCCAGATAAACAAAAACTAAAAGAGTTTGTGACTATTAAGCCAGCCCTGCAAGAAATATTAAAGGGGACTCTTTGAGTGGGAAGAAAGACCAAAAGCAACAAAGACTAGAAGGGAACAGAGAAAATCTCCAGAAACATCAACTTCACAGGTAATACAATGACACTAAATTCATATCTATCAGTAATCACTCTGAATGTAAATGGATTAAATGCTCCAATCAGATGACACAGGGTATCAGAATGGATTAAAAAACAAAAAACAAAAAACAAGACTCATCTATATGCTGCCTATAAGAGACTCATTTTAGACCTAAAGACACCTGCATATTGAAGGTGAGGGGATGGATAACCATTTATCATGCTAATGGATGTCAAAAGAAAGCCAGAGTAGCCATACTTATATCAGACAAACTAGATTTTATACCAAAGACTGTAATAAGAGATGAAGAAGGGTGCTATATCATAATAAAGGGTTCTCTTTGATAAGAAGACCTAACAGTTTTAAATGTTTATTCCCCCAGCTTGGAGCACCCAAATATATAAATCAATTAATAACAGATGTAAAGAAACTCATTGATAATTCTACAGTAATAGTAAGGACTTTCACACACCGATTACAGCAAAAAACAGATTATCTAAGCAGAAAATTAACAAAGAAACAATGACTTTAAATAACACACTAGACCAGATAGACTTAATAGATATATTCAGAATATTTCATCCTAAAGCAGCAGAATACGTTCTTTTTGAGTGCACATGGAACATTCTCCAGAATAGATCACATCTGGGTCACAAATCAGGCCTCAACTAGTACAAAAAGATTGAGATCATACCATGCATATTTTCAGATTATAACACTATGAAACTTGAAGTCAACCACAAGAAAAAATTTGGAAAGACCAAAAATACATGGAGGTTAAAGAACATCCTAGTAAGGAATGAATGGCTTAACCAGGAAATTAAAGAAGAAATTTAAAAAAAAATACATGGAAGCAAATGAAAATGAAAACACAACAGTCCAAAACCTTGTGATGCAGAAAAAGTGGTAGTAAGAGGTAAGTACATAGCAATATAGGCCTACACAAGAAGCAAGAAAAATCTCAAATACACAACCTAACCTTACACCTAAAGGAGCTAGAAAAGGAACAGCAAATAAAGCCTAAAGCAAGCAGAAGGGAAATAATAAAGATTAGAGCAGAAATAAATGATATAGAAATAACAACAAAAAAACCTGGTGGATCAATGAAACTAATAGCTAGTTCTTTGGAAGAATTAATAAAATTGATAAGCCTGTAGCCAGACTTACCAAAAAGAAAAGAGAAAGGGCCCAAATAAAATCATGAATGAAAGAGGAGAGGGGTGCCTGGGTGGCTCAGTCAGTTGAGCATCTGCCATCGGACTCTATGCTCAGTGGGGAGCCTACTTCTCCCTCTCCCTCTGCCTGCTTCTCCCCCTGCTTGTGCACTCGCTCTCTGTCTCTCTCCATCAAATAAATAAAATCTTAAAAATAAAAAGAAACAGGAGAGATCACAACCAACACCACAGAAATACAAACAATTATGAGAGAATATTATGAAAAATTATATGCCAACAAATTGGGCAATCTGGAACAAATGGATAAATTCCTAGAAACATATAGCCTACCAAAACTGAAAGAGGAAGAAGTAGAAAATTTGTACAGACCCATAACCAGCAAAGAAATTGAATCAGTATTCAAAAATCTCCCAACAAACAAAAGTCCTGGGTCAGATGGCTTCCCAGAGGAATTCTACCAAACATTTAAAGAAGAGTTAATACCTATTCTTCTCAAACTGTCCCAAAAAATAGAAATGGAAGGAAAACTTCCAAATACATTCTACAAGGCCAACATTACCTTGATTTCAAAACTAGACAAAGAGCCCACTAAAAAGGAGAATTACAAGCCAATATCCCTGATGAACATGGATATAAAAATTCTCAACAAGAAAATAGCAAGTCAAATCCAACAGCACATTAAAAGAATTATTCACCACAATCAAGTGGGATTTATTCCTTGGTTGCAAAGGTGATTCAATATTCAGAAACCAATCAACGTGGTACACTATATTACTAAAAGAAATTATGAGAACCATATGATTCTCTCAATAGATGCAGAAAAAGGATTTGGCCAAGTATAGTATCCATTCTTGATAAAAACCCCCATCAAATAGGGATAGAGGGAATACACCTCAACATCATAAAGACCATATATGAAAGACCCACAGCTGATACCATCCTCAATGGGGAAAAATGAGAGTTTTTCCTCTATTATCAGGAACAAGACAGGGATTTCCACTCTCACCATTGTTATTTAACATAGTATTGGAGGTCCTAGCCTCAGCAATCAGACAACAAAAAGAAAGGCATCCAAATCAGCAAGGAAGAAGTCAAACTTTCACTATTCGCAGTTGACATGATAGTCTATGTAGAAAACGCAAAAGATTCCACCAAAAACTTGCTAGAACTGATACATGAATTCAGCGAGATTGCAGGATACAAAATCAACATACGTAAATATGCTGCATTTCTATACTCCAATAATGAAACAACAGAAAGAGAAATCAAGGAATCGATCCCATTTACAATTGCACCAAAACCCATAAGATACCAAGGAATAAACCTAACCAAAGAGATAAAATAAATGTACTCTGAAAACTATAGAACACTGATGAAAGAATTGAAGAAATTGAAGATGACACAAAGAAATGGAAAAACAGTCCATGCTCGTGGATTAGAAGAAGAAGAAATATTGTTAAAATGTTTATACTACCCAAAGCAATCTATGCATTTAATGCAATCCCTATCAAAATACCACCAGCATTTTTCATAGAGATAAAATAAACAATCTTAAAATATGTATAGAACTGCAAAGACCCTGAATAGCCAAAGCAATCTTGAAAAAGAAAAGCATAGCTGGAGGCATCACAATTCTGGACTTCAAGTTGTATTACAAAGCTATAATGGTCAAAACAGTATGGTACTGGCACAAAAACAGACACATATATCAATGGAACAGAATAGAAAACCCGGAAATGGACCCACAACTATATGGTCAACTAATCTTCGACAAAGCAGGAAAAAATATCCATGGAAAAAAGACAGTCTCTTCAACAAATGGTGTTGGGAAAACTGGACCGCCACATGCAGAAGAATGAAACTTGAACACTTTCTTATACCATACACAAAAATAAATTCAAAATGGATGAAGACATACATGTGAGACAGGAATCCATCAAAATCCTAGAGGAAACACAGGCAGTAACCTCTTTGACCTCAGCTATATCAACTTCTTACTAGACACATGTCCTGAGGCAAGGGAAACAAAAGCAAAAGTGAACTATTGGGACTTCATCAAGATAAAAAATTTCTGCACAGCGAAGGAAACAATCAACAAAACTAAATGGCAACCCACAGAATGGGAGAAGATATTTGCAAATGACATACCTGATAAAGGGTTAGTATCCAAACTCTATGAAGAACTTACCAAATTCAACACCCAAAAAACAAATAATCCAGTTAAGAAATGAGAAAAAGACATGAATAGATATCATTTCAACATCACTGATCATCAGGGAAATACAAATCAAAACAACGATGAGATACCACCTCACACCTGTCAGAATGGCTAAAATTAACAACACAGGAAAAATCTGATGATGGTGAGGATGCAGAGAAAGGAGAAACTTCTTACAGTGTTTAGGGAATGCAAACTGGTGCAGCCACTCTGAAAAACCATATGGAGGTTCCTCAAAAAGTGAAAAATAGAACTGCTCTACAATCCAGCAATTGCACTGCTAGTTGTTTACCCAAAGGATACAAAAATACAGATTAGAAGGTACACATGCATCCCGATGTATATAGAGGTATTATCAACAATAGCCAAATTATGGAAAAAGCCCAAATGTCCATTGACTGATGAATGGATAAAGAAGATGTATACACACACACACACAATGGAATATAACTAGCCGTTAAAAAGAATAAAATCTTGCTATTTGCAACATGGATGAAGCTAGAGTGTATTATGCTAAGCGAAATAAGTCAGAGAAAGATGAATAACATATGATTTCACTCGTATGTGGAATTTAAGAAACAGAATAGATGAATGTAGGGGAAGGGAGGGGAAAAAAGGGAGGCAAACCATAAGAGACTCTTAACAATAGAGAACAAACAGGGTTGCTGGAGGGGAGGTGGGTGGGGGGATGGGTTACGTGGGTGATGGGTATTAAGAAAGGCACTTGTGATGAGCACTGGGTGCTGTATGTAAGTGATGAATCACTAAATTCTATTCCTGAAACCAATATTACACTATATGTTAATGAACTAGAATTTAAATAAAAACTTGAAACAAACGAAGTATTGAGTGAAGTTAAAATGAAATTGTAGGGGCGCCTGGGTGGCTTAGGCATTAAGTGTCTGCCTTCCACTCAGGTCATGATCCCGGAGTCCTGGGATGGAGCCCCACATCAGGCTCCCTGCTCAGCAGGAAGCCTGCTTCTCCCTCTCCCACTGCCCCTGCTTGTGTTCCCTCTCTCACTGTGTCTCTCTCTGTCAAAAAAAAAAAAAAAATTGTAGCTAAAATTGTGCCTTAATCTGACTTTATTTCCTAGCTGAAAATGATCTAGTCATGCAGTGCCAAAGCATTTTAGAGCTTTAGGAGAAAACAGAGATTGTCTGGATAATCCCTTTATTGAAACATTAAGGAGACTGTGGTTCAGAAAAGTGAGCTCCTCATGCCATACAACTAACTGTTGATTAACTTTTAACCTTTTGAAAGTTTAGTACTGCTTTTATTGTTTGTTTCTTGTTTTTTGTTGTTGTTGTTGTTGTTATTTATTAGTCACCCTTAGATTTTTTTTTTCATTTTGATGCTGTAATATTTTTGAGAAAATTGGTGTTTTAGTTCTTAGACAAGGCATAACATTTAGGCATACAATTATGTTCATTTTATATCCTAATGCAATTTTTAATGGTATTATCTTTACAACTGGAAAAAGACCCAATAGTTGTTTCTTTTTTCTACTAAGCACAGATAATTTTTGACTATGAGAAAGCTGGTGCCTGGGCCCTGTGGCCAAAGAGCCTATTGATTACATGTTTCAGTAAAGCCTCTCTGCCCTAACTTCGCTTTTGCACTTCCTTGCTTGAAAACACACTCTCTGGAGGAAGTTGGGAAAGTACATGTACTTTCCTTGAGGTGTTTAGGAAATGATTTTCCAAAGGCTGCCTACATATTTTACTTTACAGTGAAACTTAGATAGTTGGCATGAGCTATGTAATAATTAAGAGCATTTTTTCGATGTTATTCCACATGCTATTCTGCATTTACCTATTTCATATTTTTCATTTTGGACTTTCATATTTTACTTAATCCAAATAGGTAGTTTATGGCTTAAAATATTTTGAAAATCACTAACTTTATGCACTTGTTTGGTCTTTACATTGTATGTAAGGTTTAAGGTAAAACTGGTCATTTGACCAAAATCTTTGTGATCACTAGAAATATTGTTGCTTTTTAATTATTTAAGGGCAGGAGAGTATGGGAAATATGGTGGACGTTTTAAGAAGAGAAGTGATGTAATGTGTAGGGAATATTTAACTTCCTGGGAACTAAGTTCAGCAATTTGGCATTATAAGAGCTTGCTTGTCAGCCTCTTCCTTATAATTTCATATACACTATATAAGGCTTCTAGAAATTTCCAGTAGGCAGCATTAATTCAAAATCTCTGTGCAAGGAATGCAAATAAGATTCATGTTTTATTGAGAGCAGGATTAACACAATTTAATTGAGTCTATTATCCTGTGATGTTAATGGAGAAATGCTGAGAGGTGAAGATTGAGGGACAAAAGGAAAAAGAGGAAAGTATATAGGGTTGGGTTTTAGGAATTTATAAATGAGGGCACCAGTATGAAAGATGATAGCTCCGTTATATTTGTGAGTAAATCATATCCAGTTCCTTCAGCTAGCATGATTACTCATTGGGAATAAAGAGGGAGTTAAAATGTTACTGTGTTGTCTCTGGCCTATTTATTCCCACTTAGTAATATGTGGAGGTTGCATTAACATGTACCTAGGATTATCATCATTTTAAAATTAAATGGGAATAAGAAAACATCAAATACATTAAATTAAAATATTATCTTGTAATTGATGTTGGGAAAAGGTTATACCTGGACAAAGTAGTATCTTCCTAGGGAACTAAGTGAAACCTCACATTCAATTTATAGTCCTTTCTCTCACTTATTGCCCACATCTAAGAAATCCCTAAGCCCAGCTGATTCTCCTTTCTTAAATATCCATTCATGTTGTCATTCATCTCTAACCACATTTTCATGACTGTTGACCTAATTGCCACTGCTGTTCCTTATCAACTCCTGCCTTCAAATTTCTCACTGCCTTTATTCATCTTCTCTCCATTCTCTGTATTGCCTCTAATATGCAATATTGCTCATTAACATCCAGTAGAGATTCTTCATCACAATGATTAGTGATTCTGAAATGTTAGTGTCCATGAGATTCACCTAAGAATTTTATAGTCTGGCTCAAACTGAGGACTCAGTGCTATGTGTTATAAAAACAAAGTCACATTTACGTTTGGTTTTAAAGTACAGATAGGCATGAGCTAGGTAGAAAAGGCAGGATATTCTAGGAATAAAGCATATTCTGTGGAAGAAAAGAGGGTTTTTTTAATTTATTACAATTTTAGTGGGTCTATAACAGATTTCCTACCTCTAGGCATAATTAACAAACATCTAATAAAGCATTATATATATACATTTATGTTTATTTTAAAATTGAAAGAAATAGATTTAAACTTTTTAATTCATATAAGAATACTGTACCTGGGACATCTTGTAACTTGTATTTTTCAAAAGGCTTATCATTATCTGAACTACATTTTACCTTATTTAAAATGCTAACTTCAAAGAAATATTCACTGGGATTTCCTCTTTGATGTTGACTATTACCTGACTGGTTTCTCTGTATAAACAACTACAAAAGTAGATAAATTATAACTTATGAATTAATGGTTTTCAGATTTTGATCAACAAGCAGCACAGGATGTATTCCCTAATAAAAGCAAAACAAAGCAAATGTTGTGAGTCAGTTCTCCCTGGGTCTCACATTTCTGTACATGCTGTCAACAAAGATAACAGCTTTTGTCCCAATCCTTCTTTTCAAGTACATTTGAATAATAAGTAGCCTTGGAAGTAAGAGATAGTATCTCCTTTCTGGACAAAAATTGGGCAAGTTTACTTGTAAACCCCATAAAAGATTGAGGTTTGCTATGCTCAGGGTTCTTCAGTTCTAACACAAACTCAGTGCATGTGTAGCATCCACCTTGGTCCACATCTGGGTCATACCCATTAGTCCTGGGGGCGAGAGACTGTCAGATGAACATTAAAATCATTATGTCTGCTATACCATGAGTAATAAAGTCTTTTGTCTCTGACCTAAGGGGACTGGTTTCTTCTACCAGCACTCATGAAACTGTGGCAAGGTAACTGATTAGCTTGCAAGTAGGGTGAATCCCAGATTTGTCACAGTTTTTGACATTAAGTCTTGGCTTCAGTAGTCCTGTCCAAACTGTGATACAAGAAAGGCATGTCCAGAGCATGATGGGTTTTTTTTAAAAGATTTTATTTATTTATTTGACAGAGAGAGAGAGAGCACAAGCAGGGGGAGCAGCAGAGGGAGAGGGAGAAGCAGACTCCCCACTGATCAGGGATCCCAGTGTGGGGCTCGATCCCTGAGCCAAAGGCAGACGCTTAACCAACTGAGCCACCCAGGTGCCCCTAAGCATGATGGTTTTATCAGGAGAGAAAGATATGAGAGTTTGAGGCTATTGAATCAGCTGGGATTTGTTGAATACAGTACCAGAGAGAGATTTTTTTCTTAAAGTTCCAGAACTTTTATTGGGATTCTATTGAATATTCCATCATATCCCAAGCTACTCATGCTCAGGTCAAGGCTCCAAGAGATCAAACAAAGAACAACTTACCATTTAATCAACATTTGCCATAGAAAGAACAACTAATGGAAAACTGTAAACTGGACAACTACTAGATCTCACATGAGATGGTGAGATATTTGATTTTCAGCTAGTGGAAGTGGAGAGATCTCTTGGGATTGCCAAGAATTTTGTATAATCCCCAGAAAGGTAAATACCTTGAGAAATGGGCTAATCTAGTCCTAGGATAGACTCCTCTAGATCCATCCTAACACAACTCAAAAACAAGCCTATAGAGGACCAAAGTGATCTGGAAGTAAATTAATTTAATACTCTAACACAAAGGCAAAATTTTGAAAAACAAAATACTATAGCATCCATAATGTCCAGAAAAATTATTAGACAATGGAAGAGGCAGAAGATGTGACCCATAACCTGAACAAAACAAAAAATGGAGACCAGAATTGTCAGAAATTTTAGAATTACTAAATTCTTTAAAGTACCTATTAAGAATCCATTTAAGGATGTAAAGGAAAACCTGAACACAATAGGGAACTAATAGGTTATAAGAGAAATAGAAGCTGAAATAGTCAATGAGAAATTCTAGAGATGAAAAGTATAATCTTTTAAGTGACAAATTTACTGGATGCACCTGACAGCAGATCAGACACTTCAAATGAAAAGATGGGTAAACTTGAAGAGAGGGCAATAGTAATTATACAAATTGAATATAAAGAGAAAAGAGGTTGAAAAAAATGAACAGCAACATGATCCATGGGACAATATCAAACAGTTAATGTACATGTAATTGAAGTGCCAGAATAAGTGAACAGGAAGATTGGATCATAAAAATATGAAGAACTAAGGGCACTTGGGTGACACAGTCAGTTGAGTGACTGACTCTTGGTTTCATCTCAGGTTGTGATCTCATGGTTGTGGGATCGAGCCCCGAGCTGGGCTCCATGCTCAGCACAGAGTCTGCTTGAGTTTCCCTCTCCCTCTCCCTCTGCTCCAACCACCCCCCACCCCGTGCACTCTCTCTCTCTCTCTCAAATAAATAAATCTTTTTAAAAATGTGAAGAACTAATAGTTTAAAATTCTCTTTATAAAAATTATAGGCCCAATGTTTCAAGAAGCTCAGTGAATGTCAAGTAGAATGAAGACAGAAAATAACACCAGAGCACATTATAATCAAATTGCT